>NC_141997.1:17599937-17932437 GCF_049901715.1 Pseudonaja textilis | reverse complement strand
CCTTAATGTTATCCATTCCTTAACCCACATCAAATTTGCAGCTTGGTAGTACAACTCCCAATTAGGCAGGCCGAACCCTCCTCTAGTTCTAGCATCTTGCAAAAGCTTTAGCTTTATCCTCGCTTTCTTACCTTGCCATATATACTTTAACACAATTTTATTTAGGTCCTCAAAATAGTCTTTTCCAAGCCTAATTGGTATTGTTTGAAACAAAAATAAGATTCTGGGTAGAATATTCATCTTGATTGTTGAGATCCTCCCTATTAATGACAGTTGTAAGTTTTCCCATTTCTTCAAATCTAGGGCTATCTGTTGTTTAAGTTTAATATAAACAAAGAGAGGAGAAGATTGGAAATATTCATACTAGATTAATAGTGGTTGAACAAGAAAAAAGTGGGATGCTGCAGTGGGAGATGGAGAGGTCAGAATTCTATCTCAGATTCCAAAATATAGAGGAAAAAAAACGGCAAGACTTGGCTGCGATAATGATAGAAATCTTGGCTGATGCTTTGGAAATAACAGAAGAAAAGATGATGGATGGAGTAGATGAGATGTACCGAGTTTCCACAAGATATGCGACGAGAAATAACCTACCCAGAGAAGTTCACATTAGATTTACTAAAAAATCCATCAAGACACAAATTTTACAAGCGGCAAGAGAGAAGATGTTGAAATATAAAGGTAAAGAAATCTTGGTCCTAAAACAAATACCTAGAAGAGTGAGAGAGATGAGAGGAGAATATCGATTTCTGACCAAAGTGTTACTGAAAAAGGAGGTGAATTACAGATGGCTGATCCCAGAAGGACTGATATTTATATGGCAAGAACAGAGACATAGAATTGATTCAATTGAGAAAGCAGAACTCTTCTACGCAGAATTTTTTGGAAGGAGAGAGGAAGAGGCAGAAAAAGAGGTCTTATTAAATGAATCCCAAGAGGAACAAATGGAGATTGGAAAAGAAGAAGGCGTAGTAGGTGGACAGGTGGATATCAAAGATCAACGTGAACCAAGATGCATGAGACCTGCCAAACCTAAATATAAAATATCATCATGGAAGAGAAAAAAATTGATTACAATGAACATAAACGGACTGAACTCAGCTGCTAAGAGAAGGAAGATTTTTCATAAATTAGGGAAATTAAAGTTTGATATAATTTGTTTACAAGAAGTACATATTAAAAAACAACATGAACAATTGTTAGTACAGACAAAACTAGGGAAATTATTTACTTCTTTGACTCAATGTAAGAAAAGAGGAGTGGTTTTATATATTAGGCCATCCCCGCAAAATTGATCCACGCTGATGAAGATGGAAGAATATTAATGGTGGAAATGATGGATAATAATATAAAAATACTTTTGATTGCAATTTACGCTCCAAATGATAAACAAGAAGAATTCTATAAAAAATTACACATGAAAATAACTGGACTGGACTATGCTAATGTAATTATGATGGGAGACTTTAATGGAATTGTGGACAATAAACTGGACTATATAGCAACAACAGCAAAGCACAACAGAAAGATACTTCCTAAATCCTTTTTTAAAATGACAGATGAATTAAGTTTAAAAGATATTTGGAGAGAAAGAAATGCTAAAACCAAACAATATACTTTTTATTCAAATAGACACTTATCATGGTCCAGATTAGATATGATCTGGATTTCAACAGAACTAATATCTAGTATTCAAGAAATAAACATTGAAGCAAGTACTTGGGCAGATCACAACCCATTGACAATTAAATGGAAGGGACAAAAAAAAAGGTCGAGATGGACGTTAAACAATACTATTTTAAAGGAGAAGGACTTTATACAATGGTTTGAGAAAGAATTGACCTTTTTCTTCAAAGAAAATAGAAAAGAAGATACTTCAGCGCAGAATGTTTGGGACACAATGAAGGCATATGCGAGAGGTTTGATAATAGATTACATAAGAAAAAAAAATATTAGGAAAAGACAAGCTACTAAAGCCCTGGAAGATGACCACAAAAGACTTGAAAAAGAACTACAGAAAATGCCACAGAAAAAAGACATCAAATTGAAACTGGATATAACTAAACATAAAATGGATTTAATGGAGAAAGAAGAACTGGCACAGAAGATTAGGAATGCTAAGCAGAACTATTTTGAAGATGCAAATAAGCCAGGTAGATGGCTAGCATATAAGTTGAGAAAGGAGAAAGAGTTGAGGAAAATATCGCAGTTAATAGATGATCAAGGTCAAGTTTGTTATGGCAATAAAGAGAAAAAGGAAATTATTCGAGACTTTTATGGACAATTATACAAGAAAGAGAATATTGATGAGGAAAAAATTAAACAGTACTTGCAAAATGCAAACTTACCTAAAATATCTAAAGAGACTGAAGAAATGTTAGAAAGTAATATAACAATGATGGAACTAAGCCAAGCACTTAAGAAACAAAATAATGGGAAAGCACCAGGTCCAGATGGGCTGCCTGCAGAATTCTACAAAATATTACAAGAATCATTGAGCATCCCACTTTTAGATGTTATGAATGAAGCTATGTCAAAGAAGACGATACCTAAAACATGGTCAGAGGCTTATATTACACTTATTCCAAAAGAGGAGGCTGACCCACTGCAAATTAAGAATTATAGACCGATTTCTTTATTAAATGCAGACTATAAAATTTTTGCTTCGATATTAGCAGAAAGACTTAAAAAATATTTGAATAATTTTATTCATCCAGATCAAAATGGATTCCTGCCAAAGAGACAAATTAGAGATAATATGAGAGTAATTTTGGACACTTTGGAATATTATGAGGCACATCCTGAAAAGCAAATGGCTTTGATATTTTTAGATGCCCAAAAGGCATTTGACAATGTGAATTGGAGATTTATGTTACTCTTACTGGAACAGATGGGTTTTGCTAGAAGATTTATCCAAGCAATAGAAGCAATTTATCATGAGCAAACTGCAAAAGTAATGATAGAGGGAGAATTTACAGACTCTATTAACATAAGAAAAGGCACAAAGAAGGATGTCCCCTTTCTCCCTTGTTATTTGTATTGACTCTGGAAGTGCTGAATAGAAATATTAGAGAAGATAAAACTATAAAAGGAATGAAAATCAAAAAGGAAGAATTTAAATTACAAGCCTTTGCAGATGACTTAGTTTTTATTTTGGAAAATCCTGTAGAAACAGCTTTGAAGTTACTGGAAAAGATAGAGACATATGGTGAGGTGGCTGGTCTGAAAATAAATAAAGATAAAACAAAGATTTTGTCAAAGAACATGCTACTAAGACAAAGAGAAGAATTGGCAGATCTGTTGAAAATCCAAGTTACGAACAAGGTTAAGTATTTGGGGATATATTTGACATCAAGATGTAGTACATTAAAAGAGACCAATATATAATTTTTATATTGATAGTATATAGGGTATATAGTATATAAGACTTGGAACTGCAGCATTTTTGAAGCAAAGGAGTCAATTTAACACCATCAATGACTAGGAACAGCTCCTGATTTCTTTGCAGAATTATTTCATCAGTAACTATTTCTTCTGACTGAAGACTGAAAGATTATTTCATAACAACTATAAAGAGTTATTTGTAAAGAAGTATGAGGTCTGAGAAAGTTTGGGCAATGCTAAATTATTATGCAACCCCTCAAAGAGATATGTCCTTAGAATATCATTATTTGTAACAAGATATTTTTAAAGGCAATCTTGAAGAGGAAAAGGGAATGAGCAGGAATTATAGCTTAAAACTACTAAAGATCAAAACAGGTCATGGCACCTGGTTCAGGAAACATTCATTCCAGTTTGCCTTTCATAAATCTTTGATTATATGGCTCTATCATAGGGCATGGAGGTCAGTGTATGTGGCAGAGCCCATGCGATAGAAAGGTTGGAGAGGATTTGTGATTTTACAGTAGTTTCTTATTTTATACTTGTTGTTATACTGCTTACTATGGTGGATAACTACTGTAATCCACCCAGAGTTATCAGGATGAGATGTCTGGCCATAAGAGGAGAGAAGAGGGGAATGGGGAGGGAAAGGAGGGGAGGGGAGGGGAGGGGAGGGGAGGGGAGAGAAGAGAAGAGAAGAGAAGAGAAGAGAAGAGAAGAGAAGAGAAGAGAAGAGAAGAGAAGAGAAGAGAAGAGAAGAGAAGAGAAGAGACCTTTTCCTCGGACCAGAATAAAGCCATACATATTTACAGTTGATCATCTTTAAGTTGTCAAGGCTTGGAAAAAGATATGTTACTTGAAGCTATATCTTCAAGAACGTTGCAATTGGGAAGATTTTTACTCATGTCCTGGTAGACTTTGTTACCATTGTTGTATTGCAACACAAAGCTGAATTTAATACATTCACTATAGGATTCATTCTTTCTAAGGGAATGACAGAACTTGATGCTATCAGCTTTAGGGAATGGCTATCAAATTAATTCTTCAGCTCAGAAAACGTGATTCTAAGGTTTCTATTTTTCTTGATCTCCAGGACTCTAAGACTATTTTTCAAATTGAGTTTTATTGTAAAATATTCATAAGCTACTAAACCCACTGGGTTTTGGTGGTTTATACATTAGTGAAAATAAAAAATAAGGCACTATTTTTGTTGTCATTTATTTTCAAATAGTGCATGAAAATATGGAAGACATATTTCTGTTCATTTATGTCTAACTAGATTATTAACTTCACAATTACATTAGAATTGTAATTTATTCACTTTACAGTTGAATTTTACTGAGTTATCTCAAAATGTATAATACCTTCATTTTTATATATTCCAAGTATCAAGTTAGCACAGATGGGAGAATTGCAGGGGTACATTTAATCATCTCTGTGGTTCCTCCAGTTAACATTAGATTACAATAATGAAAGGCAGATTGAGAGTGATGCATAAACAAACAACTTTGTCTTGCATTATCCCTTATTTTGACATCTAGACTAGCAAGGAGACTTTCTAATATGCATTGCAAAGATGCTT
Organism: Pseudonaja textilis; assembly: GCF_049901715.1. Classification (NCBI taxonomy): domain Eukaryota; kingdom Metazoa; phylum Chordata; class Lepidosauria; order Squamata; family Elapidae; genus Pseudonaja; species Pseudonaja textilis. The sequence continues at coordinate 17,927,474 of NC_141997.1, read as the reverse complement.
TGGGAAATACATATTTTCAAAAAAAAACATCAGGAAGGAAAAACACTGTAGATAGAAAACACTGCATTTATTTTTTACTGCAGTTATATCCTGCCTGTGACAGTGGTGGGATTCAAAAATTTTTACTATCAGTTCTGTGGGCGTGGCTTGGTGGGCGTGGCAGGGGAAGGATACTGTAAAATCTCCATTCCCTCCCCATCCCACCAACCTGCTTTCCATCTCCATTCTCCTGTGCAGGGCAACAAAAGAAGCCCCAGCTGGTCAGCTGGGACTCGGGAGGCAGAGACTAGATGGGGGTCAGGGCCAGTCAGAGGTGGTATTTGACGGTTTTCCGAATTACTCACAATTTCCATTACCAGTTCTCCAGAACTGGTCAGAACCTGCTGAATACCCACTTCTGGCCTGTGAGGTAGGTAGAAGGGAAGACCGGACCCCAAATTGCAAAAGGAGCCTTGTGGTCAAGTGAAGACTCAAATCTCTCCAGTCCTTGGCTTTATATATGTTGATTCTCCAAGAGCTGGCCTCTAAATATTACTCCTTACTGAAGCAACAAAGAAGCACTTCCAATGTCCTTAAATTAAGGACATATGCACATAATTCCCATACCCACTATCTGTAGAAATTTGTAGAATAGCATAGTATGGATAGTATAATATGGATTGCTTGGGAATTGTTGTAACCTGTTTAGAAATGTTTGGCTATCCACATTTAACCAAACATTGTTGACCTCTGTACATTATTATTCTATACATTTTTCTTCTGTGTATATCAAGTTCTCTGCAAAAATCATGAATTCTTAATGGCATCATTATGACAAATATTAGAAAATGTTTATTTTCCCTGTACAATTCATAGAACATACAGCATAATTACTTATCTCTGGTAGGTGACAGAGAATGAAGGAGTGAATTTAATTATTTCCTAATCAAAACCTGGGCCCAGAACTTTTATATTTTAAAGCAACCATGGATTGAAAGGATAGGAGGCAGGTACTTTATCCATTACAGCAATTACAGAAAGAGTAGGAACTTAATGTCTTCATCTCAGAAAAATGCCATTAAGTTTGGGGATACTACAGTATATGGTAGGCAGGGTTAAGTGACAATTTAATTTTATTAAACTTGTATGCTGCCTGCCTTTCAAAGATTCTGAACCATGTACAAATGCATGCTAGATCAATAGTAACATTGAGATGGTAGTTTTATACTACAGAGCTATTGGATTTTGAATGGAATCAAAACAGTGGATGAGGCTATAGCCATTGACTACTGCACACATACTGCACACATATTGCAACAACTAACTGCAAAAACTACAAGACTACATATGTTTTGTCACAGTTGTGCATAAAAATTATATATGTCAAACTCATTAAACAACTGATCATTAACCATCACTACATAACAAAGCAGTGGGACAAAATTTGCATTCAAGCCACATATTTGCCTCCATCTTTCAGGATTGCATTGATCCTTATCATTCTAGCCAAATCTGTTAGATTGGTAAAAATCTGTATATGTTGGGAAAGAATAAAATCATATTCAGGACAAGCTTGACTCCATGTAATTTTGTGGACAGAACCATGCAATTTTATTACCAAAAGTACAGAAGAGGTTGGTCACTGGCTTTTTTCAAGATGTTTTACTAATTTCCATCCTACCCTACAGTCCTAATAGTCTCCCTTGTAAATACTAAGTAGGTTCGATCCATTTTAGCTGAACCCTGACAAGATTAGCTGAAGGCATATAATTCCAGCATCAATTTATCAATATAAAGTTGCGATTGTCGCACAAGAGCAAATTATAAAACACTATTATTGTGCATCAGAATCAATTGATCTGTTGTGATTGGAAGGATCGGTCCTGTTAGGAGTTTTGACTCTGATGACTGTTAGATCGTGGATTGACGTCAGAACCAGGAAACGTTAATCTGAAGGGCAAGCCAGTTAATTAGCACGTTGCCTTAATGGGTATAAAAGGACACAGCTGAGCTGGTGCCTTTCGCCAGGAACAAAATGACTATTTTGAATGAGGACGTTACTGCAAAGAGCTCTCTGTTTGTTTGAATTTTGAAGGGGAGTCCTAACAGTTTCTGCCAGCCGTTATCTTGTTATTTCCTTCAGTTTGATTTGATTGTGAAACGGCTGCTTTATGTTTGTTCGTTTGAATTTCCAAGAGGAGACATAACATTATTGTTCCTGGCCCAAACAAACCATCTTTCAAGCAAGATGGATTTAAATCAACTGCAGCATTTGGTAGAGCAGCAACAACAACAAATTAATCAGCTACTGCAAAGCAATGTGATGCTTCAGAATCAGGTAACACAATTGCTGAATTATGTTTCCAGCTTACCAAGCCCTGCTGCTGTTCCCCCTGCCCCTCCTGAGAGGAAAAGCCCAGTATCCATGCCGGAGAAATTTTCAGGACAAATGGACATGTTTCTGGCATTTCTGGGGCAGTGTCAATTATTTATGTCCTTGAGGCCTGAAAACTTTCCAAATGATCAGGCCAAGACAGGATTTATTCTTAGCCTTTTATCTGGGCAGGCTGCTAATTGGGCTACTCCCTTGTTAGTTCAAGATAGCCCGTTGTTGAATGATTTCCAGGGTTTTCTTCAACAAATGAGAGTGATGTTTGAGAACCCAATTAAGATACAAACTGTGGACAGACAGTTATGGGACATAAATCAGGGGAAACGTTCCCTGCAGGAATACGTTGCAGAATTTTGTTTGCTGTGTATGGACTCCAACTGGAACGAACCGGCTCATATGGCTGCATTCCAGGAAGGCTTGTCTGATGCCATCAAAGATGAGCTGGTCCATGCAGAGAGGGCTTTAACTTTGGATGCATTGATAGTTCAGTGCTTACGGATTGAAGCCCGTTTACAACAGCGCGGAAGCAGACGGCCCGTTGTGGAACCACCTTCTCTTTTTTGTTCACAAGCTACAGTTAAGACGGAGGAGCCGATGGAGTTAGGCGCACTCCGCCCTCGCTTAATGGTGCGAGAATGTTCGAGAAGGTTCCAGGAAGGCTTGTGCCTTTATTGCGGGGGTCTGGGACATTTTGTTAATTCCTGCAAACGGAGAGGGACCCGCAGACCCGTACCTGAAACCACTCTTGGCTCGTCAGGAAAACAGGGTAGACCTGACCTCAAGGAAACCCTAGGTCGGACACATTTCACATCCCCACCTCAAATTGCTGAAGTAAATCCTGGCCCTCCTCGGCATTTACTTTTGGACACTCGAATTTTTCTACAGTCACAGAAGGAGGGAATTCCCGCTGTTGCGTTGGTGGACTCAGGGGCTACAACCAGCTTTATGGACCGAGCTTTTGCTACGCACTATGGGATCCCATTGGTTGCTGTACATCCACCCATTAAGGTGGAAACCGTGGATGGGCGTGAGCTCAAGTCTGGGCCCATTCGTTTCGCCACCCAGCCAGTGCGTATGATCATTGGGGATCATGAGGAGGCGATAAGTTTTTATATCACCTCGAACCTTCATCTCCCTTTGGTGCTCAGAATGTCCTGGTTGCGTTTGCACAATCCGTTGGTGGCTTGGTCGCAGAACGGTATTTCTTTTCCAAGTCTCCAATGTGTAGACCACCTGAGACAATTGGAACAAGCGACGCCTCCATTGGCTGTGGGAGACAGAGTGGGGTTGTCAACGAAACATCGTCAAGTTAATCATCAGACTCGGGGGAAGGGCCCTGCGGTGGGGGATAGTGTTGTGATTGGAAGGATTGGTCCTGTTAGGAGTTTTGACTCTGATGACTGTTAGATCATGGATTGACGTCAGCACCAGGAAACGTTAATCTGAAGGGCAAGCCAGTTAATTAGCATGTTGCCTTAATGGGTATAAAAGGACACAGCTGAGCTGGTGCCTTTCGCCAGGAACAAAATGACTATTTTGAATGAGGACGTTACTGCAAAGAGCTCTCTGTTTGTTTGAATTTTGAAGGGGAGTCCTAACAGTTTCTGCCAGCTGTTATCTTGTTATTTCCTTCAGTTTGATTTGATTGTGAAACGGCTGCTTTGTGTTTGTTCGTTTGAATTTCCAAGAGGAGATATAACATTGATCTATAGGATATGCTTGCATGAAACATAAACTTACATATAACTTATCTTGGTTATTGCTTTTAGATATCACTTAACCTCTTCAATATCACTAAAATAATCATTTTAAATATATTACATGCATGGTTGGGAGGTAAACCATGCCTATAACAATTTTGGAGAATCCATGTAGTTTATCAGAATTAATCTATATATTACTAAAATTCCTCTGTTTGTCACCTTTAATTGGGTGAAATGGTACATCACAGGGCAACATTTTTTAAATCAAAGTAACTCAAATAGCCTGAGTTAAAAATGCATCCAAGTTCCAGAACCAATTATCTCTGTGTAAAGGAAACTTCAAGGATTTTCACACCAGATGTATTCACAAAATTGTGGCCACTGCAACAGTATCACAGTTAGCCATGATCACATGACCATGATTTCCAACTACATTTTCCAGAACCCCATAGGTTCGGGCGGGGGGGGATTCTATCGGTTCTGTCTGACTCTGTAGAACCAGTAGCTATGAAGAGCAGCAGATATAGAACCGGTTTTATATCTGCTGATGTTTTGGCCCACCCGCCTGCCTGGGCTCTTAGCTGACCTTTATTTCCTGCTTTTTCAACCTCAGCTGTGGTTGAAAAAGTAGGGAAAAAGTGCTTTTTCAAGCACTGCTTCTCTGCAGGCAGCGCTGCTCAGCTGTCCAGGCAGTAAGCTGATGACGATTTTCAGGCGCGCATGCAGCGTGCAGGGAAGCACATCGTAAATCACCGAACCGGTAGTTAACCTTGTCGGATCCCATCCCTGCATAGGTTGTATGGAACTAGAAAAGATGGGGAAAGCATATCCCTGTGCTCTTCCCTGCTCCCTCTTGCATCTGCGTTAAAACAGCTGGTAGCAAGTTCTGACTGGCAAGCAGTGATTGCCTGCTTGGGAACCGAGGCCAAAATCTGAAAACTCTTATTGACAGTGGGCAGGGAGAGAAACAACAGGGAGTGATTCAGATGCATATTTATGAGGTAGGGATGACTTGGATGTGCTGTTGTTAGGTAAGCACTCTTTCTCCCTGGAGGAAGGAGGCTCTTGGGGACACAGCTGGATGGGGAGCAGGCTAGCAACTCCTCTTGTTCCTGTTCCATCTTGCAAAATGACAGACAGTTCCTTGGATCAGCCAAGTAGAAGGAGCAAAAGAAGGTTTCATTGGGGCTCTGATGAGGGTCATGAGAGGAGGGAGAATAGCACTAGCCGATATTGTATGCAAGGGACATAGTGGCTCAGTGGCTAAGATGCTGAGCTTGTCTATTAGAAGATCGGCAGTTCGGTGGTTCAAATCCCTAAGCACTAAGCACTGCGTAAGGGAGTGAGCTCCCATTACTTGTCCCAGCTTCTGCCAACCTAGCAGTTTGAAAGCATGTAAAAATGCAAGTAGAAAAATAGGGACCACTTTGGTGGGAAGATACCCACATTCAGTGCACCTTTGGCATTTAGCCATGCCGGCCACGTGATCACATCTTTGGACAGCACTGGCTCTTCAGTTTTGCAATGGAGATAAGCATCGCCCCCTAGAGCTGGAACGACTTAGCATGTATGTGCGAGGGTAATCTTTACCTTTACCTTATAATTTAATATTTAATATAATTACCTTTATAATTTATGTGGAAAGAAGGATGACCATAGGTTTTCTAGGTGCTTATAATGTCTTGAGAAGTCAGTTTGGCTGAAGGAACAGCAGAAATCTAATAGTAGAAATCTAAGGCTTCTAAAATATCTGATTATGTAAGACTTCAGTAAAGAACTGCACCGTTTAGCCAATATAATAGAATAAATCAAACTTTGACTTGTTATACTGTTGTTTTTAAAAATTATATTTAAGGAATATAATCTGGGGTGGAGCCAGTGGTAAGAAAAGAAAAACACTCACACGCTTGTGGATAGGTATTGTATATATTGTTATGATTTTTTTTTTACAATGGCATTTTTCTCTTGGTAGGTACATCACTGGAAAAATATAGACTGCAGTTTTCTTGTTTTATTAAGTTCTCATAAAAATTACAATAGAAAATAATCCTATTGTGTGTATTCGGTATATTTAATCTTTTAAGCTCATCATATTTACTGTGAAGCTCTCTGTAAGTAAGTCACATGTATGGATTTTTTTTCAGATAGCTGCTGAGAATGAATGAGAGAATTGCATATCTTCCCATTCTCTGTTAGCCAAATGTCAAATGCACTGATTTTAATACAAAAGGAAAATTGTACTTTGTCACTCTAAAAATGCAGATTGTAATTTTGAAAGTTCTTAGTACTGGAACTCAAACTGTATAAAACATGATGTCTCATATTATCAACTAGTTTAAGAAAATCAACTAAGAAATAAGGTCAAAATCTATAATATAGATAATATAAAATAATATGTGGTATCAAATTGACATTGGCATCGTCAGAGAGAGAAGATAAGAACTTCACATTCATAATGTCATCACATACATCACATTGCAAAAAGGATCAAATTACATAACTTTACAATACTGTTTGCACAATAATGTCATGATAGGCTAACATTATCATGGATCCTTATATAGCACTTATTCATATTTAGCAAGACTAAGACTAATAAATGTACTGTTTTCATTTGGTTTAATTCAAATAATGTTAAATCTGGATCCAATTTAAAACACATTATTTAATTCCTAGAACAGCCAATCTAATATGATTAAATAATAAGATTATGAAAGATTTCAAGACAGAGGCATATTGTTTAATTCCTGAGGCAGAACCTTACTAAATGGGTTAAGAACTAAGAACTGGGAGAAGAGCAGAACTATTACTTGATAACACATGATAGATAAGAAATTCATCTATTTTATGAGTTTGTGATGAGAAAAATCCTACATATTTTAGATTTCTCCTTTCATGTAGCTGACACTGCAGTGTATTGAGCAGGATGTATGGGTGTGTGTGTGTGTGTGTGTGTGTGTGTGTGTGTGTGTGTGTGTAAGACAGAGAGAGATGAAATATACATTGCAGCATTGTAATGCTATATCCAACATTACAGACTTTAGTAAGACACTATCATGTCAATTTGAAAAGATTTGTATTTTGATGTTATGAGACATTTATCATCAGTCTAGCACCATATGGGTAGGAATGGTTACCTAGAATAGCTCATAAGAGTCAGTAGACACAATCCAAAGAACAATCTTCATATAGGGAAAAGTACTTATTACATACAATACAATACTGTTTTATTACAACCTGGAGACATTAGTACTGATTAAGAGCCACGTCATATTTGAAATGAAACAGGTAGTCAGAAGGCCAAATCATTGAATCATAGGGATCAAAGAGATAGCAACTCATCCTAGATTTGGAAAGTAGATATGAGAGCATAATGGATGCACTGCTTCAATCTGTGGGTGTCATTCTCCACTTCTATATTTACATACTCTATCCATAAAACACCTTGGAAAAATATTCTAACTACAGTAGTTTGTTATTCTTAAACTGTCCTGCCTAACTAGAGGAACAATAAGCAAGCATGAATCCTTGATCACTAAATATATTAAAATTAAGCTGTTTACACATAGCCTTAGGTAAATACCCCTGATAATTGCCCAAAATGTAGCTCATTTTACTGTATTTATACATATGCATTTGAGTGAATAACCATTTTTCTAAAACTGGTAGAAAACTATGAACCAAATTAAAAGGGATAATTATTCAATTTCAAATAATTGTTTATTTTAAAACAATGAACTAATTTCACTATGCAAAGTGTCCCTCTTTACTTATTTATCACAGTAAGCATAAGGTGAATATCAGCAGCTTACACTACAAATTGCTAAACATATCACCAAGACAAAATAAAGCCCAAACAAGAAACAGAAAATATCTGCAATAGCAAGATTTTTACTAATGACTAAACACCAAATTTAGCAATCAAAAATTTCAGGAGAAAATATATTCCCATTACATTCATGCCTCAATTAATACAAGTTATTATGAAATTGTGTATATTTGTTTGAGTGTTAATTAATAAATCTCCCTCCTTTGAGAATGTTTTGGGTAAACCATTGCAGAAAGGTTTATTATTATTGCATAACGATCTTTACAGAAAAAATAGACCTAGCATTTAATCAGCTTCATTACCTACAAGCGTATTTTTTTAAAGGTAATATTTAAATGTCTGGTTAGTCAAATTACCTTACCAAATTTTTAATTCGGGGGATGTGAAAAGTTAACCTGAAATACATTTCAGCTAGATGTAACTACTATCAGGAGTAGTTACTACTGTCTTTCCAATTGCAATATACAATAGTGCAAACCCTTCAAAATTTGACATGGTAATCATGTAGAGCTATCATCTATTAAGTAAAATTGTGGTGACTTGCATTCCATGGGGTTCTATTTATCTCAGTCTCAATAGTGAGCACAGATTAAAAATTTTCCTACCAAAATCATTGCTCAATTTAATTCGGAAACTAGATTTTTTGAACATGATGGAAAGCCAATTTGGAACATTTTTTTTAAAAAAAATCTGGTTTTCTTTCATTGTTCAAAAAATATAACAAAGGCTGAAAAACGTTTGAAAGAATCTTCCGTTCATATAGTACCTAATCAACACATAGAATTTAAGCCCAACCCAATACAACGTGAGCAACAAGAAGATAACACATTCCAATGGTACAGGATATGATGGTCATGGGGAACCCCAACCTAAAAATGAAGAAAGAAAGATAGAAAGAAAGGAGTCAGTATTTTCTTATTAACATTCTTATTGAAAGAGAATACTATAACTAACAAGTACAATAACAAAGCAATGCCAAGTTAGTGTTGTAATTGATTGATCTGTTACAATTTTATAAACATAATTTACAAATGTATGTGCCTCTGTAATACATCAGATAAATGAAGGCAAATCATCATTATAAAATCCTGTTGAAAATGCTAGATTAGAAAGTAGTTTCAACATGTATTAAAATGAGACCTAATTATAATAATTTTGATGGATTATGCCAACACAATGAGTAACCATTATTTCAATTTGATTTACATATCTAGAGTTTCATTCCCCAAGTGCATAAAGGAAGGATACAGTTTGCAGACTGAGGGTGGAAAGAAAAAAAAATACTTTGCAGGCTATTTTCAACCATTAACTGGAAATTAGAGAGTAAAATTGAAGCCAGATATACCAAATCATGTCTAAAAATACTTAACTCCTCTTCTGTATTACTTATTACCAACATGCTAATAGTATCTGAATATATTTCTACAGTGTGGGCCATAACAATTGAGAGACTAGGATTTGTCAGCAAAGGACCAAATCAGAATAATCATGGCATATTTTCACAAACCCCACATTTTTGACCTAATGTTTCTCAGTAACTTTTCTACCACATGGCAAATTTTGTATGATGCTCCTTTGCAGTATAAATTATGAAAATAAAACAGGTGTCTGCTCTAAATTTAGAAAACTCAGTAGTTCAGAAGTTCAATAACACATCAGAACGAAGTTCTCTCCCTAAATGATCAGAAGAGTACACCACAACAGCTATTTATATGTCCCATTTTCCTTAAAGTATTGTAGTTTTATCATGGCAGCCAATAAGCAGGGAATTTTGGAATATTTGCAGCTTCTGATTTTTGGTGGCCTTTTGCTCAGAAGCCACCAAACTCTCATCATGCCAAACCTTTAACCTTCAATAGTTTATTTCAACTCTGGTCATGGCCACAAGAGGTTAGTTAGTCTCTTCATTCATCACATATTTTAACCCGCAGACATATCCTGTACCAGATCTCAGATAGAAAGGTTCAAATCACTGCCTGATTATAGACAAGACTCTTTTAACTCCTGGATTGTAAGCATTTTGTCTCTGCTCTCAATTTGCTATGTAGAAAACTACACTGAAAATCTTGCCAATTTTTTTTTAAGGTGAATGATACCACTTACAGTACATTTATTCACCTATTTTCTTAATAAGAAAAATAAAAGAAACCTTAGGAGATTAGTTTCCTTATTAAAACCAATCTGTATGTTCTACTACTTTAAACAAAGCAATTATCCAAGTAACTTTTAAAGCCTCTTTGGACAGTTGTTCCAATACAGCAGAGCTGGAAGCATGGGCCAGATGAGCATATATTACATTTCTACTAATTTAATTGAAATACAGAAACTCAAACATTTTAAATTAAAAAGCTAATTTATTTTTTAAAAGCTAGAAAAAAATTTCAAATACTTTCGGATAGGAAAGCAGCACTTTCTAAAATGTATTTGCAGTTAGCAAAAGCATCTAGGAGAAAAACGTCCTAGTTACATATATTATGATTGAGAGCATTAGCAATGTGTTATTCATGTATCTAGAGGTAAGCTTGGGATCAAGGGTCTGGGATCTTCTCTGGAATTCTTAAATTAGTCTTTCATCTGATTTTACTCAAAACATATTTATCATCACTTTCTTCAGCTCTGTGATAAAGTAGTAGATAAATAATAAATAAGTGGGTTTTTGTTTGTACTTTGGGCTGAAATCTCAGCATCATTGCTTTAGCCTTTGTCTATAAACAAACATGAAACTCAAATACTTTGGCCACCTAATGAGAAGGAGGGACTCACTGGAGAAGAGCCTAATGCTGGGAACAATTGAGGGCAAAAGAAGAAGGGGACAGCAGACAATAAGGTGGCTGAATGGAGTCACTGAAGCAGTTGGTTGAGCCTTAAATGGACTTCGGGGGATGGTACAGGATAGGAAGGCCTGGAGGAACATTATCCATGGGGTTGCGATGAGTTGGACAGACTTCGCGACTAACAACAACAAATAAACAGACATAGGACCCAAAGCTATTAAAGTTATTTTGGATCATAAGGCAGAATATCCTACAAGTTCTTTTTCCTTCCTCTTTTTGCAGTAAAGGTTCAATAATATTTTAAAATAAGCCACCATTTTATATGACTTCATAACACCTCAAATCTATTGTCTGAGGCAGATGCCCTTTTTACCTAATGATAGTATGTATTTGCAAGTAATGATCAGATATTAGTAAAAGTTCCTTTCTTTCGACAGACTGGATATTTTTACATCTAGCTGTTTTCCAGAGCTTCGACATCAATCCCGGGATTTTTGATCATGTGCATGCTACTTGGAAAAGTTGGATGTTGAAATAGACACATCTGGAAATTTCCCAGGTTGTGAAACACTGATGTAGTCCATTACTGTCAGATTCACAGCAGCCTCCAATAAATAAAAACAGGGAAACTTTTCCTGGTACTTAACCAAAAAACACAGAAAGGATTGAAACTGAGCCTTTACATTATGGTCTGATCCCTTTATCATATTGTATATGTGTACAACCTAAAAGTGACAAGCTGTTGCAACTGTGTTTCTGAGTTAAGCATCATCTTACATATATAACTCTTCACAATTCAGCTGGTCTCCTTAAAACAGTCTGAAATAGCTTGGAATTCTTCAATTACTTTTAATTGTCTCATAAGTCACCTAAATGTTAAGGGGAGAAAAGACAACACAATCTCAGTCTATTGCTATTGCATCTGCTGTTCATACCTTCTGTCCTCATGTTCTTTTGGCTTCATTGATTTTTCTAATGATTTATAAGCAGCTGACAAAAGGGGCTTTTCAATCTAATGAACTTTAAACTGTCCCCACCATTGAGTAGATTTTTTTTTACTCGTGTGTCTTTGAGTCAGCTGAAAACAATAACATCATGAAATTTTGTTTGTCCATTGGTTTGGTTTGGTTTGGTTTGGTCTGGTTTGGTTTGGTTTGGTTTGGTTTGGTTAGGTTACAGGAGGTGAAGGGCTTTGTATGTATTTGAGCATACCTCAAAGAGAATGTCAAGTCATGCTCCATCATTCATTGCAGAACCTCAGACAAAACTTTGTCCTAATAATAATTGGGGCAGGAATTTATATATAAACAAGAATTTACATAAAAATTTAACTGATAGATGGGAATGGTAACAAAAAGAAGCAAATAAATCACTTTACACAGAGGACAAGGATTGGATCATGAGAACTGTCTTCTTGAATCCCCTAAAGAACACATTCATTTACATCATTACATCTGTTTGTTTGCATCAACATATGTTCACTTCACAGAAGGGTATGCCAATGTGTCAACAATCATATTAAATAAATTATTCTAAAATTAAACCTCCCAAACTCATTTCCTTGTCATAGTTATATGCATTACTAACTTCATGGACTTTAGAAAAATAATAAAGGTAGTCCCTTTTAGATGGCATTGAATGAAAATATCAATGGGTCAAACAGCTGTTTACGAGCAGTACTTAATCATTGTATTCATTATTATTTGCTTGTACAAATTGTTTTTGTGTGTGTTTTAGTCGTGTATATTGCCAGCTGTCTAGATTTTCTGGCATCACCACCATACAAATGCAGGTAAAAAAGTAAAAGATTCAACTGTATCAGCCTGCAGTCAGCCATGGCTCTCTAACAATCTGTCATGTGCAACATTTAAACATTAAGTGGACTCTGAGTTCAGAAATGACAACATGGGTTCTTATAATTTTTTTCATAAAACTAGCAAAAAAAATAGAGAAAGGCAGAGACTTTAAAAAAAAACTCTAGGAAGAAAAAAAGAGGAAAGATGAAGATGTAACGATTGAATTGTCCAACACAAAATTGCCTCTTGATGCTTAGCTGTTCCCAGGAGATCCTGGATGAAGCAGAGAGAGAACTGAAGACTCATTAAAGAATAAATGAACTGTCATGGGACAAACCTTTCCTCCACAGAAAGTTTCCATGGAGGGTTGAAGAGAAAGATGCCACCAAGAGAGAACCAGAATGCTAACTAGCATAATTATCGGTGAACTGGGAAAAATAGTTGCAGGCACAAATACTTCTTTCACCCCATTTCCCTCATACATTCATACATTCACTCACAACTTTACCGACAATCATTCACATTATTGTTGCTACTGCATGGGTAATTGAGTCGACCCTTTTCAAGGATATGCTAATATCCAGAAACAGCCTCACCCTACCCAGGCTCTCTACTGACAAAAAAAAATGCAAGGTCAGAATGGGGAGATGTATGAAGAAGGTACACGATAAGCAAGTCCAGACAGGGAAGTAGAGGCAATATGTAGAGATTGGCAGCTGTTAAAAGCAAGCAAGAGGACTATCATTAAACAGCTAATCACTTATCCTGGTGGAAGACCTACTTGGAGCTTTGCCAAGAGATTGGTAGCAACTAGAAAATCAACCACGCTGAAGCAACTCCTCATCCCAACAACTGTAAGAACCTTTGTAAGGATGCAAAGGTTGTATGCTATTTTACAGACTTATAGTTATTATTAAAGACATCACCTTGCAAGTCCCAGAAGCGTGGAGGCAAATAGACACAAATAAAGCATTGTGCACACATTTGCTACACTGTGTGGTGTTTCCTGTGAAAGCAAAGAACTCTCACACCCATAGACTCATCTCTAAATAGGAAGTAGGGATAAAACACAAGTATAACATTAGTCCCATTTAGTCAGAACCAGAATCTACACACATAACATGGTACACTTCACCAAGATGTTTTACTTTAGTATTAGAGAAGTAATTTGTTTTATAATGCCTGAGCAGCTGCTCCTAACTCAGGCTACAATAAAAGAATGCTGCCTACAATCAAAGCTGAAGGATTGTATTGTTTTGTTTGCTGACACAAGTAGTCTTTCATTGGCTGTGTCTTAAATCAAAATCCTAAACACCCACAAATCTCAGTGGCATTTCCCCTTCCAAATCACAAAACCTGACCCTCCCATTGTGAAAGCATACAATTATTACATCTTCTTTTTAACACATGCATAAGAACATATATGCTTCCTTTCTCTCAAATCCTTTTTCCTCCTCTCTGTTTTCCCACTAATTGCTGATCTATTTCCCTTAATTAGTTTCTTCTGCCCATCCCCTTGGCTTTGAAAATCCTCACAAACTAAGGAGAATATACGTGTCTCAAGATAAAGTTGCAGGATCCAATATGGTTTGGTCACCGGGATCAGAGGTTTAGTCTACCAAGCTTTCAGACATTGTAAATCATCCCTACCCCAGCTTCTCCCAAATTTTTTCCTCACCACTTTCTTCTTTTTAAATATTGTTTTAAATAATTTTGCTTATGTACAACCATTTCCATTCATTACAACACTTCCATGATGCTATGCATACTTTTACATAAATCTTAGCTGTCTGTACATTTGTCTATATTCCTCAATCTATCTTTGTCCACTATAACTTTTACTTTATTATCCTATTATCATCTTCCCTATTCATCTCTTTATCTATTATTTAGCCTATCATACAGTATTATAAAACTTATAACACTCTTCCCCACTCACCATCTCCCCCATCTGTTCCTCAATTTTCCTACCATTGGCTTTCTTTCCCATTGGTTTTTGAAGGCTTCCTTCTGCTGACTATCCTGCTTCCCTACCCAAATCACCCAACCTGCAATTAAACAGCTTCCTAGGCTTGGATTTCTTTGTTTTCAGATTTAATTAGGTGGCTTAGCTGGAAAACAGAAAAGACCCTGAGAAAACAGAGGAAGGAGTGGCTGCTGTAAGTATTCACTATGTCAACTGTTTTTACATTATGAAGAGGGATATGTAACAAGGTGAGTTTTAGTTCCAGTTTAAAAGGTGTTAATTCACCAACATTACCCATCTTTATTAATTATATAACCTTTTAATAAAGCACCAAACATAAACATCTCTGAAATCTTCATCTAAAGAATATATACAAACATGCTTTCAGACTATCATTTTCTTCCGTGTTAGAAGATACTGCATTCCCTCTAATACTGTGTGATACCATATATTGCTGACGTTTCTGCAAAATCCATCTGATGTTACATGAAAATAGCTATGAATTTCTTATATTTGCATAAAGATGCCTGTGCCCTTACTTTTTTACTTATCATACTAGTTAGTGAGGAATTGAAATCATAGGACGAAACCTATAATCCTATTTTGTTCTGAATGCTAAAATTACAAGAATCACTTATTTTTCTTCCCCTTGAACCTCTGCCCACTTGCTTCACGCAGCTGCTCTCAATTAAAAATTCTTAGATTGGTAGGAAATGGTGGAATAGTTCACAAGGCAGACAAATTAAAAGCTTCTTAATTTATTTCTGTATGAAATCTGGACCTTCCCTCCCCTCAACAAAATGTGCACTATACATTTTCCTTGACCTTCTAGAGAAAACACAATAAGCATCTCCCTTGGCAGCCATTGATCTTGGGACAAGGATAGCTTCATGGGTATCTTTTCTGCTGATGAAAAAGCCTTTTTTGTTTGGTGCCAGAACTTGGCATTTTAAAGTGTCAACGTTTGAAAGGCCTTTTTTCATTAGATATTTCTGTTACTTGAATGATCTGGCAATTTCATTTCACCCCATATCTCATGCTTTCCTCTTGCTCCAAGGCCATGATCTACACCAGGAATGTCAAACTCGCCTCATCACAGCGACGTCACATATATCATGACTTTTTTTCCCCTTCACTAAACCAGGCATGGGCATGGCCAGCCCATAATGCATCCAGCCCATGGGCCGCAAGTTTGACAGCACTGATTTACACAGCCATTTTCTATACCACAAAACACTTGAATCTTTCACAGAGAATGGCAGATTAGAGAGACCTTTTGCTTAGCAGCTTGTTCAGTCACTATAGGAAGGAATGGATTCCATTAAAGGTCACCTAGTCAGGGAAAGCACAAACCCTAACCCTAACCCTTTAAAATTGCCATGGGTTCCTAGTTTCTAATACGGCAAATCAGAAAAGATGACAATTTGACCATAGCAACAATGTATTGTTCTCTATGAAATATGCTCAAAAAGTGTGCATGGAAAAATAAAGCACTCTTTAAGGAGATTTTAGAGACCTTAGAATCATAAAAAGAACAGTGTTTTTGACAATTTGGGTTGCCAACTGGTGGTATAAAACAAAACCTAACCAGAGCAATAGAACATTATTGTGCTTTTGGGTTTGAGCTTTGAGCTTGGCAATTTGGTTGCAAACATTTTGTCCCCATTCAAGGAAACATCTTCAGTATGCTTTGGATTGTGCTTGTCTGGGGGAGGCCTGGCCTTTAAATATTTTTCTAAGTCCTGGTCTGATTTTGGGTTGTGCGATTGCCTGGCTGTAGTTGCCGAGTCATAGACCTTGCTTTTAAATACAGTCTGTGTGATGTAAATTAGTGCTGGTGTTGTTGTTCAGATGTCTTCTGATGATATCGTGGTCTGGTTTCAGGTTGATTTGATCAGTTGTGTGTGATGTCTGATTTCTTGTGAACTGTCAAGTTATAACTTTGTTTACAGCATGGCCGTTGGTTGGAATTTAAATGCTCTTTGGGATCATGGTTGATATTCTTTTGTTCTAAGTGGTTGGTAGATTGGGTTGATATCAATGTGTCTGTTTATTGATTTATTGGTGGAAAACCAGGCTTCCAATAATTTCTATCCTTGACTTTGCTTGGATTACAACTCTGGTTAAATCCCAAAATTAGTCCAGGATTCAGAAAGGTATTTAAAGGCCAGTACTCCTCCAGACATGCACAATCCAAAGCGTACTGAAGATGTCTATTCGAATGGAGACGAAATGTTTGCAACCAAATAGCCAAGCTTGGAGCTCAAACCAACAACATAACTACCAACCTGAGTTATTAATATTCAAAAACATGATGCTAGAGGAGATGAAATTCTATTTCAGTCTTCCTACTTTAGGGAACATTGTAAGAATCAAACTGTAATAAAAAGTTAAATATGTTTGATTTAATATGCAGTTTTTTAAAAAACAGGTGCTCCTTGTATAGTGACCACATTTGGGGCTGACAACTGTGTTATGAAGCAAAGTGGCCACGAGATGGGAAATCAGATAACCATGACTGTGCTTTCCTTTTTCCCATTCCTCCACCCTTTGAAATGCTAACACTGGCACTGTATTAGCCAGCTTGCAACTACTATATGTAGCTGACAAGACTGATCACTTACCTACCTCTTGCTTTTGTTTTTCTCCTAATGATTTTACTTCAGTTCCCCTTTTTCTCCACTCCCCCACTCTTGGAAATGCTCTCCAGTCACTGGGATAATTAGAAGCAAATTAATATTTACATTCATTGGAAAGCAGACATGCTCAGAGATGAGAGCCATGAGCACACTATATTAATAGTCTCATGAATTTCCCACTGCGTGTCTGCTTACTCTTTTATAATTCTTTCCTCTCCACTCTCTCTACTCAATGAGGGAGGGAGAAAAAAGCAGATCAGAAATAAAAGATTGCCTAGATTGCTTGGGTTCTTTCCCCCCCCCCTTCCTCGCAGAGTGGACAGATTGCTTAACCGTGTGTGGAGGGAAAAAAAATTACACCAGAATGTTTCCATAGCACTCTCGGGGCTGCTGACACCCCTCACATTCCTTTCAATGTGTTTCCCATTGTTTGCCTGCTTGTTCTGTTGTAATTCCTTCCTCTCCAATCTCTTCACTTTGCAAGAAATGAAAAAAGAAAAATAGCAGGTTAATCACAGGATAACATATATTGACTATAATGGTGTTCATGTGCCTGTGCATTAATGTTTGTATTTACATCCATCAGGAAAGAAGGAATTAAGAGTAAGCAGGCACACTATGGAGAATGCACATTTAAAAGAATATGCTAATATTCTTTAGGAGGCAAAAAAAGTATTCAGGATGAAATTAGGGTTAGGCAGCACTGCAAGCCTGCAGGGTTCTAATAGTGAGCTTGAGAGGGGGGAGGGAGAGGGAGGGAGGGGGAGAGAGGGAGAGGGAGAGAGGGAGAGGGGGGGCATGCAATGAAGGTCATAAATGTGACTCTTGGTTGCAAAAGTTACTTGCAATCAAGAGCTACATTTATAACACAATTATAACTGCAAATGAACGTTATCCAAGACAGTCACTGAACAAGGGCTACTTATATTTTGCTGTTTTAAGAAGATGGTTTCTTAATTCTGCAATATTTTATACTATCAATTTATGTACAACTATAGACATTACAGATAAGATTGTTCATTCACTAATAGTTAGGACCCTGCTTTTCAATTCAAGAATATTAAACAAACATACAGGCCTCTCAAACTTAAATGGGCTTACAGTAATTGTGTATAGGCTATTCCAAAGTTAGACAAAGGATAAAGATATAATACCATAACATATATGATACCAAAATTCAAACATAGCATAAGGCAAGCAAGCTGAAGTCTGATAGTTTCACTTTGAGACAGAGCTTTAAAAGCAAACAAAACATTGATAATAATATTAGAAACCACAGCTGGTGAATCAAATGATCTTGCTATGAAATTAACACTTGCAGAGCCCATCCAAAGTGAATATATCCAGCAGATATCTGTGAAGTTAAAAATTAAGGCACAGAAAATTGTGGTTCCAACATGTTTGCAGAACACAAATTGAATAGTATAACAAATAATCTGATGGAAGTACATTGTAGATTCTCTGAATTAAATTTACAATATGTTAGCTGGAAATTGCACTACTTAGGGAAAAGTCCTAGAGCCCACTGGCTCGACACTATAAAGGATGACATTAGGATGACTATGGCAGTGAGAGAGTGAGAGAACAGAGGGGCATGGAGAGTGCTGACCCATAGAGTGGCCGAGGGTCAGACATGACTGGATGGTTGATGAGGACAACATGATTAGAGCCATACTCACTAAATAATTTCAGATAGGTCTAGCATATTCATAGTATATTTGCCTTAAAGCAAATGTCACTTTTCTGCATCATCCCTGGAATCTTGCCTTGATCTCTTTGGAGATTCACTTCCTTAACAAACCAATAAACAGAATAGATTATGGTAACAGATGTTCCACATTTTTTTCCTCAGTCAAATAAATTGATTTTTTTAACTCTCTTTGTTCTTATGAAACTAAATATTGCTGGAGGATGAAAATATGAAAAAGAATATCAAGACATAATTCATTCACTGCATATCCACATGACATCCATAACTTAGATTTTTCATCACACATACACATGGTTTTATCTCTGTGGCTTCAAGGATGCTTCTAACAACTTTTGTATAGTAAGTAACTCTCATATTTTGCAAGCATCTTTTAGAATCCTGTTTTTAAAAAGTTGGCAATCTACAACCCTTAGGCTGTATGTGCCACTCCAGCATGTCAACGCCCATCATATCTAAAGACAAATCTCACCCTTTTTAAAAAGTTGTGAAGTTAGGCCTGGAAAATTCAGTGGGAAAACCAGATGCCTTAAACAAGTTGTTAAAATATCTCAAAGGTGCTTTTTCAAAAGGCAACTGAATTTTGTTTTTCCTTGAAGACATTTCGCTTCTCATCCAAGAAGCTTCTTCAGTTCAACAAAAGCACCTTTGGGACAACCATGACCTGGATGACTGAGATTTTCCATAGACACCCCAACTCCACAATAGATTTTACTTAAAGACTCCAATTCCCACAGCATCCTTTGTATTAAGGTACAGTCTAACAGAAATAACCACACAATTTAAGTTAACTATTTCTACATATGCACATTGTACATTTAAGCTATAATTATGATGGAATCATACTTTTGAATAAGATTAAATAGATTTCTGTATAGAGTATGTCTGTCTCTGCATGACATACGTTTTCCTATTCACACATACAGACCACCAACCTAAATAAATCTTTATTTTGTCTATTTGTGCATACTTAATTTGCATATGTCAAAATTTAATATTATTACCATATTAAAGTCTATTGTATGATTTTTAGAGAAAAATACATGTGTATTATGTTCAGTGTTTACCCACCATTATAGTCATTATATGTGACATTATATTGTTATATTGCACATATCCAGCATAAACATTTTGTTGACTTTTTAATGAGTCTTGATTTAACCAATTTTTCTAGAAATAACAGTTTCTGCAGTATTTCTGTTTATCAGGCAGATGGTCCAGTTATTTTTTAAAAAAGTATTATCTTACTTTAAATTATATTTAAACTTTTTAACAGAAATTCTTTTTGTCAACATTTAATTATTGCAGTCTTAATTTTAGATTAGTGATCTGAAATGATTTGCTTAGACTGATGGCCTTTTATCACATGCATCTAACCATGATAGGAATGTGTACTGACTACTTCTTTATTCTATCTCTACCTCTGATAATGCCTTCATCCTCACCTCAGCTACGGCCAGTGATTTAAATTACCTGTTCTGATTTTCCATTGAGGATAATCTGCCACACTTCCCATTCCATATTGGTATTGGCAGAGTCCTGTATATAATGCTATACAAAGATCTGCATGGGATGGGATGAGCCAGTTATGCATTAATCAGATTAGGCCACCTGTCTTATTTTCTGAGAAGTCCTTGACACCTCACAAAAGACGCCTTATCTATGGGCCTTCACTGTGCAGCCACACCCTACACCCTATAGACTGCTTTAATTAAGTAGTAGGGAAAAGCCCATAGTAAAAAAATATTACCAAAATCTGTTTTAAAATTAACTTAGATATATTTAAATCTCAAGACTACAGTTTTTCTTAAAGCTTGATATAATTAATATAATAGACTAACCATATATTCATCTTCTAAGAAAGAGTCCCACACAAGGCTGTGATGTTCAAGAATTATGCCCCCAAAATTGGAACTTTCTTACTGATCCCATTTGCTCCTGAATCTTTCCCAAACATACACTAAATACTTCTGACAAATCGAAGGAGTTGTATAGATTTAGCTTTGAGAAAAGCCAACTGTTGGGGAAGTTGATAATTCTCTCTCTCTCTCTCTCTCCCCCATATGTATGTGTGTGTGTGTATACACATATATAATATGTATATTAATTATATTATATTATATTATATTATATTATTGATATATAATATTATATTATATATAGATATTTATTCCCAATATCTATGAAATAATATAATATAAAAATCAAGACTAGGTCTCTCTTTTCACAGAGAAAATATGAACTAGTGGGTTTTAGTTATGGAAGGCATATTGCAATTGACTATTAAAGCACATATATTCCTAAGACTAAGAGCAATTCAACAATGGACTTGATTAATAAATTGCTTCAATATATGTGTTCAGATGGTGGCCAGTCAGCCATGTATCTATGATACTTTCATCTATATTCCTACATTGAGCAGGGATTGAACTCAATTGCCTCAATATCCTCTTTCAATAATTCTGCTAGTCTATCCAATGATTGTACAATGAAATCATTCTCCTTAACAAACAATTCAAATGCATACTGACAAAGATGAGAGCCAAATATTGCTAGAGAATAATAGACTGTTGAATAAACAAATGGTCAGATAGGAGCAGGTACAGGAGCCTCTCCCTAACATATATTTGAATGTGAGATGCTGCAATTTAGGAGCCTACAAATCTCTCCAGAATGAAGAGATTTCAAAGGAACAAGCTGTGGAGTTCGCAATAGACTAAGCCGAAGTCTTCACTCCGGTCCGTGTTTCTAGCAGGAACATGGACCGTTCCTATTGGCTGATGCTGTTTGACAGTCAGCTATAAAAGGGAGCTGTCAAAAGGCATCAGCTGTTGTCCGCCAGCTGGCTGCCTTGTTAGTGCGGCAGCCGCGGCAACTCTTTATTGTTTCAATAAAGTAACAGCTGAAGTTCGCTCCAAGTTTGCCTCAGGTTATTCCGCCGTTCCACAACGGCGTTATTCTGCCGTTCCACAAGAGGCAACCAGGCAAAGAATCGCTGAGCAAAGTCACTACAAAAAGAGCCAAAGTCACTACCGAGCTGATTGTCATTTTAAGAACTACTGTCACTATTCGCGAGCGTGAATTTCAACTTTCCTCGAAAGATATGGCACCGCTGAATCAAGATGACTTTGAACCTTGCATTCCCGCCTTTCAGGCTGACAGCGGAAACATGGGAGTCCTACAGAAACCGATTTGACTGTTTTCTAGATGCCATAGACCTTGCTGACATTTCCGACCATAGGAAAAAGTACTACTTTTAAAGTTTTTGCAGAGCCACAGTGTTTGACACTGTTATGGCATTATTGGATCCACGTTCAGTTAAGACTGTTCCATGGGAAGAATTGCAGGAAATTCTTTCCAACCACTATTCCTCTAAGCCATCCCAAATTGCCTGGCGTCATGCTTTTAGAAGACAGATTCAGACTGAGGGAGAGACTATTAGTGGGTACATGGCTGCCCTACGAACAGCTGCCTTGCATTGTGGGTTTAGAGACTATCTGGAAGACATGCTATTAGACCAACTAGTTTGTGGAGTTGGGGATTTAAGGCTACAAAGGCGTCTATTGGCTAACGGTGCCCTCCCTAGCCTGTTGGGGTTAGACTGGTTCCCTGCCCTTGGCCTCCATATAAGCAGAATCCACTCTATTACAAATGCTGAAGTGGACACCTTGTTTAATGACTATGCTGATGTGTTCAGCGAGTGGCTGGGCTGTTATTCAGGAACCTCAATATCTTTCAACTTGGACCCTCAGGCAGTTCCAATCCATTTAAAGCCTCAAAAGGTACCATTTGCAATCTGCCCCAAATTAGACATTGAGCTGGACAAATTAATTAAACAAGGTCTATTGGAGCCTGTGGACTTCACAAAATGGGAAACCCCAATAGTGACGCCCCTGAAGAAAGACAGGAGCATGAGAATCTGCACAGATTACAATACGTCATTGAACAGATATTTACAAATCAGCGCCTATCCAGTCCCTGTTATCCAGCACCTTCTACATTCTTTTGAGCCAGGAACCATTTTCGATAAATTAGACATGTCACAGGCCTATCAACAGTTCCCTGTTGATGACAAAGCCACTGAACTACAAACTAATGTAACGCACAGGGGCGCTTTCAAATGTAGGCACTTCCAATTTAGCGTAAGTGTAGCCCCAGGGATTTTCCAATCCCTAATGGAAAGACTTCTCCAAGGATTACCGGGCATAGTTCCGTACTTCGATGACATTTTAATATCTGCCCCTGACAAGCCTCAGTTACTGCAAAGAGTCAGAGGAGTCCTTGATCGTTTCAGACAGCATGGCCTTAAGTTAAAGAAAGACAAGTGCACTATTGCCACCCCACAGGTAGAATTTTTGGGATACAGAATTGACGCCTCTGGTATTCACCCAATCGAATCCAAAGTAAAGGCTATTCACGAGGCACCTACACCAACTAACAAAACTGAGCTCCAGGCCTTTTTAGGACTTCTTAACTTTTACACTTCATTCTTGCCTCATAAAGCTTCCATTGCTGAGCCTCTGCACAGACTCTTGGACAAGCAATCCCCCTGGCACTGGGGACCTAGGGAAGCCCATGCCTTCCACGCTGTCAAATCATTACTTACATCCAATGCTGTCCTGATACAATTTAATGAACATTTACCTTTAGTTTTAGCAGCAGATGATTCTCCTTTTGGCATAGGTGCTGTTTTAAGTCATAGACTGCCTAACGGTTCTGAGGCACCCATTGCCTTTTTCTCCAGAACTTTTTCCCCAGCCAAGCGCAATTACAGCCAGATTGACAAGGAGGCTTTGGCTGCAGTTGCTTCTGTCAAAAAATTCCATGAGTTTCTATATGGACACTATTTCGAGTTGATCACGGACCACAAGCCTCTGTTAGGCCTTCTGTCTGGCGAAAGACAAACTCCTCAGATTTTGTCTCCAAGAATGACCAGGTGGACCTTATTTCTGGCTGCCTATTCCTATACACTGGTTCATCGTCCTGGCAAGAGTCTATGCCACGCTGACGCTCTTAGTCGCTGCCCACTGCCAGTTCCTGTGGAAGATCCCGCACCAACTAATGCTGTTTTCCAGATCAACAATCTCAAACTCCCCATCAGTGTCCTTGATATTGCTTCCCACTCTTCCAGGGACAAGGTAATTGCCCAAGTTCTTGACTGGGTGGGAAGGGTGTGGCCAGCAATTTCTTATGCCCCCGAATTCCTGCCTTTCAAAATTCGCCAGCAAGAACTATCTTCTTTGCGAGGCTGTTTACTTTGGGGAACGAGGGTAGTTATCCCTTCCAAGTTGCAAGACTCAGTTTTAAAGGTCGTGCATGAGGGTGTATGGTGGCCAGGCATGGATGCTCAGATTACAAGTTGGGTGAATGCTTGTCAGCCATGCCAGGCTACCAGACCTGCTCCACCCACATCCACTCCAGGCAGGTGGGAAGATTCTGTGGCCCCTTGGTCCCTGGTGCATATTGATCTGGCTGGCCCCGTTCATGGGGGTACATTCCTGGTAATGGTTGATTCTTTTTCTAAATGGGTAAAACTGATCTTGATGACCACAACTTCAGAAGCTATCACTAAGGCTCTATCAAGGATATTTGTTACCCATGGCCTCCCTGACACCATTGTGTCTGATAACAGCCCCCAGTTTACTTCCTGTGAGTTTGAGGTCTTCCTAGCCAACCTAGGAATTAGGCATGCACTTACAGCTCCTTTTCATCCTGGGTGAAAGGGCAGTCAGATCAGTTAAGGAGGCTGGCAAAGTTTGGGCCTATAGATTGGCACTCTAGGCTCACTAAGTACCTCCTGACCCAGCACACAACCCCCTGTGCCACCACCAATAAGTCTCCAGCTGAACTCATGGGTAGATGTCTGCGGACCACCCTAGACAGATCCATCCACATTATGTCCCAGTCACACCCTTAGGGTCAAAAAGCCAGGCAAGGGAGTTCACTGAGAATGACCAGGTCTATGCCCAGAACTATGCAAGACACCCTTTGTGGATGCCTGGGCAGATTGTGGCGGTAACTGATCCTAAGTCTTACAGGGTCCTACTGCAAGACGGGTGCATCTGGAGCCACCATATCAACCAGCTTAGAAGGCATTGGAGTGCATTTGCAGATGGACCTCAAGACGTTCCTACAACAGAGAAACTGCCGGTGCCCAAAGAAACTTCCCTCGGATCCGACAGCAACGCAAGCCTACCTGAACAGCCATGGGTCCCTCACCTGGAAACACCTGAAGCCGAGACGCCAGCTTCGTCGGCACCAGAAATTGCCCAGCAAGCGGAGAAGTTCCTTCCAGCAGCAGCTTCACCAGGACTTAGAAGATCTGGCCACCTGCGCAAACACCCGAGTTATCTCAAGGACTATGCATGCTCCGTTCTGGGGGAAAGGAGTGTGGTGTTCACAATAGACTAAGCCGAAGTCTTCACTCCAGTCCGTGTTTCCAGCGGGAACATGGATCGTTCCTATTGGCTGATGCCGTTTGACAGCCGGCTACAAAAGGGAACTGTCAAAAGGCATCAGCTGTTGTCCACAAGCTGGCTGCCTTGTTAGCGCGGCAGCCATGGTAACCCTTTATTGTTTCAATAAAGTAACAACTGATGTTCGCTCCAAGTTTGCCTCAGGTTATTCCGCCGCTCCACAACACAAGCTGTAAATAAATGCACGTAAATACTGACATTTTAATTTGTTGACCTACTCAATAATAATTGGACAAAAGCTCAGGAAGACAGTGTTTAAAATTTAAGCAACTACTAAGTTCAACTGGATCCAGCATATACTGTGTTTCCCTGAAAATACATGCAAGACCCTATTTTACACTTTTTTTGGCACCAGGTCTTATTTTGGGGGGATGTCATCCACTGACTAAACTCACTTGTATGTGTTGCCCCTGGCCTTTTCGCTGTCAGAGGCCTTCAGGAACTTCTTCTGCAGCCGGCCAGTTGTTGGGGTGTACGAGGCCTGGCTACAACTGTCCAAAGGTAAGTAGTAGGGCAGCTCCACCCTCCCATCCCCACCCTAGCTTAATTTTTACCCGTGCACTCTGGAGTGAATGGAATCTTAATTGGGGCTTATTTTGGGTGCACGTGTAAAAAATCAAGCTAGGACTTACTTTCAGGATAGGTCGTGTTTTTGAGGAAACAGGGTATTTCCTCTTCTCCGTCTTACACCTCACCTTGTGGGCTGGGACACAGCCAGAACTCGACTGCAAATGTTCAACCTGCCAGAAAGGAAAAAAATGCAAGTCCCAGAAATAAAGGAGATTGGACACTAATAAGCTTACAAGAATTTTGTTGATTATGGTGATGTTCCTATGATTGACCTGGATTTTTTAAAAAAGTATTCAAGATATTAATAAGGTTTATACAGCAAATCTCTGCCAAAATTACTAAATATATTTTCAAAATGTATGTTAAACTGAAGCAATTTCTCCTATTTTTCAGAGCTCATCCTACTCCAGTATTGTCTGGGGGAGGAAGCTTTGGTTCAGGTTCTTGTTTATTTTATAAAATAGTCTCTTTTTTCAGATCAAAGAATTGTTATTTGCATTTCCCTAGTGCAGAGTCAAAAAGAGGAAAATGCCATAGAGGCTCCATAGAAATCATTAGCTTTATGAATCTTATTATTCTCAAGTTCCCAAATCATTCCTGAATGGCCTGGGTGCCAAATTCTGTCAGCTGGAGTCAATATACTAGATATTAAGATGTAGAATTGCAAGTTAAAGTAAGGAAAGCACATTTCATTTGCAGAAACATTAATCATCTATTAGATCTTTTGAAGTGCACTTTCCTTCAAAACCAGCTTTGTTAACAAGATGAATTAGGACTGTCAATGAATTAAGAAATAAGATCTCTTCTTTGCCAAATGGACCTTTTAAAATATGTTAGACAACTTGACATTCAAATAGAAACTGAGGAAAACCAAAAAAAAGACTAGTTGTGCATTTTAATATTCAATAATTGAGTGGACCAGGCCACACAGAGAAGCTTGACAAGGTAATGCCACCTGAACTGCCACTCTTGGAGCCAAGAATGAAAAATGCTTAATACCTGCAAGACTGAAGAAACCTATTTCACCCTTTGAAGCCTCTAAGACAGAAGTCCCCAGTCCCGGGCTGCAGACCATTGGGAACTGAGCAGGTGAGACTGTGGTGCTTTACTTGTGCAGGCAGTGGCAGATTAAGGCTCACATAAGCACTGACAAATCTTGGTGCCCCCCACCTCCTTTGTACACACTGTACAAATGAAGCTATATTCTCAACTTGGTGGTGCTCCCTTTGGGGCTGGTCACCTAAGCACGTACTTAAGCTGCTTAATAGTTAATACACCATTGTCCGCACATGCGGGTGTAGGCCACACACACAAAACCACCCCTTTCCAAACAGAGGTACTGGGTATTAGATGTTTTGAAGTTTTGAATCAGGGAGAATAAGGAACAGTCAATGGAAAATTAGTGAGTAAGGAAGCTTAAGCATTATTTTCTGTGCTTTCTTCAATACAATTCATCTTTTTATTAAGGTGCTTTACAAGGAACAAAAGTTCACTAGGGTGCCACTCTTAGATCTCAATATTATTTGCAAGGTAAAAACTGTCACAGATCTGTAAATATTGCTCTGTTGTCAAACTACTGGACAAGAAGTACTAAACTGAGAATATAAGAAGCCAAATCAACTGATTATCAGTGAGACCTGAAAAAACCCTTTGCTTTCATGTATATGATGTGAGGACTTCTAACACTTTGATTTTAATCTTGTTTAACTTCTTTTTTTTCCTTTTTCTTGTCTTTTTCCCCCTATTGATTACACTGAAATTTACAACTGAAAGAATACTCTTATCTCAAGAAAATTGCTCCCGTGTTATAAAAGCAAGCAACTAGCCAGATACAGAAATCGGTCTTTCTGGTTTTCTCTTTAATCTCAGTTTAGGAACTTCTCATTCATCTTGAAACATTTGTGCTGTACCAAATTTAGAAAATGGCTTAGCTAAAAGAAAAGGCTTAAAATTCACAGGGAGAGTATTTTTTAACAAAAACCTTATGTCTGAAGCATTATTCATGGGCACTAAGGGAGCTTTTGATGCATCTCCTATTGCATGGCAATGTAATTTATCAAATGTATGACAGATTTTCAGATCTGTATGAACACATAGCTATGTGTACATGAAAACAGATTTTCTGTTTTGAACAAGTTCTATATGCCATGCAAGTTCATAAAGATATTGGCATATTTACAATACAGATTTAATTTGTTTTCAAATAGATTTCCCTAGCCACATCAAAAGTTTTCAACTATTCTTAGTAGCTGCAGCTTGTACTAAAATATTTATTACTTAAGAATATACAAGAGCATCATCTGTCAGGAGATAAATCACACTTCTTCCTCCAACCCTACATATAAGACACAGAAAGATTAAGCAATTAAATCAGCAATACCATAGATAAAATTGCTCATAGTGTATTATAGTAGTTCCAATTTTTGAAGGCTACAGAACAACGTTCACTTTCTTTCTTACCATATAAAGTTATTTTGAAAATCAAAGGAAAATATGACAAGATTAGATGTTGATGGGCAGTAACACTTTTCAAAATCCTATGCAGTAGCCAAGGAAACATTCTCCAGCTTTGTTTGGTGATTTAAAAGTGTGATACAGTTACTGACAGAAATACGTGGTGCTTTTTGTGGAGAAAGATTTTTCCCTTCTCTTGTGTTTTTGGGACATAATACATGACAAAGTGACAAATGGATTCACATGAGTTCCAGTCAAGTGTTACAAAATTCTGTGATTACATCACTATATGAACAATGTAAGTAGATCCACCTCTCCATAACTGGGCTGTGAAATTATCTCCATGGTAGATAAATTTAAACTGAATATTTAGACCAGCCTGATATGACAAACCATTTGACAGGAAATAGTAAGGATTTTGTCTTATATGGGTTTCATTAATATAGGTTTCATTAGTAGAGGCTGGACATTATTTATCAACATAATAGGTAGTGTTTGCTTAATGACCAATCACTTAATGATTCAAAGTTACAGCAGAGTCAAAAAAAGTTATGACATGTTCTTGAACTTATAACTGCCCCTCCTCCCCCCGAGCAATTGCATTTTGAGTGCTTGGACACAGGCTCCTACTTATGACCAGTTCCACAGTCACGTGATCACAATTTACAACATTTTTAAAATTTTCTGACAGAAAACAGCAAAAATTCCTATTGGATACGGTGAATTTGCTTAAGGGCCACACAGTTCAATTAATGACTGCATGGTTCACTTAACAATCATGGTGACTCTCTATACAGCTATTGTGAAAATAGTCATAAAATTAAGTTGCGTCACGGAATAACCAGCTCAGTGGCCACAGTGACTTACAACCAAAATTTCAAAATTCCAATTATGGTCATCAAGTGAGGAGTATGTCTAATGTATTTCTCCATTACCAAGTAATTGAAATAGCCATGTCAATTTATTTTATATGTTGGATTATGCCCATCCTTTAGTTTAGTGTTTCTCCACCTTGGCAAATTTAAGACATGTGGACTTAAACTTCCAAAACTCCTATGCTAGATAGGGAATCCTTGGAGTTGAAGTCCCACACATTTTAAACTTGCCAAGGTTGAGAAAAACTGCTTCAGCCAAAAGATGACCAAGGCTGGGAAATTTCAAGCAACTATGGCATCTCTCTTCCATTCCCTTCCACAAACCTTCTCCAAAGAAATAGGAAATTCTCTAGAACAGTGTTTCTTAACCTAGGCCAGAATTCTGGGAGTTGAAATCCACACACATCTTCAACTGGCGAAGATTGAGAAACACTGCTCTAGAAGAGACACAGAGAACTATAGCACAGCAGGCTATAGAAAGAAACCAAATAACTAAACATTGCCCTCATTCTATAAAATATTTAAAGGTAGTTGTGTTTTGCAATTATCTTTAATATTTTATAACCTGAATAAGGGATATAAAAGAAACATCAGAAAGTGAAAATGCTGCTGTTGCTGACCTAATTTCAATATATGAAGAATTATTAGCCTGAGATAGTGAAGAAGTCAGCACGAATTCTTATGAAATGTAGATACTAAAAATTTGGAAATCACACTCCAAAATTACTAGCTTCTAGAGTTAGGAATAAAAATAACTTGGAATATATAATTAATAAGAACGCTTTGTCTAAGTAAAATTACATGCAAAATGTACTTATAGAATAGTCTTTATACATCTAACAATTCTGAGGATAACGAGATCAGAAACTCATCAGATGAAATAAGAACTAATAGAAATCAATTTAAAACGACATTGCTGTAGGTTTAAATAGTTTTAGATCAGAATATTACAAAGGTTTTTTTAATCTACATAATATTATGGTATTATCAAGATCCTGCCTCTTGCTAACACACCAACTTCTGCTTGTTCTTAAGCCTGACGAACATTTTCAACATGTCATCATATCAGTGTATTCACTGATTCATATCAGTGTATCAGTGTATACATGATTTTAAAACTTGCTGCCTTATTGGTTAATAAAATACATTTTAAGTGATTTCAGATATTTTGGTCAATATAGATATTTACAATGTATATATAATAGATTCCATTAGAAAGTATTAAATATAGTGCATTATAGTAAAGACTACGGAATTACCTCATGATTTCTCTGCTATCTTCAAATGTCTTTAAAATATTTGATCGAGTGTAAAGTTGTTTTTTTAATTAGAAATGGGATTTGAACACTTCATCAGCATAATTAATCAGTTATATTCAACAGCACTAGCAGTAATTAGCACTAATGGATTAAACGTGGATGTCTTTCAAATAAATGGAGCTAAAAAAGATGCCCTTTCTCATTATATATTTGATTTTATTATATACAGTATGTTTTAGCCCAGAAGATTAGGAAGAATATGAATGCTGAAGGAGTTAATATAAAACAAAACATCAGTAATAAATATATTTGCAGATGATATGTTCATTTGCTTAAACATCCAAACACAAATGTATCTTAATTGCAATTTTAATTAAGTTCCATGAGGTAAGATATTTACAAGTTAGCTTTGATATATCTTCCACTGTGTTAATTAACATCCACAAACTATCATGGAAAGTAACAGCTTCAAAAGTAACCTAGCTCCATATTGATTCATATGCATGGAGATACTTAAAAATAACTACTTCAAAGCCTAGGCCAACTAAAAATATAATTTTGACTTTGTCCTGAAAGTCTTTTATTATTCTTACTGAGAACAATACTTGCTGGTATAATGATTACATTTCTTATAATTTTCTGGTTTTGATATCATTTTATATTGCACACTTCTTGATTTCATATATGGCAAAAAAGTTTTAATTTGATTACTTGAGGAATCAGCTCACCCCACTGGGACTGGCCCAATCTACCCATGCTGGTTAAGGAGACATGCTGCAGGCCTTGTCAGTCAAGCAGTTGTGGCTGGTGGAGACCAGAAGAGCCTTCTCTGCTATGGTTCCTGCCCTTTGGAACATCTGACCCTCCTGAGGTGAGATTGACTTCTACCCTCCTGACCTTCCACAAGAATCTGAAGACCTGGCTCTGCCAGATGGCTGGGGACCCAACAAGGAAGCATCACATTGGAGAAGATTGATGAATTAAGAGGAAATACCCCCCACCAGTCCTGTCCCCTCCCTCTCCAAGGTTTTAACTATAATTTTCTTTTGATTGTGATTTCCATTTTTATTGTTTTAAAAATATTTATCTGTTAGGATTTTAATGCTTTAATGCTGTAAACTATCCATTTTTATACGAGATAGGTAGCAAATAAATTTAATAAATAAAAATAACTAAATTAATACATAGGTACTTTTAAAAACCTCTAGGTTTTAATACAATGGACATTCAGAAAAACTGAAACAAAATAAGCTTTTCAACTAAGACAATTTAAAACATCAGCAAATCAAATAATGTTCAGTGGCCACATATTGAATAAATATTGAATTTATTGCTGGCTAGGACAGTATAGTGTACAGAGTATCTACTGTGTTAAATCCACATTTAAAACTTATTTTCTGAAACTTGGAAAATATGGAAGCAACCTTTCATCCCCAATCTGTTCCTATTCTTTGATCCTACCTTTTTAAGCAAAAGGACGTATTTGTTATAAGAAATATAAGAAATGGGAAGATAAATGATCTTATAGAATTACAGATTTATTTAAATAGAAGTTCAGTACTGTTCAGTTCTTCTTCAAGTTCAATTCCAAATATCAAGCAAGCTGTTAAGAATTAATCATTAAAATATTCCACTGATATTCCATTACAATTCATTCAAATTATAACATTTTATTGTTCTTTAGAATGGGTTGGCAGGTTGACAGATACAATTCTAGCCAGATAGGTATCCATTTCTTTGTAATTAGTCTGCATTTTTAGTCATAATATCATGGAGTACTTTATCAAAAGCTTTGCTGAAATCAAGATATATGATGCCTACAGAATTCTAATTATCTGTTAATGGTTATCCATTTTTTTAAAAAATTAATGCCACTCTGATAAAACTATTCTTCATCAACATTTGCAAAATTTTATGGATCTCTACATTGTTCTTAGGATGATCATAAGATTGCCTTATGATCTGTTCTAAAATTTTCCCAGAGTTCAGAGACAGAAAGTCCATCTTTGTATGAATCCACAGTATGTGAAGTTGGCTGAAAGGACCTGGAGTTTCTTTATTCCATTTGACAATCCTTTTGTGTCAAATGCAATAAGAACTGTCAGTATAAGCAGACACGCTAGCTGCTGAAACCAGCAGGATTGTAAGGAAAATATGTTGGGTAGTCAGGACAGTGGTGGGATTTTTTTAAAAAAATACTGTCAGTTCTGTGGGCATGGCAGGGGAAGGATACTGTAAAAGCTCCATTCCCTCCCCACTCCTGGGGGAAGGTGACTGCAAAATCCCCATTCCCTCCCCATCCCAGTAACCTGATTTCCAGCTCTGTTCTCCTGTGCAGGGCAACAAAAGAAGACCCAGCCGATTAAGCTGGAACTCCGGAGGCAGAAAATAGATGAGGGTGGGGCCAGTCAGAGGGTATTTGCTGGTTCTCCGAACTGCTCAAAATTTCCGCTGCTGGTTCTCCAGAATTGGTCAGAGCCTTCTGAATATTACCTCAGGGTCAGGATTTCTCTCTTATGTTTGGTGGGGGGGCAGGGAGGAGTTGCCCAGCTTCTACATAAGGCTTAAAATCAAGTTAATATGCCACATGGCCAACCTATAGGAACCTCTATTAACTAGATAGCAAGTAATGTGCAGGAAATCCATTTTTTTTTCTTGTCTTCTCAAAGGAATGTCCTTAATACAAAAGCAATGCTTCTTCCTGAATAGCCAACATCCAGTCATTCATATACTGAATAGTTTGGGAATAGCATTATTTACGGAACCTCCTTTCAGGTTTGATAAATGGTGGCTTAACTTGAATTTGAATAGAACTTATTATTTTCTGAAACCGGTGTATTAACCATTCCCAAGTTTCCAAGTTTAGGTCCTCCAAGTTAGCATAATGTAATCTCTTGCCTGCAGTAGTGAGAAAAAGAAGAATCTATTTGGATTAGAATTTCTCCTTGCCTTTGTTGAATTTAAATAGCATGTCATCCTAAACTCTGTTATCTGCCTCATTTCTAAAGTCCTACCAATGTTATCAAGACATTACAATATTTTTGCTTGCCAGTTTAAATCTGAATGGATGGACAGATTGAGTTACATAAAGGTAGCCAAATTTTGTGTGGTGGCTTATAGGTTCAGAAAAAAAAAAAGTTTGATTGCTGTTTCTTGATATAAAAAGTACTACTTTCTTTTTAATTGTGAAACTAAGATCAGTCTGTTTTGTGATTTAGGTCTGAGGGTTTTTGTTAATTTGAGTCACCTTCTCAATGTGATCATACAGTGCAGCATGTATCTGAATTATAATTGACCAAAACAAATAGAGCCATCTGGCTGCAAGGGGAGTCATATAATGAAAGCAGGGTTGTGCCCTTGGAAAGCAAATATCATCCTTTCTTAAATGCATAACGCAAATGAAAATTATGAAACTTGCATCACAAAGATATGACGTCATTTTTGGACCTTTTGACCTTTGAATATCAAATGGCCAATCAACTAGAATTTGACTAGAGTCCATTGAGAAGTAGCCGCAGGAAGAGTACTCTCAAATTAAATAGGAACAGAAACATGGATGGTTCTGCCATGATTTTCTGCTACTAATTTTAATTGTACACATTGGAAGGCACGCATGATCCTGTGCAGGATATTTGAAAACCAGTTGTAAATACTCCATTTTAGATAAGGCTTCCTACTTGACAGGGTAGAATTTTAGTACCAGTTTGAAGGGTGTGAAGATGCAAGCAAGGTCACTTGATCAATGGTGCTCAAATCCCACAGATAGCAACTGGCTGAGTTATGGTATCAGTTGCATCTTCTTTCTTTACTGATTATTGCCAATACAATAAGAGTATCGTTGTCCAATTTTGACAATCCTTGGTCATCCTTGCAAGACTCTCTCTCCAAACTCCACATCTTCAGCATCCAGAGCTTGGTGAAGAGAAAATCCCAATGACCAGCAATAAAACCAGCTTGGTCTAGAGGTTAAGGCACTAAGCTAGAAAACAGGAGGCCATGGGTTCAAATCCCACCTTAGCTGTGAAAACCAGCTGGGTGGTCTAGTCTTAGGGTGTCTGTCTCACCCTAACCCTAACCTATCTCTGTTACTGTGGGGAAAATAGGAGAAGGAAGAAGTGTTGAGTTATTTGTAAACATAATAAAGATGGAATATAAATAAATAATAATTAAAATATTCTATCTAGGATACTTTGCTGCTTCTGATAAATGCTATGAATGATTAGTTTCTGATTCCTTCTCAAAATACCTACTGGTTCATAATATACCATGATCTTGCTTTTCTTCTTGCAGATGTTTCACTAGCAGTCTATATAGGATTGTCAGTATATGAGGAAGTGTAATTTGCTGGCTGTATATATGAGGTAGATTTGTCCTGCCAACTATGATTGGGGTTTTTTTGTTTTTTTTATTGCTCTTTGAATAGATTATTATTTCTTCCTTGACTGTTTCATTTCTCTGAATATCAGTTAATAGGTGTGTAATGGCAAAGTATTGTTTAGGGCAGGGGTTCCCAACTTCCAGTCCATGGGTGACACTAGGCAGGGTGAGATTAAAATTTGTAGGTGTGGCTTGGTGGTCATGTGATTGGGTGAGCTTGGGTTGCTGACTGTGCGTGGCTTGGTGGTCACATGACTGGCTGGGCATGGCTTGTATGTAAATATTGTAAATATTTGTATAAATATTGAATGTTTTATTTAGAAAAAGAGCAACTTCTACCCAAAACCAGGCAAAGCAGGCAGACAGATTAAGTTGCTTGCAGAATCACAGATTCACTTACAGATCTACCTTTCTGCAATCTGCTGCCTGAGTCTGCACTGAAAAATAGAAGCTTATGGAAACCTATGGAAGGTTCAGTTCTGCTCTCAAGCTACTTCTCCCCCCCCCCCCAATCCCCCGAATACCACCCCTGACTGGGCCTCAGAGAAGCCTCCTGGGTGAAGGCAAAGCAGTACAACGGTGATTTAGATAAGCTAGAAAGCAAGAAATCCCACGATTTCCTGTTTTCTAGCTAATCAAAATTGTGCAGCACAGCTGATAGTTGGAACAGCTGATCATTGGGAGGGAGGAAAAATAACAACTTAACAAAATTTAGGCGAAGGCACAATGGGGGCAAGTTGGATGGGCACATGAAAGATAAGAAGTGACTGGCAGGGAGGGGAGGGCAGGGGCCAGCCAGTGGCACGATTTGCCAGTTCTCTGAACTACGCAGAATCCTAACAACTGGTCTATAGAACCATTCTACCAGTCCAAACTGGTAGAATCCCACCCCTAGCACCAGGCCATGGCATGCCAGAAACTGGGCCACACAAACAAGTGAAGCCCTATCTGCAGTTTGCAGGCACCATGCAAAACCATGCCCCTCCAATCTGTGGAAAAGCCTCTCTCCTTGGAACCAATCCCTGGTGCCCAAAAGGTTGGGGGACACTGGTTTGCCCTTTTCCTACACCTTCAACCAATCCCTGGTGCCCAAAGGTTGGGGGACGTTATTTGCCCTTTTCCTTCACCTTAGATACTTTTTTAAAAAACTTATATCAATGAGCCTGCTAATGACTGATTTATGGGGTCCTTGGTGGTCTCTTTCTTACAGATGTTTCTAGGAAACATCATCAGTATTAGAAGGGAGTGAGAGTTGCACTCATTTTATATACTAGTGGCTTGCTCTGTCAATGTTAGTGGGAGTGGTCTTGGTGGCTGCATGATTAGACTGCTGTATACTGTTATCTTATTTGCCTGCAATGGTAGTTTGTTGATTTGGGTATTGTTTACTTCTTGATTGTTGGTCTTTGTTGTAGATGATTCCTCTTTTTTCACCTGGGGCTGCTAGGTCTTTTTGTTTACTTAGGATGTTTTGGAGCGCTTTAGCTGATTTATGTGTTACATTGATGCCATATGGTTGTAATAGTAGGTTGGTGCTTTGGGGCTGATTTCTCAGAGTGTCAAGCCTCTAGGACTTTATAAATCCCGTTTTAGATATAAGACTTCCTACTCGATAGAATAGTATCCACTATTATATGAATAGATATAAATTACTCTCAAGGCAACTCTAAATATCACAATAATATCATTTCAGTCTATATGTTTCTATCAAAAAATTAAAAATAACATAGTAATTGCAGCACTAATTAAATGCAAAATGTCATTATGTCAATTATATTTTCTCCTACAAAATAAGGAATAAACATCACAATGTTGCAATTCAGTGCAGAATAACCAAGTTCTCTTCAGCATACTCCCTAGTCTAAAATAAAATGTCATTTTAGACGAAAATGTTCAGTTTAGAGGAAAAAGGCTATACCTTTAATTCAAGAAAAAGACAGCATACAGCAGTAATTCAGTTCACAATAATCTAATCAGGATGAATAAAGTGGTGAGTTTTTGTGAATAGAGGTGATTTTTTTCTATGATGGAGGTTACATCTGTTGTTGTTTTTTTACAATCCTTTCTTGTTTTTCTTCAAAATTGGTTTTGGGGAAGATTTTAAGGACATGTGAAGGACTAAAGGATTTTGAGAACATGTAAAGGAAGAGAACAAGTCTGTCTCTAGAGTTTCTTTACATCACGTTACATACAACCCTTTGTTATTATAGTCTGGCACAAGTTTATGCAAAGTGTTTATTCTTCTTTGGAGGGCAGGTGGTGGGGAAGTTATTCAAGGATTATTTTTTATTTACTTAACAAGTAATTAAAGAATGAAATACTGAAATAGTGATTGAGTACACTATACACTAAAGTACAACTTGCAAAAAATGAATATCTGCATAAAGATAAATGATAGACAGGCAGATAGACAGGTGATTGATAGATGATTGATGCACAGGTATGGAATAGGTGGGGAATAGGTGGTACCTGGCTGAATAATAGTAATTGTGAGAGGGATCTTGGAGTCCTAGTCACTTAAATATGAGCCAGCAACAGCTGCCAAAAAACCAATGAAGTCCTAGGCTGCATTAACAGAAGGACAGAATCAAGATCATGTGATGTTAGTGCCACTTTATAATGCCTCAGTAAGACCATCGTTGGAATATTGCATCCAGTTCTGGTCATCATGATATAAAAAAAGATGTTGAAACTCTAGAAAGAGTGCAGAAAAGAGCAACAAAGATGATTAGAATACATATGAAGAATAGCTGCAGGAATTGGGTATATCTAGTTCAATGAAAAGAAGGATGAGGTGTAATTGTGACATGATAGCAGTGTTCCAATATCTAAGGGAGGGAGTCACAAAGAAGAGGGAGTCAAGCTATTCTCCAAAATACCTGAAAGCAGAACAAGAAGCAGTGAATGGAAAGTAATCAAGGATAGAACCAACCTAAAAATAAAGAGAAATTTTCTGACAGAACAATTCATCAGTGGAATGGCTTGCCTTCAGAAGTTGTGGGTGCTCCATCACTGGAAGTTTTTAAGAAGAGATTGGATAACCACTTGTCTGAAATGGTATAGGATGAGCAGAGAGTAGGAGTAGAAGACCTCCAAGGTCACTTCCAACCCTGTTATTCTGTTATGCTACATAATACATTAAACCTGATAAGTAAATACTTTGACTTTAAAAAAAATTGTTTGTTATAGCAACAAGAGATTGAGTGGAAAGTATCTATTGTTAA
Organism: Pseudonaja textilis; assembly: GCF_049901715.1. Taxonomy (NCBI): domain Eukaryota; kingdom Metazoa; phylum Chordata; class Lepidosauria; order Squamata; family Elapidae; genus Pseudonaja; species Pseudonaja textilis. The sequence continues at coordinate 17,889,453 of NC_141997.1, read as the reverse complement.
CCACAACAATATTTTCATAATGATTAGTAGTTTTCAATAGTCTTTACATAAAATGACATCAAATATTTCTAGGTACTGGTTTCCTATAGGAGGATTTTTTAGTCATGCTGAAAATATGCTATAACAGTGCATTAGATCAACATTTAAAATAACTTTATAACAACTTTCACTCATTATTTTTGAATCTGAGCAAATGAATGAAATATTATTTTTTCAGTCATCAATCACTAAGAATATAATCTGAACATTGTGCTTATAACTCATGGTGTTTCTTAAACATTAGGCCAAATTCAGTATGGTACAATCTATCTGTGGTTGAATGAAAATTGCCCTTCATTAAAAAAAAAATCTTCTACTTTATGTAGTTAATCAATTTTTATATCACTTTGAAATCTGTTCCTTGTGGTATGTGCTGTTAAGACAATAACTCATTGTAATTATGAGCATACTTATTAAGCATATAGAAAATGACATTATGTATTAAATTTTGCTAAGCAGTATCACTTACAGCTCAATGAAAGTTAATTAACATTGTGAAGAGAACAGGGTGAGTTAGGATTGGTCAAATTTATCTTCTCATTGTACATATGTGCAATAATATTTTTTGTACAGGTTTTTTGGGGGAGGTAGGGTTATGCTTTTGTTTTATTTTATTTGCTTGTTTTACAGTTTTGTACTTTATTTTCTACTATAAAACAATATTATTTTTTAAAAAAGAATAACAACATTTTTAAAAACTTGGTTGGATTCAGATTAGTAATGTTTCCTACCCACCCTCAAATTGTCTGTAAACTATAGTAGCATAAAATGTGCTGACTTATTGCCAAAATCCTATCCTGCCACCATTGCAATGTTCCAGCTTGCTGGCAAATGATAGTATCTGGATGTATTGAGTTATTGTTTGCAGCAATTCTCATCTCCAGTCACACTCAAACAGCAAGAAAAGATCTACACCAAGCAATGCAAGGATGAGGCAGGCTAGCTCTTGCTTTTTTTTCTTCCCAGTATTTTTCCACAAGTTCAGACTCTGCTTTTTTTGGATCAACCAAGTGATGACTTTACTCTAGCTCACATCACTAAATCAATGTAAATCAGGTATTCTGCTTAATATATTTTGTTGATGAGAAATGAGATGATTAAGAGAGCCTTCCAGGAAACAAAAAATCAAAACCAGGAATTTCAGAACAGGGCGGGTGTTTATGATTATTTTTGTAGCATCAAATCAGTTGGGGCAAAAATGAGATAAGGGGAAAAAGAATATACAAAAGTCCTGGTGATGGGGAAAATTAAGACAGGAAGAAGGGACAAATAATGTGTTCAGGTGGCTTCAGCTCTGCTTCAGACTGTAGGCCCTCTACGTTCTTTCTATCTAATGTTATATTTGTCGAATGAATCAAGCAGGACATTCTTCCCCAACAAGTATGTGACAAACAGAACAGAGACTTTGGGTTGGCAGGGAAGACAGATGCTTAGCCTTGCCTTAGGAAGTGATTAAACAGGAAGATACCCAGGGGTTGGAAAGCTATGGAGTTTTGCTCAATGTGTTTGTCCAGCTGGAATCGGATACTCAGACAGATGTCTTCAGTCTAATGCTAAACCAGCCAGCTCCTCACCACATAAAACACACATAAACTCAAAGGGCATACTTAATGAACCATTAGGTATTTTTCTGCTGACAGTTTTCTATGTTTCTATGTTATGTCTCACCTGTGCCCACGAGGTGAGAGTCCAAGTTTCCAAAGGAATATAAACAAGCAAACAAGACCAGTAACGACAGGGTTAAATTCCTTTGGCTGGAGAAGTCCTTGGCAGTCTCCCACAAGCTGCCTGCCAAGTCCGATAATAAAGCAAGAACATAAATCACAGGCAAACGCCACACGCAGAATTTGCCAAATTAACAAGTTGTCCCAAACAAGAATCCAGAGCTAACACGCCCACTTTTATTCCCTAAGGGGCGTGTCAGTCTTTCATCTCAGTCCCTGATTTGTCCTTTCCTTCTGCATTGCGTTTCACGCCTATGCCTGCATCTTTGCCTCGCATCAAACCAACATTCCTCAGTTTGATCCTCAGCCAGAGGCTCCGCTACGCTCTCCTGATTATCTGCTGACACCTGAGGCACAACCAGGGAAGAAGGTCCTGGGGAGGAAGGCAATTCCAAATCTTCCAGCAAAGCAGGCTCAAACCTCAGAGCCAAATCCTCCTCTTCCTCATGGCTCAAGTCTGTGTCCTCCAGCAAAGCAGGCTCAAACCTCAAGGCCAAATCCTCCTCTTCCTCATTGCTCAAGTCTGTGTCTTCTAACAGAGCAGGCTCAAACCTCCGAGTCACAACATTTCTATATACAAACTTGTTAAGAAATAATCAACAAAATGCATTTTTTTTGTTATTGAAATGGAGACCCATTTCATTAACTCTGTTTGTTATGCTGTCAATTATGTAGATTTCTCCATCATTTTTATTTATATTTTTAAATTAGTGAATGATCTCTGAAATACAAAAATTCAAAACCAGAGGAGTGTCAGGTCTAAAACTTACCTGAAAAATTCCATGAAAGAAAAGCCATAGCCATGCTGTTCTGCAATACCTGCACAAACAACATTTGCAGAGGCTCCAATCAATGTTCCATTACCTGCAATTCAATAAATAACAAGTAAAACAATCGAGCAGATATTTGGGGTCTTGCTACTTCTAGACTAAATGTAAGTGAGGAAAGGAGAGTCATCATTTCACATCCACCTGAAAAGAAATTGACAGAACAATAACTTCCCTGCCTATAAACAGTTGCACCTTTTCAAATGCAGCCTGTCTTTGTGCTCCTATTGTGAATGAGACAAGAGGCAGTGAGAGAAAGAAAAAACGATGGCACTGTGTTGTTAAGATGAGGCATTCAAAGCAATTTGCTGATTATTTCTTTCAAATTCAGGAAAGTAACATTAAGATAAAATGAAAAGCATCAGAAAAAGGCATCACTATTGACAGGTGGAACAATGGAAACAGAGGGGAGTCCTTTATTTCCTTAGAAAGTTATGTAACAGTAGCACAATAAGTATCTTTAAAACATAAGATACCCATTGTATCTTATACAATGAGACTTTTAAACCTACAAACACACACATATGGGTACACATACGAATGGAAATCAGGAATTTATCCTTCTGCCACAAAATGGAAGAATGCTGAAAATTTAACAGGTTGCAATGTTTAACTCCATAATTTCCTTCCCTTCTTAGGTTAAGGACCTTCTCTTGAGAAAAATGCATACATGTAAAAATCATAGAATTTCTAAAGAATTGCAATATTGCATATGCAATATATTAGTGAAAGATAATTTCTAAATTAATGAAAAATAATCAGTTTTCAATCTCTAAACTTCTGATGAGCTGTATCTAAATGTTGTTTCATTTTTTTAGTAATAGATTGCAGTAAACTGAGCAAAATGTAATCTGAATTAAGGGGCAGGCCATGATTTTGACAAGAACAGAGAATATAATAAATTCACAGATGTGTCTGTTGTGATGTATGCAAAAAAGGGTGGGCTTCATTGTTACGGCCATCACTTTGACTTTTAGATCCCCTCCCTGTAGACAACCCTGGAAACTTGGGAACTGTGGCACGAAATACAGCAAAAGCCTAGAAAGGTAAGCTGTGGCAATGTTTTCTAAAATGGAGAAACAGTGTGTGAACACAGAGATAAGCAATGGATTATCCATGGCGAACTATAACTGTGATAAGTCTGTGACAGTTTCAGAATGGGATTAGTCCCAACAGTAACCGAAAATCAATTACTGTACATCCAATTTGGTTTGGTTTTTCACATCCTGTTGTCACTGAGCAGAATTTGAGTGTTCTTCCTCTATAAACTGGAAAAAAGACACCTTAGAGCATTCTCTCCATTGTTTACTTAAGAAATTGAGACTCACTGAAGTAGAAAAACATTAGGTGTTTTGCACAACTAAAGCCTGTACAGTTCAGAATGTCAACATGGATTTTGTGTACATGTGTGAATAGGTCTTTATATTATAATGCTGAAGCTGTCAGAGAGCTATGACTGTGACTTAAAAAATGAAGCAAAATACGATGTTCTTCAAATGTTAATTTCATCCCAATTTTCACACTCAGCATAACTATACCTGAACAGAAAGAAATGATACTTCTTTTGGATCATCCTTAAATCCTAGATTAAACCCTATTACATCTTTAAAAAAAACCCTCACCTCTTTGTAATCTGTGCAGGCTTCAATCCCATTCACACACTCAATTTGGAAATCTTTGGATGTTTTTTCCAGTGTTTGAAATTATTCTCTAATTTTATTTCTCTGAGATCATTTTCTAAAGCCACTAATGGATCAAATGGATTTTACTTGACTGGGAATGGGAATATAGTTGCGGATTTTGCTGTATTAACCGATCAAAGGCTAGAAAACACCCTTATATACTATTTCTTATACTTGGCTTCACATTTGTCAGACCGTGGGGAAAAAAACCAGAACTTTCCAGACACAGACACTGTTCCGCTCCAAACCAGTGAGATTTCTTGTTACAGTGTTTTTCCAGTAAATAGTTTACACTGATTTCTATGCAGTGGCCTTAGTTTAACAAGCCATATAATCATATACTTTTACATGCAGCTTCATGAAAGCCTACTTCCCTTATTCAAAGAGGCATTCCTTATCACAACTTGCTCACTTGGTTAGAGAGCTAATTTCACTTTTAAGTTTGTTTTTAGACTAGAGAGGAGGAGTGAAAGAGAGGAAAACCATTATTCCTGAGCATTTTAAAATTCCAGAACTTTGATCAATCTTGCCTGACTAGTTCCTGTTACTTCCAGATGTTTCAGTGGTTTCCACAAATTCACACATTCTGCAGATCTCTCTTTCTCACCTTTCCTGCTCTTCCTAATGTATACACCTGTTATGTCCTGAGGACTCAAGGAGTTCTCACTCAGGTCCACTCACTTTACGTGGGCGTTATTCCCCATTCCCATTGGTTGGCTCTCCCCAGCAGCCAGCTATAAAAGCAGGCTGCGGGGTCCAACCGGTTGCTGATTGCTGCGAGCCAGTTCCAGGCTTGGCAAGCACTGTCAGCCCTTTATTGTAAAATAAAGTATTGTTGCACTCATGCTCTGGTTCAGCCTCTCATTGCTCAAACTTAACACTGGCGACGAGGGTGGGATGGCTACCAGAAGCACCTTGCAACCGCTGAGTCACTAGCCACCGATCCGCAGCCCAGAGAGAGCGATCGGCTGGCGACAGGGAAACGCTGATCCGCAGCCAGAGAGAGCGGTCAGCCAACAATACGAGCGATCAAAAAGAGCAAACGCTGATCCGCAGCCAGAGAAAGCGGTCTGATTCAAAGTTAGAAGTGTCTGTAGCCGCTTGTTAGCCCCGCTGCAGGGAAAGTGAAGTGCTGCGAGCCGCAGCCGCTCTGTATTTGGCGCGAAATTCAAACGGGTGTCATTTGAATTTCGAGCCAGTAGGAGACACAGCACAGCGCTGTAGGAAGTCACTAACACCCACTTTTTGGCGCGAATCTAGACACCTCCAACGGCTAGCAGCCAACGTGGTAACCCAGAGAGAGAAAGAGAGGGTAGCAAAAAAAACCTCTCCAGAGCTGATATCACTAGTAACTCACGAGCGCCCGTAGTCCCAGAGAGATTTTTCCGCAGGTAGCCCAGCCGTTCCAGCACCATGAGTTCCAACCCAGTATTCCGGCGTTTAAACCAGACGAAGAGAAGTGGGAGTCGTATAAGAACCGTTTCAATCATTACATCGATGCGGTCGGCTTGGCGGATGCGGGAGAGCATCGGAAAAATCCTATTTCCTAATCTACTGCGGAGCCACCGTTTCTGATACCGCCGCAGCACTCGTAGCGCCGAGAGAATTGAAAAACGTTCCGTGGTCCGAGTTGCTTGAGATCCTCACTAACCACTACGCTCCCAGGCCTTCACAAATCGCCAGGAGGTTCATGTTCCGTATGAGGAAGCAATCAAGTAAGGAGACCATCAATCAATATATGGCCGCCCTCAGAACAGCGGCCCTGCACTGCGGGTTTGGAACATACTTGGAAGACATGCTCCTCGATCAATTAGTTTGTGGGGTCAAAGATCTCAACCTACAGAGGCGCCTGCTAGCAAAAAGACCTCAACCTCGCATAGCGGTCGAGGAGGCCCTAGCAGCCGAGCTAGCAACGAACTCAGCCACCGAAATTCAGGGCCCAAGTGCCAAGCTAGCATCGTTCCCAGTCCATTCCGAAGAGGTGGAAGCGGAGGAAACCCACAACGATGAAAACGACGTCCACCGCCTCGCCAACGACAGACGGTCGCAGGTAGGGGCCAAACAAGAATACACCGGTCCACCCAAGCACATCACATTGTGCCTAGCCTGTGGGGATCGCATCAAAGGGCCACCTGCAAGTTTAAAGGAGCCACTTGCAACAACTGCCATAAGAGGGGGCACATCGCGAGAGTCTGCCAAGCCCCCCAAAGCGCTGCACACAGACCCCCGTCCTCGCACGCGGGACCACAGAGGCAAGTATTAAACTGTCGCACGCACCGCCTTGCCAGGCGTGCTTGCCACGCTGTTAGTAAAATTTCTCTCTCCGTTTCCCTAGAAGGTAAACCGTGCCACATGGAGGTTGACACAGGGTCAGCGCTCTCAATAATCTCGTGGAACACCCTCAAGAGACTCCACCCCAGCCTATCTACTACCCGGCTTCAGAGATGCCAGTTCGGTCTGAAGGACTACCAGGGGAAGGCCATTCCCGTGATCGGCAGAGGCAAGTTCTTTGTCAGTTTTAGAGCTTTTTAAAGGCCACCTACCTCTAGTGGTAGTTAACGACAATCTACCCACCTTATTGGGGCTCGATTGGTTTCCCCACCTCGGCCTAGGGTTAACAGGAGTCCATGCTGTCTCAACCTCAGACACTGACTCCTTATTCACTGACTACACAGATGTGTTCAGCGAGGAGCTGGGGTGTTATAATGGAACCCCCATCTCATTCACCGTTGACCCCCAGGCAGTCCCAATCAGATTAAAACCACGTAGAGTTCCATTTGCTATTCGACCAAAACTAGACGCTGAATTGGATAAACTACTAAAACAAGGGGTCATTGAGCCAACAGATTTCGCCAAGTGGGAGACGCCCATCGTCACACCCCTTAAAAAAGATGGTAGCCTGAGAATTTGCTCGGACTACAAGACAACAATCAATAAATATTTACAAGTTAGCGCCTACCCTGTGCCCGTCATTCAGCACTTATTGCACACATTCGAGCCGGGCAGTATTTTTGCTAAATTGGACATGTCTCAAGCATATCAGCAGTTCCCTGTTGATAATCAAACAGCGGAACTTCAGACCATCGTCACTCACAGGGGTGCCTTCCGATGCAAGCGTCTCCAATTTGGCGTAAGTGTTGCCCGGGTATTTTCAATCCCTCATGGAGCGGATTTTACAGGGCCTCCCTGGTGTAGTACCCTACTTCGACGACATCTTGGTCTCGGCCAGGGACAGACCCCAACTCTTCCAGAGAGTGCGAGCAGTGTTAGAGAGGTTCAGACAGCATGGCCTCAAGTTAAAAAAAGAAAAATGCGCCATTGCCACTAGACAGGTGGACTTTCTGGGTTATAAAATTGACGCCTCTGGCATTCACCCCCTGGAGTCCAAGGTTAGAGCAATCCACGAAGCTCCCACACCAACCTCCAAAACGGAGCTACAAGCTTTCTTAGGGCTGCTGAACTTTTATGCATCCTTCTTGCCCCATAAAGCCTCAGTAGCCGAACCCCTACACAGATTACTAGACAAAAAGTCACCGTGGCACTGGGGGCACAAAGAAGACCAGGCGTTTAACGCCGTCAAATCACTACTTACGTCAGAGGCAGTGCTCATCCAATTCGACCCCAACCTTCCTTTAGTACTGGCAGCAGACGCATCCCCTTTTGGAATTGGGGCGGTCCTTAGTCACAGACTCCCCAATGGCGCCGAGGCCCCCATCGCCTTTTTCTCCAGGACGCTCTCGGCCACGGAGCGAAATTACAGCCAAATAGACAAGGAAGCTCTAGCAGCTGTTGCAGCCGTGAAAAGTTTCACGAATTCCTTTTGGCCACTTCTTCGAACTGGTCACCGACCATAAGCCCCTCCTGGGCCTACTGGCCGGCGACAAACAGACACCTCAAGTCCTTTCCCCTAGAATGACAAGGTGGACACTTTTCCTAGCGGCCTACTCATACAAACTTATTCACCGCCCGGGCAAAACTCTATCCCACGCCGACGCTCTCAGTCGCTGCCCCTTACCCGCTCCGGCTGAAGACCCAGCTCCTGTCAACGCCATTTTTGAAATCACCCAGTTGGACCTGCCCATCACCGCCCTTGACATCGCCGCTAAAACCAAGGCAGACCAAACGCTCGCCCAGGTGCTCGACTGGGTGAGGAGGGGGTGGCCGGGAGGCAACGTTGATAACAAATTCACACCCTTTAAGACTCGCATGCAGGAGCTGTCCAGTTTGCAGGGTTGTCTACTGTGGGGCACTTGAGTGGTCATTCCGACCTCGCTGCGTACCCGAGTCCTGGAGGCGTTGCACGAGGGACACCCCGCATTGTGAGAATGAAGGCATTAGCACGCAGCTACGTGTGGTGGCCGGGTCTAGACGAGGACATTGTCAATTGGGTAAGTTCCTGCAGCATTTGCCAGGAATCCCGTCCTGCTCCCCCATCGCCACCCCTACCAGATGGGAGAGCGCCAACGCCCCTTAGTCTAGAATCCATATCGATCTGGCAGGCCCCGTGCATGGAAAGATGTTCCTAGTGGTCGTGGACGCTTATTCCAAATGGATAGACGTGGCACAGCTATCCACGACCACCACACTAGCAATCACCAACGTGTTAACGCGCCTGTTCGTTACACATGGACTACCCGACTCCATTGTCTCCAATAATGGCCCACAGTTCGCATCAGTAGAATTCAGCCGTTTTGCTGCCAACCTGGGCATTCGCCACATTTTCACAGCCCCATTTCACCCTGCCAGTAATGGGTTGGCTGAAAGGGCCGTCAGGACCACCAAAGAGGCCCTCGCTAGGTTTGGCAGGGATGACTGGCACCACAAACTCGCACGGTTCCTGATGAGCCAGCACTCAACCCCCTGTGCAGTCACCAATAAGTCCCCAGCGGAACTTCTGATGGGCCGGCGCCTGAGGACTGTATTGGACAGATTGCACCCACAATACTGCCCTGACTCTCCCCTCGCTTCTACTTGGGGTTAGACATTTTTGTTACAGGAGCCGATATTCGCAAGGAATTTCGCTGGGGACCCACTTTGGATTCCAGGCGAGGTCATCGCCATCACCGGGCCGAGATCGTATAGAGTCAGGCTGGAGGATGGTCGCGTCTGGAGGAGACATATAGACCAGCTTAGAAGGCGCCTCAGCACCCTTGCCAACAAGAATCCAGAGTCTCCAGTCGAAGGGGAACCGCCTCATCCGCCGCCCAGCCACATCGTACCCAGCGACCAGTCTGCACCAGCGGTCGTTCCGGTCAGCCCAAACTCGGACAACAGCGCCCAGAGAGTTGACCAGCCTGATCCAACCCACGAGCTCGACCCCAGTAACCAACCCGGTGGTTCCCGAGGATGCCCAGTCAGAGAGAGTGTTGGCGACACTATGCCGGCTCGACCATCACAGACTGGTACCGAACAGACAGACAATGTTCCCGAGTTGCGCCGTTCCGGGCGCCAACACAAACCCCCCGTCTACCTCAAGGACTATGCATGTTCGCATCTGGGGGGAAGGGGTGTTATGTCCTGAGGACTCAAGGAGTTCTCACTCAGGTCCACTCACTTTACGTGGGCGTTATTCCCCATTCCCATTGGTTGGCTCTCCCCAGCAGCCAGCTATAAAAGCAGGATGCGGGGTCCAACCGGTTGCTGATTGCTGCGAGCCAGTTCCAGGCTTGGCAAGCACGGTCAGCCCTTTATTGTAAAATAAAGTATTGTTGCACTCATGCTCTGGTTCAGCCTCTCATTGCTCAAACTTAACAACACCTGTCTTGTATATATTACTACGTCAGGTGTGCCCGGTCACAGGTGACTTAATTAGGCAATAAGATTATCAATATCTACATGATTCTATGTACACACGTAGCACATAACCACACAAAAAAAATCATAACACTAATTTGCTACATTCATGTTCACCACGGTATCAAATCCTAGTTATAATGCTGAGTTCATGATGGCTTTCTCTGATTTCTTTAATACTTAAAGTACTACACATTTCTTGAGAGTTTATTAATACTATTATATCTATTTAGGTACTAGTAAAAAAATCAATCAAAATAAAGCATAACACAATTCAATGACTAGAGACAATAAATACAATGGGAACAGTTTGATGGAGAAGAATAGGATTTTATACACAAGTGTGTATCTTTAACCCTGAATTAACTAGTCCCCATCAAATATAATGCCTTAAAACTGAATTACCAGTCCAAACAATGTTTGCCCAGGGAACTGGAGAGAAGTATTCACTTGTATACCATTCTATTCCAAATGACTTGTGTTAACAATGATAACAGTTCAACAGTTCAGCTGTTATCATTGTTAACACAAGTCATTTGGAATGGAATGGTATATAATATTCCAAATAACTTGTGCTAACAATGATAATAGTTGAAAACAATTCAATACAAACTTAGTGAGTTATTTTTAAAAAAATAATCATAACCTTCTGCCCCCAAGGAAGATGTAAACAGTCAAGCAAATGCAAATTCCCTCTGAAATAGTATACAGTCAAGTTTGCAAAGCTTTCTGAAGAATAGCGAAGTAGGGGCAGTCTGAACATCAGAAGAGATTATTCTAAAAGGTTGGAATAATGACCAAGAAAACCAGTTCCTCCCACAGACCACTCAGAGGGAAGAAATCCCAAGTACCCCTTATTAAACTGAATACACAAGATGGACAAATTCACTTTGTGAGAGATTTCCCACTGTTTGGAGTAATTTGTACCAGTTCTGCAGATTTATCATAACACAATGTTGCCTTCATCTTTTGTCTATGTGGAGACACTTGATCCTTCTGATTTCATTTTTTGGTCAAGGTATGTTAACAAATGGCAACTATTCTTTGCTGAAATTGAACATCATTCGAAAATGCAACACAGTGCTGATTTTTACTGAGGCCAAAACAGGAAAGTTTCTTACAGGAAATCCATTGGGGTGGCTAAGTAATATGGCAATAATTTTGAATTCTTTAATATCTCTCTGTAAATCCCTTTCTTAGTTAGGTTTAGTCTAGCAAATTGTCACTGTTACAGCTTCTGCATAGTCACTATTTGTAGAACAGCATTAAGATACATTAAAGAAATTACAGTTGTAAATTCAGTGTTGTTTTTATAAATTTCAGATAAACTCTTTGTGGAATTGCTTGCTTCACTAGTAATATTTGATGAAAGATTTATATTTCAAACTGAAATCTCACCAGTTAAACACTGAGCTAAAATCTATCTAACAGAACACATTTTCAGAGGGATTAAATTTAATTACAAAGTCCCTTCTTAATATTATTTTTTATTAAAGTTTAAAAATAAAAGATAAAAACTAATGCAAACTAGGTAAAATACAAAAAGAAAAGAAAAAAACATTAAAAGTACAAGAAGAAAATAGAAATGAGGGGAAAGGAAGAACAGAATAGAAATATGGGGAAAGAATATGTACTGATGTATATATGTGTGTGTGTGTGTGTGTATGGGTATGTATATCTATCATACATATACACACACAAAAAAAATTATATATATATGTGTGTGTGTGTGCGTGTGTGTGTATAATTTGTTCCTTCTATTTTTAATTTCAATAACATATCACTTTCTCTAACATTTCAACCTAAAATGTCTTCATACTATACCCCATCTTTTATCTATTAATAATAAAGCCTTATTATTGAGTCTTAATCAGCAAAACTAATTCTGTTTTCACTTTATCATTATGGGGTACTGAGTGTAGATTAATGAAAAAATGAATTTCAACAACTGTAGAATCAAGCTGCTGCACCAAAAAATTGATAAAGTGAAAGGGATCTGAATACTTTCTGAATGCACTGTATAGAACTTTAACCCCATCATATAATGTCCCATATATTAATTTCTTATCATCTTATCATCTCTTTTCAGAAAGTCCTTCACAAATTTAACATTTTCCTTCAGTTTTAATACCATAGTTTATGACTTTTCAATTTACTTTAAAATAAATAAAATATGTTTATTGAAATTATTTAAATCTGTTGATTTAACTGAAAAAAACAGCTTCTTACCATATCTTATCTATAAACAAATCTTTAAAGCCTCAACATTCAACAACAGTAAGAGCCGTGGTGGTGTAGTGGTTAGAATGCAGTACTGCAGGCTAATTGCTGGCAGTCTGATTCTCACCGACTTAAGGTTGAATCAGCCTTCCATCCTTCTGAGGTTGGTAAAATGAGGACCCAGATTGTTGGGGGCAACAAGATGACTCTGTAAACCACCTAGAGAGGGCTGTAAAGCACTATGAAGCAGTATATAAGTAACTGCTATTGCTATTCAGTCCCAATCAAGAAAAACCCATTTAAAGATTTTGGGTGAGGAAAAAGCATTGTATATATTATAATCTTGGTCAAATAAGCAAGCCTTATAAATCCTGTTTTTACTTTTGATAGTCTTGATGTTTGTTCCTTTTAAGAAGTGTCTCAGAAACCAATTTCTTTTTATTCTATCTTTATCATTCTTTATCTTTTCACAAAGTAATAAAATTATAATGCCTTTTGGGGATTTTGAGAATGAGATAAAGGGTAGACCCTTCCCCAAAATTGCAGAATCAATACTCCTTATCAGATATTAAGCATATTAAGGAATGTTTTGGGGTCTGCAAATGCAGAGAGAACTAATTTCTGCCATAAACGAAATTGAGATAAAATAACTCAGTAGAGGAATTTTCCTATCCCCGTGCAATTTTCAACGTTGGAACTTTCCAGCATAAATGATTAGATTTACTGCATGTCTAATGACAAATCAGAGATTAGAAAGGCAGTCTTTCAGACCACTAAACGGAAAATGGAAATTGACATTTTAAGACTAGGACCATACTAGATCCAAGACAGAGGGGACTAAAGAGGAAACAAATTTAGTAAGTCTTTTTAAATAAATCTACATTTTATTATGGTCATTGGTCAATCCCAAGTAAGATAGCAAAGTAAGTGAAATGGTAAAAAAAATTGAAAAATCTTGATAAAGCTTGGAACTTGAATAATTTGCCATTAACCCATTTTCAGAAATGTACTTTTTAAATCTGAAAAGAAAAAAAAATGGTTAAGAGAAATAATAAAAAGGAAATATAAAATATGTCAAAGCTACCTGATCTGTGAGTCAAAATAGAAATGACATGAATCAATCAAATATTGGACAATAAGACTACGATAAAACATGCATCAGAGCTTCAGCTTCTCCTGAACCACAAAGACAGAGCCAATCTCCCATAGGGATATTATTAATTTTACCTTCCCAAAGTAATATATAAGGAAGCCAGAATAAAGAATTTATGTTTCCTTGAAGTGGTTGGGTTGTGTAAGATAGCGGTTCAAAAGTTCTCTGGGGGTACTGATCACTTAGCCAGATCATGTTGATGCTCACAATCTAAAGTTGTTAATCAAATAACACATTTGGCTTTTTAAAAACCTATAGATAAAAAGACATTTAAAAAGAAATCCAGGTAAGGCCTACTTGGTTTCTAGATTTTGGTGCCAAGGAGACTGAAAACTGTCAATCACAGTGATAGGTTCTAAGCCTACTAGGAAGAAATTTAATTGAACCCAAAATTAATCAGTAAAATCCAGGCCTTGGCTTCAAACTTAATTAGGCTGCTTCCAATCATAGTAATGCTATTGAGAAGACAGCCTGAAGGAAGTCTGGAAACACTGTTTTCAGCTTAATCAAAAACCTGGTCCTGAAAAAAGCAATTAGCTCCAACATTAAGCAGCAAAGATTTTGACATCTACTAGAATATCTAAATTCACACTGAAAAAGTTGAAAATAGCTACTTCACTTATCAGAGTGTTATCAGTGGCAAGCTATTTTTTGCCCCAAGGCCGAGTTGCTGAAACACCCTTCCTACATATTTATAACATGATATCTGGTCTATAATGTTGCCATCTGTTCATCTTTTATCTTTTGGTAAACACCATTTTGATCTTGATGTATCTTTCTAAAATTGCTCTCAACAGGATGCAAGAAAACAGGGGAAAAATATTAACTACCTCAAAATATAAAGATAGCAATTAGATAAATTCTTAAAGAAGCAACTGGAAATCTTTCAGACTCAAATCCCAAAAGAAAACTTCAATTCTTTAGAAATTATGCATGAAGAAGGAGCAATCTCCAAGTAATCAGAAAAAAATAGGATCTGTTCCATTCCACTACAAAAGTCCTCTATATATGATTGATTTTTAGATACAAAATTTAAGATTATTTGGGGGGGTAGAGGGAAGAGCCAATCTATCTTCTGCAAGAAATTGACAAATTTGCATGTTACCCTATGCATTGTAAAGCAGACTCAAGGAGTCAACAACAACCAATAGGTCTCTTTCTGGAAAGTGGCCACTTTAAACAGCCTAACAAATCTCTGGAATTAAATTAAAAGAGATACCATAAATCAATTCACTTATGATCAAAACTGTAGACGTATTGATAATCTTTTCTCAAGGTGTCAAGCATCACGCAAAAATAGCAAGTTCCAAAAAAAAGTTTGGTACCAGGGTTACAAACATAAAAAAACCACAAGTCTTCCTGAAGAGAGATGGGTGATCTAGAAATATTAAATATAAGTAAATAAACAATTCCAAGTGTCTCGGTTCACATTATAGCAGCAGCAATAGCACTTATATACTGTTTTACAGTGCTTTATAGCACTCTTTAAGCGGTTTATAGAGTTAGCCTATTGCCCACAAAATCTGGGTCCTCATTTTACCAACCTCAGAAGAAAGGAAGACTGAGTCAACCCTGAGCTGCTCAAGATTTAGAAGCAGAATTAGAATTGTAATATTGCACTCTAACTACCATGGTCCATAAGAGATTATCAGTATCAAGGATAGGCTATTAAGCTCATTGTTTCATCAAGGCTTCAATCTGCTTAAATGTTTAAGTTCTCTGTACTTCCCACCATCTGCAATTTAGGTTCTGTAGCCATGATTTTGCTGAATCCTGATGCTGCAAAGCTTCAGGACCATTATCAGTTTCCTTTGATAAGCAATCAATTATTAAGCTAACTTCTGGCTCTCTACAAGTTGGTTTTAGTCTTCTTAGGCTGGGAATTCTTTTCTTTTGTTCAGATCAAAATTCTTGGCATCAGAGTGAAGAAGTACTAGCAGAGAGACATAAATCCTCTGCTTCTGAAATTCTAGATTCCACAGACTGGTTTCCTTGGATAAAGATGTCTGATTGAGTCCTGATTAGTTCCTATTTGAGAGATCAGTAAAAATGGATGAATACGGAATATGAAAATGGAAGAATGAGCTTCTGCAAGAGGACCATGGAGGCCAAATGATGACACCATCATCATCATCATGCATGTCCCACAATTTAGATATTTGTATTAAATATTACAATGCAGTATGCAATTGCAGCATCAGGATCATCACCATTTTTGTCCTTGTGGTTTGTTATAGATGTCACTGATCTCTAGGTCAATCAGCTTGAAAAGCACCTTCCTCATTCTCACAAATAGAGTTCCTTTCTCTTCCCCAAAACAGATCTAAAAACACATTGGTGAAATTATGAGAATGGGGGGTAAAAATCTAAATATCTATTCAGATATTGTTCCAGCATGAAAGATCCATATAGTCAGTGGTCTCGCAATGTACTAGTTTAATTTTTCATGAGGTGTAGAGGTAAAGACCTACATTCTGGTTAATGAATCAAAACTATAACCATATCACCTCAAATGTGGACAGACCTGATTGCAATTTGAACAGTGCTGAAAAAGACACTGTAGATGACTGTTCCAATGATGTTAATGATATATGGTCAGAACCACCTTAATACATATAATTATGACAGTTGTATAAAGTACGGTGTTTGAATGAGGGCAGTGCTAATGATGATGTCTACCTGCTCCTAGTAGAGAAGAACATTCATTTATGTTGTATCATAAAATGACTGAGAAATAACTCTGCACTATGGCGAGGAATGCAAAGAAGAAAAACATTGTGAATATCCAGTCAATTGGGCCCCAGGCAGTTTTAAAGATATTAGGGCTGATGCCGATGACAATTACCTAGTTAAGAATACTGAAATAATAGTTGCTTGTAATAACTGCTGTGCTTCACCTGAGAAAGCTAAAGCAGACAAGATTGAAATAGAAGACAGCCCTAGGTTAGCATGTGCTACCTAAGGAACCATCTGCATTCAAGAGGCAAATGTTCCAGATTATAGTCTTCAGAAGCACAGATTATACTCTTCAGAAACAGAACTAATGAGATGGCTTGCAACAATGGAAAATATTATCTACAACATCAGGATGAGAGTGGCCAATACCGATGGAAATTGTAGAATGATACTATCATTAATACTATTACTAATACCATCATTGGCCAGACCTGTGAAATCAAGCATGAAGTCAATTTCAGCCCCATTTTCTAAAGAATTACTATTTCTTTGAGGATATAAAATACTGATCACATGTGCTAACAGGTTATCTTTTTTAAAAAATTAATATTTTTAAATGTGCAATTTGATTATTTATGGATCACATTTTAGTTAACTACAAAAGTGTTTAATCTGATTGAAAAATTAAAAATCACAACCTTAAATTTAGTGTGTTGCTTTAGCTCTCACTGATAATATACATTTCTTCAAACTATTATCACTGCTTACCTCCAAGACAGGCACCTATGGCTAATGCAAAGATGAGTGGTTTTACAGGTAAGTTAACCTCAGGATCTTGACTTAAATTGAGAAGTACAGGAATCTACAAAAGGTACATTAAAATAATAAATAGTAAGAGAAACAGTAAGATTGAGATTAAAGATGATAATCAGTTACACTGAAAACAAGAAACTTGATTTCTAACATCTTTTAAAAGTGCTTGGTACAATTATCCTGCGATGAGGTGCCCTTCATTTAAGTACTTTATGTATGGAAATTAGCATAAAGGGAGAGGCTATTCTAGAATTTTCCTTGAGAACTGCAGGGGCTCTTAAAAATAATCCCACCAAAACCACAAAAGCATACAAAATATTACATCCAAAGATTGATCAGACTGGATTTTTGCCAAAAAGGCAGTTAAGGGACAATGTGAGAACTACAGTATTTTGAATGTCAATGAGTATTTACAATACCACAAGGAGAAACAAACAGAGCTGATATTTTTGCACAAAGAGAAAGTTTTACAACTTAAATTGGGTTGTTATGTTTTAAGTTTTGGAAAATATGGACTTTGGGAAGAAATTTATTCAAGGGACTAAGTCTGTTTGTGCAACTCAGCAAACTAACATCATTGTCAATACAGGTTTGATTAAATTGTGAGAGAGATATAAATGGGTACAAGGGAAGGGTGCCTTTTATTTTTTATTTTAGTCAAAATTTTGACAAATGAGAAAACGTCACATCTGGTTTTTTTTTAAAGAAATGTATTAATTAATGATGAGTTTGTGTGTGTGTATATTTATGTATGTGTTATAGTTTTCTTCAGTGGCAGATGAAGTCTGAATGATCTTGATCTGAAGATGTTCTACAGTGTATTTTGCATTCTAGATAACCCCCCTTTTATCCCTTTTGACTTTAATCTCTTATTTCTTCCCAACAAAAGACAGAATGAATGGAGGGAATACATTGTACAGTGTTGGCAATAACAATTTTAAACCTTTGTAAAAAGTATTCTTTAATATTCTGGTTAGGAGTAGACATAAAAGAAATTTCATAATTATTGTTATAGCTGATTTAATATAACATTATCTAGGTCATAGTAATAAAATTGAAAAATCCTAACAGATGGTTCACAGTTGGTAGCATATACTGTAATAGCAGTTTATTGAAATACATGTGTAGAAAATACGGTTTTCCCAAATAACACTCTGAAGGTAGAATCTCTCAATGATGCTGTCATTAAAAAAAGGGGGGGGGAGAGTGTTAAGGTTTTCCAGAATATAAAGGTCACCATTGGGATGGCATGTTGTGGTCACTTTCCCTCATCTCACATGTGATGGGAACCCTTCCCTTCAAGAATGCACATACCAAATCTATGGCTATCTTCAAACAGGAGAAATAGAAGAACCAAAAGGGTTGCAGAGGGTTATCAATATCTGAAAAGATTCTAGATCAAGTAAACACAGCTTCATCTCTAAGCCCCTGAAAACCACACAGTGATGGATTTATTAGCATGGACTTGTCAAAAAGAAATCTTGTCAGACTAATCTTATTTTATTTCTTTTAACTATTAACTTCTTAATGAAGTATGGGAATTGCTATAGTAACTTTCACATCTCAGAACATTAATGTAAGAGCCCCCTTGGCAATAAAATAATGGGAAAGGTGGAAATTACTTTAACAAATTCATATCTGAAAGTCCTGAAGAAAAATGTATAGCAACCTAAACATCGAGTGACATGCAGTTACTCTACATTGTATCCCTGACAGAAGGATGCAAAGACATAGGACTTACCATTGTAGCAGTGAATGGAATATTGTCAATTAGAGATGATGCCAATACAGAGACCCACAGAATTAAAATAATAGCTACTGTCAAACGTTGCTCTTCAGGTACGACCTGGCAGGCAGGCAGGACAGAAAGGATGGATTAAATAGATGGCCTTTTTCATGAAAGCAATTATTTTGCAAATAAGATTGTTACTGATTTATCCTGCTGTAACTCATGTGAGAATTCTGCAGATTTGTATACATCAATGTTAGATAGGTCAACTTTATTTCACCTTTGAGCAGTACAGTAGAAGCCATTGTTTTAAATGTTTTGCTTTAAAAACTCAAATTCAAATATGTACATAAAAATATCACAATTATCTGATTCAGTAGAAATAAGAAAAAGACACAGAAATATAAAAGTACATGAGAATTACATTCTGTGTTCCAACTGTATGCCAAATAGGTTTTATTTGGGGGATTAGTCCAAAATTTAGAGGGCCCTTTTCTCAGTTATAGCTTTTTATTATATAACCAACTTAATGGCTAGTTATATATTGTACATCACATATACAACAATATACTTAAACATATCAAAAATCATCTTTATTTTTTAAAAAATTGCCCCAAGATTCCAAATAAGCCACATAGATGTTCTTGGAACATCAAAATCATTGGGGTGGGGGGCTGTGGCCGAGGGTTTGATTTATAATTGTGGCTATCTGCCTCCTCAAAAAAGAAAGATCAGCCACTCTTCAAGGGAATCATTATTATCAGTAAAGAAGCAAAAGTACCATCTTTTTTTTCTTATAAACTGCTATTCTGCAGCTGTTGTGCACTGTTGCAGCTACTTTATGGATTATTTTTAATAAATTTTTAAAAGCTCATAATGTGTTTTCCACATCAAATATATTCACAGGTCCAAAGGAGTTGAAGAGGCTCTCCTATAACCAAGGATCTAAGTTTGATTCCTTTTCCTGATGGCAACAGTAGCCTGAGAATAATAATATCCAGATCCAGCATTGAGACTTTAAAAAAAAAAAATCCACAATTCCCAAATCTAACAATTTATCTAAGAGAAAAAACCCAGGATTTCACTGCATGGCTTGCATTTGAATCTAGGACTGTATCTTTGACAACAGAACATAATCATGAATATAATACCATAAATATGAAAAAAATGCAATGTACCCTTTTTAAATTTAAAAAATGTATTGCAAACTGTACCTTTATCAACAAAGCTGTTTGTTCTCCTATGTATTCTATTAAATGAAGATGAGCCAAAGCCTATTTTTTTGAAAAAAGGAAATAAAGAAATGAAATAAAGTCAGCAAATAAAATATGCATTCTAAATTATTAGGCAAAATTTCCCACTTGCAAGAAATTACTAATCCAACAAGTTTTTAAAAACACTGGTTACACATTTAACAAAAAAAATAGTAAATTGGAACTGGGATTCTCTCCTCCCCCTTCCCCCAGTAATTAAAACAAACAGATTTGTTTTTCCCTCAAGAAAGACTGATGTAATTTTTCAGTTAATATGGATTCTCAAGCAGATGTTTAATGCTCAGAAGTGTTTTAGGAATTTAGGAATGATATTCTAGCCATGTTAAGAAGACTGAGGTCAGTAGCAAATAATACAATTTTTATACGAAACGCTCTAGTTTTATTGCTCTGAACAACAGTCTAGAAAACAGATTCCATGAAATGTAGGCAGTCCTTGATGAGATGGACCAACTGTGGCTTAGCATTAGGTAATATATAGCTATCGAATTAAAATTGTAAAAAGAAATTAGAAAAAGATTATTTGGAGCTAACTGTCTGAAACTCTGCAGAGCCTGACAATGTTCTAAGAGGAATTTCCCAGGAAGGTAGATGTAGATCTGATTGTGATCTTCATACATTATAAATAGCTGATATATAATTAAAAGGAGGGATGTTGTTGACTATGATCCTGTACATTTACATGTTGAAAATGACAGATGAATAAAGTACAAAGTCTTCTCATGAGCTTCATCTAAGTGCAAACATTTCATAAGTCTCAGCTCTGGAACTGTTTCATAGAAGCCTCTATAAATACTTTCAGACATCCCCACTCAAAATTCTACCAACAGGTGAGACTGAAGAGACATGCTACGTTGACTACTAACTTAGCTGGCTTCAAAAACAGGTTGGACCAATTCATCAAAGGCCTGGGAATCAGAGGTGGTATTCAGCAGGTTCTGACCAGTTCTGGAGAACTGGTAGTGGAAATTTTGAGTAGTCTGGAGAACCGGCAAATACCACCTCTGACTGGAGATTTTACAATATCCTTCCCCTGCCGTGCCACCAAGCCACACCCACAGAACCGGTAGTAAAAAAAAATTGAATCCCACCACTGATGGGAATCAATGGCTATTAGCCTGGTTGGCAATATGGCTGCCTTTGAAAGTCATATTGTGGGAGATTAGTGACGTCCTTAAATTGGTCAACCACTGCGAGAACAGATTGTGGAACTATTTGTGGGATAGTCGAAGAGGGCTAGGGAAGTCACACAGTCAAATCAGAGTCAAAATATGTTCATGACACTCAGTCCTGGCTTGAAGCTATATATAAATAACTTTTACAAAGGAATCTGGTTACAATGACTCATATTCAATCAAGTGAACTGAATATATGTGTCAACCCTGAAGCTGGCCTAACTGAAGCCATTTTGTCCGCTTCAGTGTTGCCACACTGGAGCTGAAAGATAGGGAGGGAGGGATTTGAGATAGAGGGAATTCTGTAACAAAAAAAAAAAAAAAACTTTCTCTTGGGAACCAAGGACCTTCTCACACCTGGTCAGAAGAAGGCAGAGTGATGCCACCCAGTTGTCAGACTGCTTGGACAATGATTGGACCATGTGACTGTTTTGAAAAAGTAGAAAATCTTTTATTTTTAATTAAGTAAAAACCGTGGGAGATTTCAGAGTCAGTTTTCGCCAGATATGTGCCAATATGATATTTCCAATAAAAGTATTATTTGATGAGTTCAATTGTCTCAGATTCTTGCTTGCCATGGATCTATTATTTGGAACCCTGACAATATATTTAATATCTGAATAATGGCAGAAGGAGAAGATTATTGCTGTTACTCTCTTTTCATCCTATGAGGCAAGTCTGTCCTAGAATTTTGAATTAAAAACTTTATTTACAGTATGATTAAGTCCTTCATCAACTCTGAACTTAATTATTTGCTTGCAGATGTTTCATTACCCAACTAGGTAGCATCATCGCTGCTCAGTTCGACCCTGAGCTATATATATTCTTTTCTATTAAAACAGTAAGACCTAAAACAGCTGAACTGAGGCCTAAATAAATGAGAAATGAGACTGTTGAAATGGCTTAATCCAGGAAATAATAAAGTCCAGAACACCTTTGAGCATTTATTACTACCATCCCAATTTATATTGTTCCCAATACAAGCAATTAAGTCACAATATGTAACCCAGCTACAAAAATTTATACAGATTAGTAGATTTGACATTATATTAGAACATGCTACTCTGTAAATCATCCTTAATCAAAAGATAGTGATGCAAAATTTTATTCCTATTTAGATTTAAATTTCAAGTTTCACAAATCAGATCCCCTGAAGCAAATACATTGCTTTACTGCTTGGACTCTTGATATTTTTACCAGAAAATAGCATGCAATTCTGATTCTGAAGCTATATTAGACAGTTCTGCTTAACCAAATCTATTTCTTGAAGTATTGTGAAAAATTAAACTATATTTTACTTATAATTTCCCTGCCTTGGCCTTATTCAAGAGGAACTATATTCTCTCCAGTTTTTTGAAAAAAATAAAACAAATATACAAGTCTTTAAACAGTGTTTCATGGCAAAAAATACCATAGAATTAAACATTTCTTCAATTAGTCTGCAGTTTGTAAGTCATTAACCAACTAATCTTAAATATTCCTTTACAAATTTCTATGCTTTTTGAAAGAAATTTTCTTCTTTACTATATTCCAATTCATTTCAGGCAGCATACCCAGTTCAGGTAACCCCATAGACAAAATTTAGCAACTCTGCAAAACCTTTGGTCAAATTTCTGCTAGGTAGAAATTAATGATCAGTATCCAAAATTTGCTTACTTATTTTGGATTAGATTTCCATGTGTGTGATGACGCGGGGCATGGCACAAAGGCAACACAGTCAAATAAGCAATAAGAGTCCCTTTATTATCTCTAACTTTGCCCCCAATGTCCAGGTTACCTTCAGCTGGAGAAAACTCTCCCAGGAACAGCCTTTAAGTGAAGGAAAGTCAGTCCAAAAACGAAGTACATAAAAACTGTAACTAAAAATCCACACAAACCATGCTGCAGTAATTAACTTGACAGGGCAGGAGAAGGAATTGCAGACTTGAAAGCACAGCAGAACACACACAGTTGGGAAGATGCCAGGAACACAGATAAGCTTCCACATACCAGATAATTCACAGTTTGCTCCCAACAACTTGCTGTGCGAAATTTCCCTTATTAAACACTGTTCCCAGCTGCAGCTAATGAAGGGAATCAGGGCTCTTTCCTCCCCCATAAGCCACACAACTCATGTTGCTCCCTTCTCTGTTCCTCCCTGCATGCTCTAGGATGAAGAGGGCGTAGGCCTGGGTCTTCCTCTGAATTCCCTTGCCCTGTCCTCCTCTGCCCAGCTGGATCATGCCCTTCCCCAGTTTCTTCCACAGACAATGGAGCCACACTCCCACTCCCTGTCAGCTGCTCAGCTTCCCACTTTGAATCAGATTCCAACAGGGACATAACAATTTTTTCTCTTGCCAACTGCAGACAATAACTTTTGTCCATAGTCTTTCCTCTTTCTCCATTTTCTTCATGAAAATAATATTGATGACCTTTCTTCTTCTCACAAGCAAATGGAGAATAATTTTTGATATTGCAGGTACTCCGATTTAATTCTTGGCATTTCAAAGATAGACTTTCTTCATTGTACATATGATTATCTATCATAACTATGTAGATCTACATTGCAAGGGGACCTATGGAGACCTTTCCAGTTTCTCTAAGTCACTCAATGCCTTTTGTATTCTTCAATACTCCAGGCTCTTGCACATAGTCAGATTTTTAGAAATTATGAAAGGCTAACAAGATCAGAACCATCCTGAGCTCCAAAGGAAGAATGTTCCAGAAGGCTGGAGTTGCAGCCAAAAAGATGCACCTCCTGGTCCCCTCCAGCCAACTTTCCTTGGCTGAGCTGGCCCACAGTATCCCATTTTATTGCAAGGCACATAGATGAAAAACTAAAAAAATTACACTGCCACCTAAATGTGCATTGACAAGTATAAAGCCCACAATGAGTTTCTTAGAATGTGTGGTCCAATTTCAACTATCTCTTGGGCTCAGATATGAAGAGAATAAACCAAAAATAATTGTTAAGTTTGTAATTGTCAAAATGTGGTGAAAGTACTACATACAAAGAACTGTGCCTCCATCCAGAAGTAAAAAGGGAAAGTATTTAAATCACATGTGTCTACTGCTATATACAAAAATCATCTAAAAATAATCTCTGCTTCTACTGTAGCAGTTCCAATCTTTTAAAGTTTGCTTCTATGTTTCCCTGTGATGGGAAGAGATAAACTTCAGTGAGGCATGGCAATAAAAACAACAGAACAGTTGGAGCTATAAGTTTTGCAGAGAAACAATTTGGGTAAAAGTCATTAGTGTAGCTCAGCTGGTTAGAGAAGCTGAGAGTGGCATACTCAAAATTCCAGAAGAAAATTAGGCTTGAAGAGCCAATGCACCTGCAAGATTTACTCAACTATGATTGGGGCTAAATTCTGAGTTTATTTTTTCATGCTGTTATCCCACCTGAAAAAAAAACACCTTATGTGTACCGCTACCTGAATAGTTACATTTATCTTGATTAACTTAGTTGGATGTGCATATGGGGTTCTTCCTTGTGTGTAGGATTTCTGACTTGGCACTGTGTAAAATCATTTCTGCATCCTAAAATTATTGCTAGTTATTCCACTGTTACTTATATTCAGAAGTTTGCGCTTTCCAGGATTTTTGATTGAACTGAGGACAAATGACACCTAGAATTGCACCTGTTTTACTACAACCACACAGGAATTAAAAAAAAAACAATTTCAGCACTCCAATGCTGCTAACTTTGTGAGTTCATAGAGATCTGGAGTGTCTTTCAAATTAACATAGTAACTTCTTTCTTCATTCATTTCATAGAAGTGCCTTTACCCTGATTGTTGTGATCCTATCAGTTCAAGAGCTTAATTCATTTAGCAGGAAAACAAGTTGGGAGAAGTACAATTTACTGTATACAATGTACATACACTGTGTAAACTCACATTATATTTATCTGTTTGTCTGTTTGTACCTTCAGATTAGCCCAAAGATATACCTATTTTTGAATTGAGGAACATAAATTCTGCTAATTTATAGAACGTGTTTTAAAAAAATCCAGGCTATAGTACTCCCCACCAGAAAGCAAAGCAAAGTCCTTGGAGAAACTGTCAGAAAGTCAGAAGTAGCTCTTATTCCCACTGCTTTTTTGGCCCACCCATGGTCAATCTGTTTAGGTAGGTAAATATTGATTTATTATTGAAATTCATCTGCCACAACAATTTTTCTATTTATAATATATCCTCTTCTTTGATTATCATAAGACTGTCCAACATTGGGGTAAGAAAATATGGTCAACTCAAAATTTAATGTACATTCTGCTCATATTAGACTGTACTACTTTTCTTTCAAAGAATGTGTCAAAGGGTTGTCTACTTACTATCTAAAGAGTTTTATAAAGAGCAGCGGTGCTTATTCTTTACAATGATCGAAACATTGTGGCATGACTTGTACTAATTTATTTGTACAAGTTTGTACAAATAAATATGTACAAATCCCATAGGAGAGCATAGGGCACACAGTGTATTTTTCCACATAGTTACCTTACTCTATCCATCAGCAGAAGAATTTTCTAGGCTAGATGATATATCTCTGGATGAAAGTATTCATTCTTTCTCTTTCTAAGATTCTTAAACCTAGCTAAATTCTACATCTTATTGGCCTCTCTGTAAGCCTCACTGAATTTGCTTTTGATTACACAGATAAAACACTGAAATGGGAAACACAGTACCCAGGAGAAATGCAGATGAAGATTTCTTTAATTCACTGAACTCAAAGTAAAAACGCTTGCTATTCGGTACACAACTGAAAGACAAATCTTAGCACTCATTTTGGATTTACCAAATCTTCCCTTGCATGAGATTACTTTCTGTAATATGAATAGTCAGTCTTCACTTTTGTCAAGGAGTAAAGCCCTATCCTTAAATTTTACATTTTTAATGTGGGCCAATGTGCTCACAGTAAAAAATGACAATACAGGTTATCTTATCTAATCTTAATCTTAAGGATCCCAATGGTCTGTATATCAGGATTTCCTCTTCAGTACTGAGAATAGATAGTAATAATTACAAGTATCTGGAGAATAATTTCCAAATGCTCCTTTTCTTTCTTTTAATTCACACAATTTTGGAATGAAGAGATAGATCACTTTGCTTCAGGCTGAGAGCTATGCAATTTTGGGGTAGCATTCTGGGACCTGTGCTCAAAAATATAGCAAGCCAAAAGAAAAGGTGGTTGGGGCGAGCGTGACAATGAAATTAATTTTATTACCTTAATTAAATTTAATTAATATGTTTATTTCCCATGCATTTCATATATTCGCCCTTTGAAAGATTCAGTCATATTTGATACAACTTTTGCAGGAGGCCCACAGAGTGTATTGGAAATATACTGAGGTCACATGAAAGGTTACATATCTTGAGTATTATAGAATCTCAAACCAAATCAGAACTAATCCTGAATTTAATTTAATTTTCACCCAGCATATAATCAAAGCACTCAATCCTTATATCCTGATTAGATCAAGCACACAGGCCACTCAGTATAGCTAGCAAAATTATAACTATTAAACTCAAAATATTTAACAGACAAAATGAGAGAGAAAGCATGAACAATAGGCAAGCATTACATCAACGGTTTCTCAAAAGACATCATAGTATCATTGGATATTCCCAAAGGAAATGGCCCCTGGTTATGCCAGCCTGAATCTTTTTATATATATAACAGGAAAAGCAGTACATATAGGAAACATATAGGATGGGATGACAGATTTCATCTCTCTCTATTTGCAAAATAGTTCTTTAAACTCTTTTATCCACAGCATATTTATACAAAGAGCTCCTAATTCATGTCTTGACCAGAAACATTTAGTCCATACCTGAAAATTCCAGCCACAGAATAAATATCAGAACACAGAAATTGTGCCGTAATAAAGCTGCCTTTTTTTACAAGACTAACTTCACATGATAATTGTAAATTAATCATTCTGCATGAGAAGAGCAATCTATATTTCACTTGATTGAAAACCAACTCGAGAAAGTAAAAATGAAATTTTTCACCAAGATTTTAAACAGTCTTTAAAATGTCTTTATCTTACCTCCATTAAAACAAATAATGCTGCAAAGAAAAGGAGGGTTGCCCATTCCACTCTGTTCAGAATCATTTCAAAATCATGAATGTTGGCTAGAACAAGAAGCCACAGAGCTCCTAACATAGCAATCCATCCTACATAAAAAGAGAAAAAAGTTCACATGAATTTCACTGAATCCATTTTAACCTGCTATATGCAAATCTACAGTACACATACCCTTTGGGTACAGCAATATTAAAAACATGTTTATACTGTAGAATAGCACATAATCATGGTTAAGCTTGCGATTTATTTTCCCCCAGGGTATGGCTTATGTGCCTTTAATATCTCAAGTAATTCAATAGATGGATCTTCTCTAATATCATTATTTCCATATTCTACTTTCTTTCATATCCTATAAAGGATAATACCCAGGATTTTTTTTAAAAAAATCTGGTTATAAACTAGTTGTAAATTTGCAGTGTAACCCAATTCTTTGTTTCTCCCTGATGCGAATCCAACACTGAGAATTCAAAACAAGGCCATACTAAGAAAAAAAAAAAGTCAGGCTTGACTATGACTTAATCTGGTATTCTAATTTTTAAAAAATATATCTTGGCCCAGAAATATTTAGTCCTGAAAATTCCAGCTGTGCAAAAAAAATCACAACACAGAAGTTGTGCAATAATACAACTTGCCTTTACTACAAGACTAACTTTACATGATGACTGTAAATTAATTATCCTGCATGAGAAGAGCAATCTATATTTCACTCCCATTTTTACCATATGAATTTAGAAAAAACATGTAAAAGGAAATGCTGAGATTAAGTTTTTTCTAAATTTCCTTCAAAGGGGGCAAGGTATATGTTTCCAAATGGATTCTATCCTGAGTTGAATAACAAAATAAGAAAATATCTCTCCACAGCTATTGGCAATATTTGTTTCTATGGACCATACCCAATTCTGTGTCCTTCAGTTACCATTCTGGGTTAGAAAAAGAGGAATTCTACAACCAGAATATTATAACTTAGGAATTTGTATATACTAAACTTATTCAAAGGACACATATTGCATGTTATACAAGTGGTTCCTATGTTTTTTTTATTCTTGTTTATGTTAAGACATTGCAGATTCTTTATTTATCTATTGGGGAAATATTAATGGGATATTTCTTCAAATATTATGTAAATAACAACTAAAAGCTGAATTTCTCAAAGAAAATATTCAGACAGTATACTACAAAAGAATAAAATCCGGATGCAAAGGAACAAAAGAATATAATCACAGCTACAGTCTTTCAAGATAACCTTTAAGCCTCCTTAGTGTATTCATTCCTCTTTGAATGTAATCAAGACTGAGTTTAAAAATCCAGCTAAAACTGAATAGTTATCTATTATATGAAACAAACATTTTAAATGAAAATATTCAATACAAGCTCCTAGTAATCTATTAAAATCAATGATACTTTCCATAAAATCATAATGTACTTGGCATACAACAAATATAAATAAAAATAACATGGTTACTGGCAGGGACAATTTGGATATTTTTAAAGGGAATACAGTGCAATGGGACAGTCATGTTCCAATAATTGGCATAAAAATTAAATAATATGCACAGAACCCCAAGAAAACTCCTAAAATAGGCACTTTTTTCCAGATGTACTGGATTCAACTTCATCATTCAACAATGATAGATAATCATTGATAATCAGAGTGGAATGGAGCCCATTAAATGGCTTGTGTAATCTGCTGTGGCCGTGGCAGGGAGTGGGAGTTGGGGGGGGGGGTGATTTTGTTATATTGTACTTTATTAATTTATTTGATTCTTTTCATTAGCTTTTATTGTTTTAAATGTGGTTTTATATTCTGTAAGCCACCTCGAGTCGCCATGGGCAAATAGGCAGCAATATAAATTCAATAAATAAATAAATAATATGTTGGCTGGAAGATTATGTATGTTGAAGTCCAACTCATTTGTAAAGTAGCAAGTTGTGGAAGGTTGTCCTGGGAGGAAGTGCAGTCCATATTGTAGTGATTGAAATGTTACATGGATGAGTACTTTGAGGAAACTGCTAAAGGTGATAATCTAGAAACGTGGAATAATCACCACCACCTATAGATAAATCCAACTCTTCTGATCAATAACAACTTCTGTACCTACTGACCCAAGGTCTGGCATTATTTTCTGGATTGGACAAATGATGTCACTACCTTGGACACATTATTTATCTTTACCACATCAGCTAAAACCCCAACAACACAAGAATATCCATTTTTTGTTGGATAAGACAGAGTTATGCACACAAATGCCTGCATACCAGGCAGACAACCAGGGGTGATATGCAAATATTTTTACAACCAGTTCTGTGGGCATGGCCTTGTGACTGAGTGGGCATGGCTTCTTCTTTTCTTTTCTTGTTTGCAGCACCTCCCTTCGTGCTCCATTTTTTGGCCTCCTGGGCCTCAGGGAAGCCTTCTGGGGGATATTTTTGCTCTCAGAAAGCTTCCCTTAGGCCCAGAAGGCCAAAAACAGAACATGGGGGACATGCAGCACACACCCCTGCACCCTTTTTTGCCTCCTGGGCCTCAGGGAAGCCTCCTGTGTGAAGCAATAAGACAGTGAGGAGGAACCCAGCACAGTTGATCATCGAAACAGCTGGTCGTTGGGAGGAAAAAAATAGAAATACCTTAAGGAGTGACTGGACGGAGGAGAATGCAGTCAGCATTATCGTGCTTGCGTGCAATGCTGTGCATGCGACTGGGCAGAGAGGGGAGGGGTGGGGAGGGGAGGGGAGGGGCCAGCCAGGGACACGATTGAATGGTTCTCTGAACTGCACAGAATTGTAACAACTGGTTCTATAGAACTGGTCCAAACTGGTAGAATCCCACTCCTGCAGACAACCCAACCTAAAGGGTCTGTTTTATAGATAGTTGAATTAAACTCCTTTTCACAAGAGAGACACAATGATAATTGTAGTGATCATCAGTTCTTCATTTTTAAGTCTACCTGTAAAGACTATTGCTGCATTTTGAAGTAACAGAATCAGAGTCACGTCTGTAAAAGAAAAAGTTTTCCAAAATATAACAGACAAATTCCAGATAGATATTCCAGCCTTAAGTAAAGAATCAGTCTACCTCCCAGGAATCTATAAACAAGGGGATTACAAAGATCTCTGCCTTAATAAACTCACCAATTAATAAGAACTGTTTATCCAGTTTCTAAGACTTTGTAAAATAACTCCATTTTCTGACATGATTAATAAGAAAATGTGAATTTAGCTTCTACGGTCATAAAAACCCTCTCCTCTACTCATTTTATAACTGAATCAAAGTCACGTAAGTTCCAAAAAGACAAGTAAAACATGATATTTCATCCATCATTTTGCTGAGTTTGGAGTGTTCCTTGTCATAGATGCCACTACCAGAATCAATTCTCCAAGATATTAAACAAAGATACACTACAGATAAAATACTTAGTTCTGAGCACCTTTATTTTAACAGCATTTTTTTAAATAATGCCATAAATTATCTGTTGGCCTCTATGTGTTGTTTCCATGACATCGCCCTTTTAAATATAAATACCTTTTCTGGAATGAAGTTGGAAAATGATTTCAGTAATAGATCAAAAATAAAAAGAGTATGTAAGTCAAGCTTACCTGTTCAAAATATTGGGGAGGGGGTTGAAATAAACCCAAGTTATGATAGTTGTACACACGCAATCTTCATCAAATATTCTGTAAAAGCTTTTACTGATTCTGCATTTGATCCTTATTAAAAGGAGACAGGGCTTTTTGCGAAAGCAAAACACTGCTGAGGTTCATTCAGTATTCATACACAACATTATACAACAAGTGATACACTTTCTTTAATATTTTGTGGGCTCTGGCTCCATATATCCATGCTTATTCTTGGACTTAACAATCAAGTAATCTAGCAGAATGGATATGTAGGATTCAACTATAAAATACAGGTAGTCCTCAAGTTACAACTATAATTGAGCCTAAAATTTCTGCTGTTAAGTGACACATTTATTAAGTGAGTTTGCTTCATTTTATGACCTTTCTTGCCACCGTTAAGTGAACCAATGTAGTTGTTTAGTTAATAACATGGTTAAGTGAAACTGGTTTCTCCATTGACTTTGCTTGTCAGAAGGTCGCAAAAGGTGACCGCATCACTCTGGCACACTACAGCCCTCATAAATATAAAACAGCTGCCAAGCGTCTGAATTTGGATCATGTGACCATGGGGGTGCTACAATAGTCTTAAGTGTGAAAAACAGTCATACGTCACTTTTTTCAGTGGTATTATAACTTTGTATGGTCACTAAATGAACTGTTCTAACTGAATGATCAGTGTGATTTTTAAAATCCCATTTAGTAAAGGGAAGTGGGTTGGTTTTTACATGAGGTGTAGAACAAGATGTAATAATTCTTAACTTTGTTTTCCTGTGACTGTCTATTTTGCTACATTGTTCTTATAGTAATTAGGACCTTCACTGTAAAATATAATTGCTTCTGCTTGCAGGCACAGTTAAAAAGAACATTATGGTGTCAACAGGTTGTAAGGTTATACTGCTACACAACAGACTGTGTTTACCCATGAGATCATTGAAAAGTGCAACACAAGGTTTTTCTGTACAGACTTTGCACTCTGAAATCTTCTAAAATATTATTTTTCCCCATGGGGGGGAAAAGGACTAAAATAGCTTTAGAAAGGCAAAATACGGAGGAAAACATTTTCATACTAAGCTCAGGCTGGAATTCAAATCTCAGCAATCTAATTCAAGCAAGGTTTTCAAGAAGAATAAGAAATTTCAAATAACATAGATTTGCTTCCCAATTATCTGTCCCCCTCAAACTCCCACCCATCTCTCTGAACCTCCTGAACTGAAATCTCAGACTCCAAATTTTCTTTTGCCTACTCATCAGAAACAACGAAAAAATAGTGAAAAAATAATGAAAAAATAGAAAACAAGGACAGTAAGAGTTAGCACCTGAAACAACTAATTGCTCAGATCTTTACCTGTTTATTTATCATTATTAAGTATAATATGAGTTAAATATATTAAATAAGGATGCACAGTATCTCTGCTGAACATTTGTCTTTTTGGGAAATAAACAGCTTACTTGGAAACTAACATCCTGATCAAACATGCATGCAAATAAATGCCACCCACTGAGAGAACAAGTATGGTTCTTTCTGAACCAAGAATAGAAGGAGCCAAATTCCAGTTATCCTTTGGCATGTTAACCAGCTGGGTGACTTTCTCTCAGTCCTAGCCTGGGAAATTGAAAAACAAGCACTGGTATATCACTTCTGCAATATTGCTGAGGGAACTATGTGGACCTGTCCATGAAGCCCCCAGGAGTTAAGACTAATTCAAAAAAAAACTTTAAAAGCCATTGAGGAGAATGGTACTGACTTCATAGTAAAAGAATGGAACTCCATTGCAAAGCAAAGAAAATTTGGAAATTAACTTAACTTATCTGATCTACTGTTAGCATAGTTGCCATGAATTTAAAAGGGTTCAGAATAAATATAATTAACTTCTTCTTGGAATATTTTGAGTAGACATATTCCTGGGGTTTCAGATTAATAACTTCCATTTGTTTGTATGGGCAAGGAGTATAAAGGACAGAAGCCTGACAATTTCTTTATGCAAATATACAACTCATATGTTTATTGGACATCATGACATAATCACATATTTTTTGCTAGGATGTCATGGCACAGAAGTAGCCTTTCTGGTATCAGTGTGGTTGGTAACAAAGGCCAATTATTGAAGAAGTTTGGCAACAATTCTGTACTTTTTTCTTGCTAAGGCATATTGTTCTTTGCAAACCAATCTTATTCTGTCTGCAATGAATAGGAAGAAATGGCACGCAGAAGCATGATTGTACCTGTACAGCTCACAGCAAAGATTCTTAGCCGTACATCAAAATATTTTTAAATATATGTCTCAATTTTACCTTACAAATAATGCAGAGTAGGTAACAAGATAAAATATAGACCCTAACAGTGAAGTCATTTTAATAAGGACAAGCTAATACAGCTCTCACTATTCCTCATTTTGAAATTTCAGAAGTGATTTCTAGTTGAACACATGAGACACCCAAGAGTAATGTAAACATTTTATCATTGCTAGACAGGGCTTCAGGAAAAGGTCACACATGACTACTTTGTAATCAGTCTATTATGTTCATTCATTTAACTGTAGGAAATTACTGCAAAATCTAAGTAACCTGCATGGCTGTCCAAGCAGCAATAAAACTGAAAAATAAAAAGCACTTACATGTGCAAATCCTGCCATTTTGTTGTTGTTTGTTTATTAAGATACAATATCCCCCGTGCTCTGCATAATGCATTCAGTGTCATTTGTTTAAGGCAGGGAGTATGACAAAGGGGCTCTATTGTTGCGCTTTCCAATTAGAGTGCTTAATTTCTCCAGCTTTTTAAAAAGTTCTTAAGTAAATAAATCATTAAATATGCCAACTGCTTTCTGAACAAATAACAATATATCCAGAATCTACTAATCTGCATAATTCAACCTAATGTTACTGAAAGTCCTGGCAATAATATCCTTTTGTAAAGAAATTAAATGTTAAACTAAATAAAGTAAGATATTTTAAAGTGTTCAGGGGATAAACTTAAAGTATAGGCTACAAGAGTTGCTGTCCTCTAATATGATAGATTACAATAAACACTGACATGTAAAATATAATAATCATAATTGTTGGGAATAAATTATTGTTTTGGACAGGTCAAGATTTTGTTTTGGGGATTGTCCTGGAGATTGAAAAACAGATATGCCTATCTTTGTATATCTTAAACAATGCAAGTTCTGAGCAATTCACATAAGTTACCGCACGCAATCTTATTCTCCTTTTCTCAGACTCATTCAACATAAAGTCCCATAGTGTTTTTAGCTAGGACAAATATGTTTATAACTTTTGTCTAATATGGAATTATTTTTCTGGTAATTTGCTGCATTATAGACAGCAAATCTATCAATTTTGTTTTCTCTCGACAGTACTCATTGTTAATTCAGGGAGGCATAATGAATACTCAAAATGATGAGAACCAAACAATTTTTTCTATAAAAAATAATAATCTAGTGTAGTGGTTCCAAAAGTGGGTGGTACCGCCCCCTGGGGGGGCAGTGGGATGCCTTGGGGGGCACCAAGAGGCAGCAGGGGGGCGTTCAAGGCGCAGGCCCTGCAGGTTCACTCATTGACTGTAGCACCGCTCCAGTGCCAGTGCCTCCAATGCAGAAGTGGTGGCACATTACATGCCATCACGTTCAACGTGCCACCA
The DNA here is from genome assembly GCF_049901715.1 of Pseudonaja textilis. NCBI lineage: Eukaryota > Metazoa > Chordata > Lepidosauria > Squamata > Elapidae > Pseudonaja > Pseudonaja textilis. The sequence continues at coordinate 17,855,029 of NC_141997.1, read as the reverse complement.
ACCTGCAGCCTCTGACCGCCCCTCTGCTGGCCCCCTTGGGGATGCTAAGAGGCGGAGGGGGGTGTTTGAGGTGCCGGCCATGCAGGTTCACCAATTGACTGTAGTAACGCTCCAGAGCCAGCACCTCATTGCGGAAGCAGTGGCACGTTATGTGCTGCCATGGCTGCGTTTGACACGCTGCCCCCCTGCCCCCTCTTAGCGTCCCCAAGGGGGCCAGAAGAAGGGCGCTAAGAGGTGGCCTGCCTGCCTACCTACCTATCTATCCAAACATTCATCCAAAAGGTCTGCCTGCCTGACTGCTTGCCTGACACCCTACCTACCTACCTACCTGCCTATCCATACATACATCCAAAAGGTCTGTCTGTCTTCCTGACTGCCTGCCTACCTACCACTTATCTACCTACCTACCTACCTACCAATCTATCTATCTATCTGCCTCTCTCTCTCTCTCTCTCTCCCTCCCTCCCTCCCTCCCACTCTCTCTCTCTCTCTCCATCCACGTTTGAAGCACCGGCCCCGCAGGCACATCAGGAAAATAGAGCAAAGCCAGTCTGGGAGGGAGAGAGGGAGGGAGGGAAGGAGAGAGGGAGGGAGATAGAGACCTGATGCATCAGACTGAATGAGGCCTAGTTTAGACTGAGGCCCTTTTCCACATTGAAGCATCTTTGCCAGCACATTGAAACCTCTTTGGCTTCTATTAAAGGTTTTGTGGGTGAAACATGGTCAAAACTATCAGGAAGCTCTCACATTTTGTTGAGGCTTTAAACAGGATCCATTGGACCAGACCTCCAACCTAAAAAATTACTTTTCCCCAATGTATTACAGTGCCAATTTTGAAGAAGGCAAAACCAAAATGTTCTGGTAAATTACAAGGAGAATACACACACACACACTCCCTTTTAACCCTGCTGGAGCAGGTGATTGGACTAGAATAGATATCTCATTATCTTTCTCCTCCCTCCCTCCCTCCTTCTTTATTTCTTTTTCTTTCTGTCCCTTCCTTCCATCCCCCCTTCTTTATCTGTCCCTTTTTCTTTTCCTTTTCTCTTTCTTTTCTTTCTCTCTTTCTCTTTCTTTTCTCTCTCTCTTTCTCTCTCTCAGGCTCACCCCTTTAGATCAGGGGTCGCCAAACTTTTGGACCTCAGGGACCACCAAACTCATAATTTTAAATCCCAGAAACCACTAATATGAATTTTGACTGACGGTTGCTTTCTGGCATTGGTGGGAGAGAGAGATCTGATCCAACCTCTCTCTCTCCCTCTCTCTCACACACACTGGTAGGGGTGGGATTTAGACCTTTGATCTAAAGCTGTCAAAACTCCAAAAACAGGTCAAGTAGCTCTGGGGAGGCTAGTCATAAATTAGAACACTTGCTAAACAACCAGCCATTACGTGAGGACCACTTGTATTTGGTTTGCCAGTTACCTGGCCACAACCACCCAGTCACATGACCAGCAAGCCACACCCTCAAATTAGGCCACACCCACAGAAATTTGAATCCCACCTCTGGGTGGGGAGCACCGAGGATGAGTTTGTAGCACCAAGGGGGCGGTGGACTTAAAAAGTTTGGGAACCACTGATCTAGTGAATCACAAGGTAGTCAACACCCACAAGTTTTAGCTTGTGTTTTGAGTATCAAACAAATTATGACTGGAACAAACATTTTACATCAAAATGCATTGAGTATAAATTTGATGAGTTTCAAAGTAGTTGAGTACCAAGTAGCAAGTATATCAAATTGTGATTTTTCTCAGTTCTTTTTTATGATGGAACAAAACTCTGGACAGTTTATAATAAAGAAAACATGTGGTAGAAAAGCATAAATACAAAAAAATTAAAACAGAGTTAAGAATAAAAATAAAAGTATGATATTACATTTTTTAAAAGTCAAAGGGAGCAGCCTGACTTCACCAGCCATTCCAAGGGTTTCATCTCAGTCTTCAATAGCCAAGCCAATTGGTAGAGCCTGGTCTTAACACGTTTTTGGGAGGCCAGAAGAAGGGGTCTTGCTTCACTTTGGGACCAGGGAGGTGTAACATGTTCCAAAGGGCAATATGAAAGTAAAGAAGGCTCCCTTCTGGATTCCACCAATCAAATTTCTTCAACTGGTTTCACAGTTTCTTTAGCATAACACATTTTCATTGAATATATACTTACTAGTCTTGTGACACAAACCAATGTCACCTTTAAAATTTCACCATAAATGGGAGGGTTTATTTTATTATACCACAACACATAGTTCATCCTTCTTTCCTCGCTGAGATTTATACTAGATGCCTATGATATAGACTTTTTCTTAACATATTTTTTTAAATTGGCAAAGGGCTTAACAAAATTTGAAGATCTGCCGTTTTCAAAAATAATTAAATTTTGATCCATGTATTGATTTGAAAATACGCAATTAGATAAGATGGTGCTCAAATTTAAAATAAATACTTTTTTTCTTCCATTCCTGTGCTAAAATTCTATTTCATCTTTAAAATATGCATCAGGAAAAGACAATTAATATTTTCATCACACTGCCCTCTCTGCTGTCACTATCAATAGAAAAAGAATATTTTGGCAGCACATGTATAAAGATACTCATTTCCAACATGCAAACATTATGTTTCAGCCTCAAAGATATAATTCCCCCAATTTCTCCTAAATATCCTTTGCATTTACAGGTTTGTAAAAAGTCCCTGTTCTTCTCAAAAAAAAATTCTAGCTAACATAGTTCTCCAGGGGAAGAGAATGACTTTTAAATCAAATTAAAACTAGGATGTTGATAAGAGAAGTCAGCTGGATACCAATGGTAACCAGTTGCAGAGATGTGGGCCTTAGTGTTAAAAGAACTGCAAGCTTTGTAGAATTTTAAAGTATATTTAGTTTTAAACCTAGGTAGGACATAGTGCTAATCTAGTATCTTTCCACAGGTAGAAGTAATTCTCTTCCAAAGATTGAATTTGGTGATAGCACTGCAAAATTCTTAGCATATATTTATTGAAAATTAGTTAACTAAAGTATTTCAATCTTGCTTTTTTGATAAAAAGTGTTCGAAGCCGCTAAGAAAAATAATTAAATAAAAAACAACTTAAAACCTCTCCCAGGTTCAAATGTATTCCTCTATACTTAAAATATTTTAGCTAGCACTGATAAATCATGCATTAGAAATGAAACATTTAACATATTCTATTGATCAGCAGATATTAACACAGTTGCACTTCATTAAAAATAAAGGCAGTACTACTTTTGTAGCACTAAATATTGCAGTTGCTACCATATTAAATGTATATTTCAAGGCTGGCAAACCATACAAAAAGAAGCACAGTTCTATGTTCCTAGGTCCTGAACTTGGATTTTCCTCTGTAATTTTCCGCTTCTAAAACCAGTCTCACTACAACTGAAATTGTAGTAGAGTAAAAACTCATTTTCACTAATTGTGGGGAGAGTTGTCCACTATTCATAGAATCTGACATTGAGTAGGTGACTGCACTGCAATCTGCATTATTTGCCTAATAACATCATTGTGCAAATGATGCAAATCACCCAATTTCTGTCAATTTGCATTATTTGTATATTGAAATTTGCATCCCTTGTTTAATTATGTAATTAAGCAAATCAAGTTAATTGATGATGAAAACTGATACATTTCATGCAACATCCATTATATCCAGGTCTACTAACTTGAGATTTCACTGCATAAGGAAAGGCCTATAAGCCTTTTAGCTATGATTAGGAGGGACAATTAGGTTTCTCTTTCTTAATCAGGGTTTTACTTCTGTAGCTAACACCAGTTTGGAAGATAACTGGGACACTGCTCTAAAATGCAGAGAAATGGCTAGGCTCTCTTTTATATGCATTCACTAAAAATTAAAATTATACATGAAAAATGTATTCCTGAGTGTCCTCTGCAATCCAAGTATGTAGAGTAGTTTAAATTGTGTTCTAAAGTATTATATAAAATGTCTTCAATCCAACCTATGACACATTTCTTTAAAATATCATTGAACAAAATCTAAGAATCCATACAAACCCAGACCAAGAACTTTAGAAAAAGAATCTTATTTTCCATTTTAAAAAAAGATATAGCACAATATATAAATTATATTTCAATTATAGTTTATATCAGGGGTGTCAAACTTGATTTCATCAAGGGCCACATCAGGGTTGGGTTTGATGTTGAGCGGGGGAGGGGGCGTGGCCAAGATGGGCATGGCCAACATGACATCACTTATGTCAGGGGGGTGCCTGCCAGTGAAAATGGGGTCCTGAGCTGCATTTTCAGCTGCGACAGCCTCCTGAAACCCTTGACAAGCAAAAATGGATCTTGGGGCCCTCACAAGCTCCGTTTTTGCTGGCAGAAGCACCATGGGCCAGTCTTTTGCTGTTTTTGAGGCAGCCCCGCAGGCCAGATCTAAGCACCTCCCCAGCCTGGATCCACCCCTGGGCCTTGAATTTGGTTTATATGATTATCAGCAAGAACTCAGCAACAGGAAAAACCAGAGAGGAAATAGTTAAATCTTTTATAATGCAATATAAGAAATGTATCATCAAGTCTTCAACAAATGAGATAGAATTACATAGTCTTGAACTGTATAGGAATTATGCCTAAGAATATACATATACACAAGCACATACACACACACAAACACACACACACAAACCTGCATGGAGCACTGCACTTAAAGTTGTCAGATGCAAAGAATCAAGACCATTTGTGAAATTTCAGCATAGAAACAACATAGCACAGCAATCCAGGGCTGGAAGAGACCTCTCCTATACATAAGAATGTGGTCAACTAAACTTCAACACTAAATTGGCACAGATAAATTGGCACAGTCAATGGAATTCAGGAGGGGTAAGACTTGGGGCGTTTGTGGGAACACAACAACTCTAAACTAACAATGCACCTAACTCTGCCCCCAATTCTGCCTACTCTTCTCCTACAAAAGTAGAACAAATTTAAACACCAATAAATAATCCAAATGAAACTTACCAAGATCTAAATGAATTCCTGGAACAAATGAATTGAGAAAGTACATGAGAATAACAATTCCTAAAACCATCAGGCATTTGACGAGAAGTAACTTGTCTGTTATTCTGTGCTGTTCAAAAGAAAAAAAAATAGATGAATCAAGTGGAAATAGTCATCAAATATCCAATTTCATACTAGCATGTTTCCCAAGTCAGAACCAAATATGACTGTAATATATGTTTTTATTAAAATGGCAGAGGAAACATCTAAAGTGTGAAAACAATATTTTAAATTTAGAATGAAACACATTTGCATTTTAGAGATTTATATTACATTTCCAAGTAGAACCCTATAGACAGTCTTGGGAACAGCAGTAAGTCTTTCATCTCAATTGAAGTTTTTATTTTCATCATAGAAATAAAATCAGATCTCATGCTTTTTTTTCTTATTATATCAGGAACAGAAATACCAAAATGAAAGTTCCTTAATAATATTTAAGTACCAGGAGCCATACATTCCATGACTAACCAGCCTCTCAACAGCTATGTCAGGTTATTGACAAATGGTGTTAATTATGGTTAAAATGCTGGTAGAACACTGTATTTTTCTTCTACTTTTATTCATTTATTATGGGATATAGTATTTACTGTGATTTTCCCCCATGCACAAACATACATTTAGAAACAAATGAAATAAATAATTAGACATAGACCTCCACTTTAGGAAACTATCTGTATTCCAGATCCATAAATTTTTAAGAATGAGAAAAACTTGCAGTGGAATCTTTATTCCTAACCTTCCATTGCAGGGAAGATCTGCAAGAAATTGATAACAGCATTAAGCTAAAATGTACAGTTAGGAATGCTGTCCATCAAATCCCAGATTACAAAGAGAGTTTACCACATATCTATATCCAATCCGTAGGCATTCTTTTCCAGAAGCTTTGAAGAAGCTACCGTATTCTCCGAATGCAACACAAACGCATAAAGCAGTTTTAAGGACTTCTTTAAATTCATAAGGATTGGATTCTCTCTCAGTCAAATCAAATCAGATATTTTATTTAAAACATTTGCAAATAATTATTAGCTAATGGAAATATAACCCCCCTCCCGCCATGATGAATTAAATAATCTTTAGCATTCTTCAGTGTCTTAGAGGCAGTTCCAAAATAGTGTAGATGGATTTTTGTACAGACAAGCAATTCTAGAAATTGATGCAGCTGCTTTAATGAGTCATAACCATGCAAAAGGCAGAGTTCCCATTTGAATTATATATTGCACAACTCCAAGAAATTGTCATCAGCCATTAATTCTCATCACTAGCTATATTATTTTATCTCTACAAACAATGGAATAATTTTTACTAACAACCCAAGCATGACGATTCAAGTATGGCTCATCTAACTACGACAGATTGGCAACTCTACATCACCAGAATTGGTACAAAATTTTTAATAATTTTTTTCAAATAGCCCAATGTGGACTCAATGTAGCTCTCCACAAAGCTGCTAGTGTTTCCAAAGTGGATCTGCAGATGTGGAGCTTTGACTATTGGTTAAGTATATCCTTTTACTATTTAGGACTATCCACAGTGACATCCACCTAATGATTTCTTCACAAGATAGAAAAGCTCTATATAGCAGAAAATATTATAGTATCTTTCAGGAAAATCTTTTAGCATTAAATTTTCATCCATCTAACTTGGCAGGAAGGCTATACATTATAGCTATGGACAAATCTTCTAAGAGATGTATTTTTAGAAGGCCAATCAGCTACTTAGCATCATCTCAGCCAGATATTTTGATCAACTAAAATATCAAAAGTTAGAAGAACCTTATTATTACCATATTTCAAAGTACTGAAAGTCTAACTGAGCAACTTTAAGGAAAGTTTAAGGGAAAGCTTTATGCATGTAAAATGAGGGTCACTTTCTTTTATATTGTGCTTTTTATAAAAGTATTTGCACTTGATTTTTAATTTTTCTTTTAATCAAATTCCCAAGAAACTCAGTTTTCTCACTAGTTATTGTCTGCTGAATGTTTTTAATGTTTCTTATCATTTTATTTTGTATTTGTATTTGTATTGCATATAAATATAATAAAAAATAATAACAAGTAGAATCATCCTGAGGCAGATAGCTTTGTAGAGAGGGGAGCTGACTAGCAAGTAACAGAAAGCAAATATTGCATATTCCAAAGATCTAAAGAACTTGCTGGAATTTATTCTCCTCAGTTCCTTGAGTGTTCAAGGACAATGATTGAAAACATAAACAGACACTGCTTCATTTGTTCAAACCTAGAACTCAAAATAATGTTCAATATCAAATATCTAATCAAGGCAGTAAACTGATCTGGCAGCAACAGTTTGAGGCTTGTTTTCCTGCATCACACATATCATCCCTTAAATATTACTCAGTTTTTGTTTTATTGCTTGTATTCTCAGAAGTTGATTTCTGCAACATAATTGTATTGTTTTATTGTAGTCTGTTTTGTTCCTTATACCCTCGTACCAGCTTTTGTTTTTAATGTTTTACTATTTTGGTTTTATTTTATTCTTTATTGAGATTTTACTGAGATTGAGCATAATAAAGAATTACATTACAATTGTATAATGGTACTTGCTCTTCCAAGATGCAAAGCAACAGACCATTTTCTATTTCAGACAAAGATAGTCTTGTGAAATAAAACAAAGTGTTCTAAAATAGCTTTAGTTATTTAAATATGACCTAAGGGAGAGTACCTATATGCACACTTCAGACTCAGAATAATTGTATTTTTGTGTCCTTGGCAAGTTTCAAAATAGAAGATTTTGTACACTGGCATTGTTCTCAATATCAAGAAAAGTAGAACATTACAAATGTAGGTTAGCATTTCTCAGAATTTTTTACCTTTTTTTGGAGCTCCTGGATATTTGTTTCCCAGTTTTTATCTTCTTGTGAAATTTGTCTGAAATTATATATAAACCATACTAATAGAAAAAGAACTTATATCATTATTTGTTACCGGTAATTATACTTAATATTTATGTTCCATATCCAATTATTATTAAGTAACACAACATATAGCTATCTTAAACAACACATGATACTATTATATTCCAAAACTGGAATTTCTCCACATTTCCAAAGAATCTTAAATGCTAATCCTAAATGTGATGAACAGTACCTATAAATTACAACAGGATCTCCAAAAGATTAGAAGAATTTGTGTTGTGCCTCATTAAACTTTGGATCACTATCTACAAATACACAACATCTGTGATATATTCAGTTATCGTGTCTAATTAATTTATCCAAAAGCAACAAGGTTATATTTTCGTGAAAAATTAGCTACATTTTATATTGTTTTTTTGTCTCTGACATACCCAGTCAAAATCTTCACACAAAGCTCAAGAAATTGACACTATCACACTATTGTTTGTAAATTTAGTCCCCAAGTCAAATGCCAACATGCTCCAAAATAAATCTGTAATTTGTGAATACTTTTAACTCTAGTGCTTCCTCCTTAAAAACAAGATAAGCGATACATGGAGAATATAATTTATATAATACATTAAAGCTTTTTATCAATAGTGGCTATAGGAAGCACTATATTTCCTTCTCCATTCAAAAAAATATGTTGCATTTCTGTGTGTATTTCTGCTTTCTCTGCTCATTCAGTCTGGGTATGTTGCGTTTTGCTGAAAAATAGAGGAAAGTTTGCATATATTTTGTGCTGGACAGTGGTGGGATTCAAAATTTTTTACTACCAGTACTGTGGGCGTGGCTTGGTGGGCATAGCAGGGGAAGGATATTGTAAAATATCCAGTCAGAAGTGGTATTTGCTGGTTCTCTGAACTACTCAAAATTTCTGCTAATGGTTCTCCAGAATTGGTCAGAACCTGCTGAATACCATCTCTGGTGCTGGGTCAGATAATCTGGAGGGAAGATAAAAGATCCTAGAATGGAGTAGTTGCAATTGCCTATTTTCTAGGGATGGACCAGGGGAAAAAATAATGGCATTTTTGGACTCATACCAATTGTGATTTGTTCCTTTTAAGTTTCAGAGAACTATCTAGCTGATGGATAGACCCAAAGAGATTCACCCTCCACATAATTTTTTTCCTAACAATTCATGATTTTAAAAAGAATGGATATTTCACTAACAATGAATATCAATAGAATTTCTTGAGCTATTTAATAGTGTTGCTCTTTTTAATACTTGTAGTTGGGGGTAACAAAATTAAAAGATTCAGGAATGTAATTCTAAGCAATTGCTTAATTTAGAATGGTCCTAGACTACCACATAATAGAAAACTCAGATTTCCCATTAAATGTACACTCCATAGCAGCTGTAGGATTCCTATTGAGGTATATAATACAGGTATGTTTTCAAATATTTTTCTCATTTATATTTAATGTGTTTAATTAAAAATATTTTTAAGTTTGTTTTTTATTGTTGTTGCTTTTTCATCATGTTAAGTCTCTATCAAACCAGATTTCATCCTGCACCTTGACTTCTGTTTCTGAATCCACTTTATGCCATAGTTAAATATTCTCAGGTCAATTTCCCCTTTCCCTGGATCTGATTTGGAGGTACATTTGCATATTTCTTAGTTTTTCAGGAAATGGGCAAGCAACCCATTGTTTGACCAGAGAGACATTTGAAAAAAAATACAGAATATTACCTTAAATATGAGACTTAAATAAAAGTAGTCTAGGTACTGAGATTTCCATAACTTTATCCAGTAATTTTCAAGCTCAGCAAGATGTGTCAATTTCAACCTCCTGGGAGGAGAATTCTGGGAAGTGAAGTCCACATATCTTAAAGTTGTTAAGCCTGGAAACCCTGAATCCTAACACTTTAATTTATGAAAAAGCTAAATATGATTCTCTGTAGGTCTTGTTTACAGTAAGACTGGCTATCAAGAGCTTGACATTACCTGTGGAAAGTTTTGAGCTTTTTCCTTAGCAAGAACTCTAGAGTTCTAACTTTTTGCATTAAGAGGCACTTCACAGCTGTTTCTTCTCTGCTTGCAGGGTTAATTCTCTGGGCTGTCAGCTTCCAAACATGGATTTCATGTTTCAGTTCTAAAAAGAAATAAAATTATTTAGCTGAGAGTGACAATATAGCACATTTCAATTTTCCTAGTCACAACGGAGGTATACGATGTCTCTGACCAAAAATTTATAACACTACAACCAAATCAGGCACTGCCATTCTTGGATTTATAAATAAAAAATAAAAACACCCAAATTTCTTTCTCACTGTAAATGCCTGAAAGGTGGGGGTCATTGATGCAAAGTCTTTGTAATGCTATGTCATGGTTTCTTGTTTAATGGGAATTCACCCTAAATCAGATATTGGTTAGAGAATTGTACAGGAAAAATAAAAGGAGCACTAGATAATGTAATACTGCATCTCCAAGTGTCACTGAATAATAACTCCTAAGAAATGGATGCAAAGCAATTTAAGATAATATTTTATAGATGCTAAATATTATTAGATCCAGGAGCAAATCAGGTGGTCTGGAGATCTCTATTGACCCAATATTATTGTATTTATTTTCTAGAAATCCATTCGGAGAAAAACAATAGTGCATGAAATCATGGAAATGGAACTTGTTTCCAAAGCAATCATCAATCACTTTATGTATTCATTAGAAAATTTACTTTACAAATATTAAAGTTTACTGCAAAAATTACAAATGCAGTCATTCAAGTGAACCACTCTAATTATTTTTGAAACTGAAAGAGGTTTGGTGTAGATAAAACTGCACAACAGATCAGAGTGTTTTTAATATTTATGTACTATGATTGGCTTTTTGTTCATTTATATACTTAAATCTTATTCTTAGATATGTTAAATATTCATAAAATGTTATTCATAAATATGCCAATTTTTGTAATTACTTTATGTACAGTAGAGAGCATTGAAAATGTGAAATTTATTCAACATTTAAATCCTATTCTTTCTTTTGGCACCAAATCCTTTTATATATAAAAGATTAATCTACAGTTAAGTTGAATCTTGAACTCTTTTGACTAGGCATTAAATATAATACACTGTCAATACAACATGCTGGTGTTTAAACATTTGATTGGAACCCTAAGTTCTTTTTAAGAATTTACTTGTACTACACCATTTCGAATCTTAAAATCTATCTAATATATAAATGATCATTTCTATTTTTTGAAATTGAGTATTTCAATCAGAAGCTAAGCTAGAATATAACTTTTCATGAATTGTTGAGATGGACATGACACTATAGACCTTTAAAAGATCCTGAGCAGACTACATTGCCACTTTTTCCTACCAATCATTTCAGATCACACAGAATGCTTTTCAAAAATCTAAGATGGAGATAATCACATGAAAAAACCTGAGCAGCTGCTCCTATTAGAAAAGCCATTGCCTATAGGATCAGCATGAACAAAAATGTTAAAAAGAAAGCAAAACCAAGTGCTATCCTCAATGATTGAATGAATGCGACAGACATTAGATTGTAGCAATGATAACAGTGAGATTCATGGTTTGTTACTTTTCATCTTGCCTTATCTCATTTGAATTTCCTTTCATTTTTACAGACACAAAAGCCCAGAATTAAGAGACTGACTGAATTAGTCCTCTATTGAATTTCCATGGTTGTACTAAGGAGGGAGATATGTCATGACCTAAATGGCCTTTTCCAATTCTATCATTCTAATCATTTATAATATGAAAATTCAAGCAATTTGATAATCATGGCTTATATGCAACTGTTCAAAATCATGCACTAGATTTTTTTTTAATCATAGTAAGTGTTATGGATATAATTTCTATATGTTTTTGCAAGATATAAAATACTTTTTACTATTGCAATTTCACAACAACTCTAAAAGATGGTTAGGATGAGAGACAGTGACTCAGTAAAAATAATCTAGTGAAGCCTCATTAGTTGACTGAAGATCTGAACCTGGATTTCTACAGCTACAATTACCATTACGCAACTGTACATTCAGCTAACACAAATGTTCAGTCAAAGAAAAGACATTTTGACAAAGAATTATAATTCAGCTGTCAGCTTTTTCACACAATCTGCCATCTAAGTGTGGGCAATATATCAAAGTCTTACACTTTACTATTCTTCAATTTATAGAAATGTCTAAAATGGTATCAGAAATATAATATTCTTTTACTACTAAGATTTGCAGGACTGTCTTCCCATCATCTATCTACCCATACAGCTACTGAATTCTGACCTGAGTGGGTCATATGCCATAAGGTATATTTTTCACCACCTGTTTACTTATTTTTCTGCACAATACCAATTTTAGGTAATTTTCATCTGCAGTAGATCAAATTCAAAATCACAAATTACTGCTCTTCGCTGAGCTAAAAAAAAATCTGACAATGTAATTTGTTGCCAAGAAGATTGCATTCAGTGTTGAAAACTATCAAAACAATTGCCATTTACTTGGTATAAATATGCTGCCTCTCAAAGTTTTAGGTTTCTGGGTTACATCATTTCCAAAATCAAGCTGATAACATTTTTCAAAAGGTTACTCTTTGGCAACTATCTGGAGAAAAAAGTCTTTCTAAAGTTCATTCTATTGCTTTTAGATAAGGATTGGTAGTGCATCTATAATATGCTGTGGTACGTATTTCTGCACAATTAAACAACTGCTGGGATCAAGAAGAAATCAATTGATACAATAATCTTCTAAGCCTGATATAGTCACTAGTTTATTGACTGGTGTGGAGATAGTTTGAAAACAAAGTGTGTGTGTGTGTGTGTGTGTACCCTAAATACACTGCTCAAAAAAAATAAAGGGAACACTTAAACAACACAATGTAACTCCATGTCAATCACACTTCTGTGAAATCAAACTGTCCACTTAGGTAGCAACATTGATTGACAATCAATTTCACATGCTGTTGTGCAAATGAAATAGAGAACAGGTAGAAAGCATAGGCATTCTGTTAGCAAGACATCCCCAATAAAGGAGTGGTTCTGCAGGTAGTGACCACAGACCACTTCTCAGTTCTTATGCTTTCTGGCTGATGGTTTGGTCTCTTTTGAATGCTGGCGGTGCTTTCACTCTAGTGGTAGCATGAGACGGAGACTACAACCCACACAAGTGGCTCAGGTAGTGCAGCTCATCCAGGATGGCACATCAATGAGAGCTGTGGCAAGGTTTGTTGTGTCTGTCAGTGTAGTGTCCAGAGCATGGAGGTGCTACCAGGAGACAGGCTAATACATCAGGAGATGTGGAGGAGGCCGTAGGAGGGCAACAACCCAGCATCAGGACTACTACCTCCATCTTTGTGCAAGGAGGGACAGGAGGAGCACTGCCAGAGCCCTGAGAAATGACCTTCAGGGGGCCACAAATGTGCATGTGGCTTCTCAAACAGTCAGAAACTGACTCCATGAGGGTGGTATGAGGGCCCGACGTCCACAGGTGGGGGTTGTGCTTACAGCCCAACACCATGCAGGACGTTTGGCATTTGCCAGAGAACACCAAGATTGGCAAATTCACCACTGGCACCCTGTGCTCTTCACAGATGAAAGCAGGTTCACACTGAGCACATGTGACAGATGTGACAGGGTCTGGAGATGCCATGGAGAATGTTCTGCTGCCTGCAACATCCTCCAGCATGACCGGTTTGGCAGTGGGTCAGTAATGGTGTGGGTTGGCATTTCTTTAGGGGGCTGCACAGCTCTCCATGTGCTCATCAGAGGTAGCCTGACTGCCATTAGGTACTGAGATGAGATCCTCAGACCACTTGTGAGACCATATGCTGGTGCAGTTGGCCCTGGGTTCCTCCTAATGCAAGACAATGCTAGACCTCATGTGGCTGGAGTGTGTCAGCAGTTCCTGCAAGACGAAGGCATCGATGCTATGGACTGGCCCGCCTGTTCCCCAGACCTGAATCCAATTGAGCACATCTGGGACATCATGTCTCGCTCCATCCACCAACACCACATTGCACCACAGACTGTCCAGGAGTTGGGGGATGCTTTAGTCCAGGTGTGGGAGGAGATCCCTCAGGAGATCTTCCACCATCTCATCAGGAGCATGTCCAGGTGTTGTAGAGGGGTCATACAGGCACGTGGAGGCCACACACACTACTGAGCCACATTTTGACTTGTTTTAAGGACACTACATCAAAGTTGGATCAGCCTGAAGTGTTTTTTTCCACTCTAATTTTGAGTGTAACTCCAAATCCAGACCACCATGGGTTGCTAAATTTGATTTCCATTGATAATTTTTGTGTGATTTTGTTGTCAGCACATTCAACTATGTAATGAACAAAGTATATAATAAGACTATTTCATTCAATCAGATCTAGGGTGTCTTATTTTTGTGTTCCCTTTATTTTTTTGAGCAGTGTATAGATTTACATATGTTTGTATGTTTGAAATTATATTGGACATCACCAGGGGTGGGATTCAAATTTTTAACAACCGGTTCTGTGGGCATGGCTTAAGTGGTGGGCGTGGCTTGATGGTCATGTTATTGGCTGAGTGTGGCCAACTCAATATCACTCACATCGAGGCACGCATCTCTTCTCCTGGCCTCTCATGACTGTGGGGATGCTGCAACAGTTGTAAGTGTGAAAAAGGGTCATAAATCACTTTTTTCAGTGCCATTGTAACTTTGAATGGTCACTCCACACAAGCAAAGTACCAGTAAAGAAGGGGAAAAAAACTCCAGAAACATTCCTGAGATAGGAAGTCTAGTCTTGCCAAGAATGTAATAACGGTTAACAGAGAGGCAGTTTCTGTAAGCAACATCAGAATGTTTCCTTCCTGCCTTCCTTACAGGATTGGGCCGGTTCTCTGAACTGCTTAGAATGTTAACAACCGGTTCTAGCGAATAGGTGCGAACTGATAGAATCCCACCCCTGGCCATCACCCTCACATTCTACTTGCAAGTTTCTTAATCAGAGGTGGCAGATTTATAAATCTTTGGATATTGCTGGAATATAATTCCAATCTTCCTTGACAATAGCCTATAGGTAGAGGTAAAGATTGATAGATTAGATCTTGGGAGGCAGGAGGAAGAGCTATAGCCAGGACAATGGTTGGATAAGAAGCAGCTAATCCTTTAGTTTAGTCCAGAGAAGGAGATGAGGAAGTAAAGCTAGTCCTCAACTTACTGTACATCTGTTCATTTCATGCCCATAATGTCATTGAAAAAAGTGACTTATGACCATTTTTCACACTTGCGACCATTGCAGCATCCCCATGATCATATGATCAAAATTCAGACACACAGCACTTGGTCCATATTTATGACAGTTGCTGTGTCCCAAGGTCATGTGATTCACCTTTTGTGATCTCCTGAGAAGCTAAGTCATTGAGGAAGCTCATGTTACTAACTTAACAACTGCAGTGATTCATTTAACAACTGTGGCAAGAAAGATTATAAAATGGGGCAACTGTCTAACAAGTGTCTCACTTAGCAGCATACATTTTTGGGCTCAATTGTGGTCATAAGTCAAGGACATCCTGTATGTATTTTAAGACTGGCAAAATTGACATCAGCTTTGCAAGGTAGTCCAGACAGGAAGCACACTAATTCTATTTTATTGTAAGGTTACATTATCAGACTCTTGTAAATCTAAAAATAAATTTCTCCCATATTGCTTTACAGCCCAAGAAACTAAGGAGGATCCTTTCCCAGAAGTTTACCCACAATTCTGATGCAGCCAAAGCTGCCTCTAATCTTACTTCTTCCCCTGTCTCCCAAGGTCATTCCCACATGGCACTACAAAAATCAAACAGTATTTGGAGGGCCAGTGTATTATACTTTAAAAAAAATATTCTTAAATTCTGGTGTGCTGCTTCATCATAGTCAAGGGGACTATTTCTGGAAAAGAAAAATGAAGAACATCAGAACTGTATGCCAGCATTATGTATTTCCAGTAGGGTTATTCAAGGTATGAAGGTTTTTCCAGGTAAACCAATTTTAGTTCAAACCTTTATTATCAATGCACATGTGTACAATGAAATTGAATGAGCCTCCCTTGGTGAAGCCACTCAAGAACATGGAATACATCTCAATAAATCAATCATTAAAAAAGTAATCCCTAACCCCAAATAAGTAATAAATTAGCACACATATCTCATACAACCAAACCAAAACCTGTATCAGGAAGTAGCAATACAAGAAGATGCAGGAGATAGATGATCACTTTAATGACAACCACAAAAGTATCGTTTTACTCCATAAGAGACAATGATAATAAATCATCCTGAACTTCAACAAGAAACCAAATGAACCATTAGCTCTTTCAGGAAATGTTCTACAAAGAGTTTAGAACTAAGCTTGATTGAAATAGGTCACATTAACAGAATTTTGCAACTGTAATTGTAGTGTAACTCTTCCACCATTGCCTCTTATACTCTCTTGAATCAGGGAGATGTTGCCTAAGTTGTTTCTGAATATCATCTCATTTCTTGGGACTTTAAAATTTTTCAGATGCTTTTGCCTAGATAATTGTTCTTTAATATTTCTCTCAAGATCATCTTTCTTACTTGTATACCTAAACATAGAAGCACGAACAGAGGGAAAATGAAATAAATCTACCACATGCTGACATCCTAGGCATCTGTAAATTGAAATGAACTAGAATTGGATACTTTCGATGAGAAGATACTGTTTACTACTTAGAACACCATTAAAAAAATAAAAGAGCAGCATGTATTTCAGGGTCAATAAAAATATAACAAAGATATTATTATTATTTAGGCACTATGCAGTCAGTGGCTAAACAATAGCTATTAGATTTCATGAACGCCTTTTAATCTGTTTGTTATCCATGCAGAAGAATTGTATGGTAAGGTAATATGGTAATACAGCTGAAAGTTCAATCTGAAACATATCTTGACAGAGCATGCAAGATACAGCCCCTGAGGGTGGAAACTGGTATACCAAAGTTGGAAATACTGAGGAAATAAGATTAGCTGGTCTGTATGGCTTAGAAAATAGAAATAAAGCAGGAAAATTATAATTAAATTTCTGTTCCTGCCAATCCTATCATTTCTAACATCATCTTCATACAACTAAAATGATGCCTCTACAATACATAGAGACATCTCCAAATGGGGCACAGAGAAATCAATTGACTATATTACTGGGACAAGGAGATTGAAGAATTCAACTATAAAATCAAAGAGATGGCCAGGGACTGGCTCTGGATCAGATCACAAATCAAGCTAAAGAGAAGGAATAAAGTAGTTCCATCATACGATTTCAAGCAGATAATCATTGTTTTCAAGATTAAGTCTAAAAAAGACTAAACTAATGACAGCAGGTACAAAAACCATTGTAGAACTGAGAAAATATCCTGAAGTAGTACTGAGCATAACAAAATAAAACAAAAAAGCATCTAGCAGTCAAGAAATACAGTATGCCACAGACTAGCAATGAAGGCATTGGAAAAGATAATCAGATGCTATGACATGTCTGTACTTACAAAGATCAGAATCATGCAAGAATGGTATGCCCTGTGACAGTATGGGAAGGAAAAGTTGGACTTTGAAGAAGCCAAATATAAAGAATATTGATGCTTTTGAACTTTGATGCTGGAGAAAACTAGTGATATTCACTATCACCAATAGCCAAGAAAACAAACAATGGAAAATAAACAAATAAATCCAGAGTTACTTTGATCAGACTCAAATTATCATATTTTGGACACTTTATACAAAAAATAGCTCTCTGGAGAAGTTGATCATGATAAAAAATATAAGAAGAAAATGTTAGGAATATGAGTCACCTAACAGCTATTTGGGTTAGAAATATATAAACCAGGATAAACATTTTAAAACTGTATCTTTAAGAAAATGCAAAACCGTAATTAGGTGTGGTTTCTCAAGATGGAGACAGAAACCTGGCTTGTTTAGTCTTAGTCTCAGAAGAGAGTGTTTCTGAGTGAGTATCTCTGTTTCCTTCTGTTGGAAAGTATTGCCATTCCTCCATTTCTTCTAATTGACTGATATTACTGGATTTGATATAAGTCTGATACTGAACTGTTTTTGACACTGGACTTTGTTATTGGATTATCCCTGGATTGAAAAACTGACTGATTTACCTGTGAAGGACTTTGGACTGCCTATTTTGAACTTTGCTTACATGTTTCTGGAAGTAAAAAACCTACATTTACTATACAGTGTATCTGTGTGCTGTGTTGTCTTATTCAAACACTTCTCTCAAATACATCTCCCTGTATGTGTTCATTCTCCTAATGGGGAATTACCTCAACAGAAAGGGTGGCCAGATGATGGATTAGGTTACAGCAGAAGTCAATATACTTTTGGAAGACCTGCAGAGCCAGGCTGGAGACAGATCTTATTGGAAAGATCTATCTACTTGGTCATTAGGACTAAAAATTGACTTAATATATATAATCAACCATCAACCAATCAGTAAGTCAACATCTTTGCAAAAGGTCATTTTTCCATATCCTTTTTTTGCATTTTCAGTCATGATCTCCCACAAAAAAAAATGCAAATTATTTCTAACTTTTGAAAGACTTTGTCATAATATAAAAAGTTAACAAGCACAGTACAAAACATGATAGAACAAGTCATTAAAACAATGAGCATAAATATAATATTTTAAATATAAGAACAGCACATTTCAACATGCAGTCCCTTTCAGCTTAGCTGATGGCCCAAAGGACCCTCTGGCTCATTTCTAATTGGCATAAAATCTAACCATTCTATTCATATGTATATAATAGGACCTGTTTCCGTGCTGAAATTGATGCATCTTTATTTATTTATTAATGAAATTTATATTGCCCAACTCACAAAATACTACTCTGAGTAGTGTACAGAAATCAAATATATAACATATAATCATTATAAAAATATTTGAAAGTCTTTTTTTTAATATTATATTATCAAAAATTTAAATATACAAACAATATTTTTGTTGAAATCTGCAAAGTCACCTTTCAGAGATTACATCAAAAATCAGAAGTAACCAATGCAATAGCTTTCCCTGCTTTGGGCCGGTTACCAGGAACTTTTAAATGTTTAAAAATGTCTGGACCACAGAGTCAGCAACCATTTTAATCATGTACTGATTATCTACGAATAAGATATTTACACTGGAACAATTCCCATTCTGTTATTTCTCTACATGGATCTAGCAAGATTTATTCAAGAAGGATGCCATTGATTGCCATTACTACATACAGTAGTTCATGACACAATTCTTAAATGAGGTATTTTCTTTTGGGAGGTTACTATGCTATCATCACCATAATCATTCCAAGAAGCAACATCATTATGTGGCAGTTCAATCTTCAAGCCTTGTAAAGTGCTTCACATACTCCATCAATCTGTCCCTAAATCAAACAGTTTCCATTGGTTTCAGTTTTCAGAAAAGAAATAAATTATGTATGGGCAGGTAATCATATCAAATTCGTTCTGAAGGAATGGTGTGATGATAGCCTAAATACACCTCTATCAAGCTTTACAACCATTCAGTAAGATTCTACTTTAGATATGCCTTTTTAGGAAAACAGAAATATTTAAATTATTGTTCATCTGACAGCAAACCAGAACAAAAGTAATTGTTTTGCATTTAACCATGAAAAGATCTGCTCACACAAATAGTGTAGAAGTTCTCTAATTGTTTTAGCTTTCCAGAATTTGGGATGAGACCTCTGAGAAGAAACCTTAAAAGAAAAAAAAAAGAAAACTCATAGGAAT
This sequence comes from Pseudonaja textilis, assembly GCF_049901715.1. Taxonomy (NCBI): domain Eukaryota; kingdom Metazoa; phylum Chordata; class Lepidosauria; order Squamata; family Elapidae; genus Pseudonaja; species Pseudonaja textilis. Next base: position 17,835,382 of record NC_141997.1, on the reverse strand, counting down.
TACAGCATGTTACTTGAACTTTATATTACTTGATATGAGAAGATTATCTCCAGGACCAGTTGTATACATTGGTTATAGTAACATCAGCCCTGGTTATTTATTATTTATATTTCACATTTCTAAACAGCCCATCTACATGAAAGAGGGACTCTGGGTAGGTCTTGTTCTGTTTTATTCAGTGAAACTTATTCACTGGCAGAACCACTCCAAAATGGTTCCAAGGAAAAAGAACAATCCTAATTCTTTTTAGCATAGCCTTCCCAAAATGGGTAACATGTTGATGGCAGCTGCCAGAATTACCAGCCAATTTAGTTAAAAGAAAATTGCTTTGATTATTACTATTTATTATTAATTTATTGGCTTACCACAGAGTAACTTTGAGCAGCCAATAAATTTAATCACTGCTCCAGAATTACTATGGGCCTTCAGAAATAGAAATTTGTTAAACCATATCTATTTTTTATTTATAGTTTACTTTACTTGTTTAGAGTCAGCCATCTAAATCTCCAAATACTCTAAAAGAGTGATTATTAGAACTGACAACTTTAAAATATTTAAATTATATCTCCACTAATGCTGAAATTGTGGAAATTCTGAGAGTTGCATTCCACACATCTTAAAGTTGCCACATTTGAAAAGGCTGCTCTAAAACAATTAGAACAGAGGTCTAATACCAATTTAAAACACATGAAACTTCCTAGCTTATATAAACATATTAAAATTGAACAAAATTATTATTTTGATGACAGGGATAAAATGTTTTAAAAGAAAAAAATAATTGTTATAGACCTATCAAAAAAGATACTTTAATGTCTTCCAAAGAAAGAACAAAGTGGGTGGCAGTCCCCATCATGTACTGGGAAGTGAACTCCAGAAGTGAAGGAAGCTCAACTTAAGTAAGACAGACCATATGCCTTTAGGGGTGACCCTCCCCAAATGTCCTTAGTTGGAAATAAAATCTTACAAGAAAGATTTTATTTTAGCTCCCTGGTGTTATAGACAGATACCTTTCAGATCATCACGTTATTTTATTATATTTATTTATATCCCCTTTTATTATTTTTACAAATAACCCAAAGGAGCAAACATATCCAACAAATCTTCCTCTTCCTATTTTTCTTACTACAACAACCTTGTGAGGTGGGTAGGGCTGAGAAAGTGTGATAGGCCCAAAGTCACCAGAATGAGTCCCACCATGGCCAAGGTGGGACTTGAACTCATTGGCTCAGTGTGAGAGTCCAAAATGAATTAACCCAACAATCTAATCTCCATCCCCTCTTTAGTAATTTATTTTATTGTCTCATATTCAATCATCACTTGTCATCCAATAATGTGATGCATTATTCCATGTGCTGCATTCTGGAATGAGAATGCACCTTAACTTTAATCTACGTGACACCTTTAGAGGAATGTGAAGGATACTATCATTTCCCATCTCTGTCACTTAGTTTTTTCAGGACTAAACATATGCAGCTATTTCAATAGCTTTTCTTTGTAGCTTCCCAATTATCTCTGTTATTCTTCAATAGTGTGATGACCATAATTGAACACAGTATTTGATGTGGGAGCAGAATACAGTGAAAAGATCATATCTGTGATTTGGACATTTTATTTTATTTCTGTTGTTACAGCTAAAATGTATTTGTCTTCATTGCAATCAAATCATATTTCTGTCTGTTTTATTCAATTTGCAATAAGTTACTATTACAAGATCTCATTTGCATTTTGAATTTTATTTCCGTCTTCTGTAATATTATTTATCCCAGCCAATTCTATATCATCAGCAAATTTGATAAGCACTCCCCTATTCTCCACCCAAACCAAAACATTGAAGAGTAAACAAATGAAGATTGAACTTTCTGAAGTCCTAATTTATATTTCTCTCAAATTCAATGAAAGGTCGTTGATCAGAACTCTGAGTCTAATTTTATAGATGACAGCATATCCCCTTAATTGTCAGCCATCCCACATTTAACAAGCTTGCTAGTCAGCATGATGAATGCTTCAGTTCATGACAAGGTATATTATGTCTACTACATTACAATAATCTATTAAGGGAGTTATCCAATCAAAAAAATAAGATAAAAGTAGTCAGGAAAGATTTGTACTTAACTCCATGATGGTTTCTGATAATTACTGCATTTTTTTCCAGATGTTTGAGATCAGTCTCTTTATGAGGCATTGTACAAGTACTAGTACTGTTCAATATCTTCATAAATGACTTAGATGAGGAAATAGAAAGGTAACTCATCAAATTTGCACATGAAACTAGGCTGTCAGGAATAGCCAACATCCCAGAAGACAAGCTCAGGATCCAAAATGATCTAGACAAACTTGAAGAATGGGCCCTGTCCAACAACATGAGATTTACTGTGGAGAAAAGCAAGGTTTTACATCTAGGCAGAAAAAAAACCAAAGTACAGATTGGGCGAAACCTGGCTCAAAAACAGAAACTGTGAGAGGGACTTTGGAGTCCTAGAATACGATCATTTGAACATGAGCCAGCAGTATGGAGCAGCAGCCAAAAAAGTTAATACAATCTTTAGCCCAGAGGTAGGCTGCTGCCAGTTCGGACTGGTTCACTCTACCTGGTTGTTCCGATTCTACACGGTTCGGAGAATTGGCAAATCAGACCACCAGGTGGCCCCACCCCCATCTGTTTTTTGTGCCATTTTCAGACTTTTTGGGGGTGAACAACAGCCTGAATATGGCCTAAAAAAGGCCCCAAAGGGGGCCAAAAACAGGTTGTTTTTCAGGTTGTTTTTTTTTGTTGGTCCAAAAATGGCCTGAAAAACAGCCTGAAAATGGCTCAAAAACAGCCTGAAAACAGCCCAAAAAGCTGGCTATGAGAGGAAAAGAAGCTGGGTGAGCCGGACCCAGATGTGTCCTGGGTCCCCTTGTCTCAGAAGCAGCAACCTTGCACTCTTCCCCTCTGCTAGCCCAACCCAATCTTGAAGAGTTCTATCAGGGCTGGTGGTGGTGCTCCCCCACCTCTCCCTCTCTCTCTCTCTCTCTCTCTCACACACACACACACACACACACAGAGTTGGATCTTGTTTTCCTCCCACCCACACCTCAATGGAGACCCCTGGATTCCCTCCCCATCCCTACCTGTCCCATACAGGGACCACACACACAAGTGAAGTAGAGTTGGCCATATCCACTCAGCCACATGAACCCACCTATCCACACCCACCCAGTAATCATTAGGGCAGACAACTGGTTGTTAAAAAATTTGCAGCCCACCCCTGGTATGGCCAGTCTAGGGGAAAAAAGGATTAGGAGGTGACATGATAGCAGTATTCCAATATTTCAGGGAATGCCACAAAGAAGAGAGGGTCAACTTATTTTCCAAAGCACCAGAAGACAAGACAAGAAACAATGAATAGAAACTAATCAAGGAGAGAAATAACTTGGAATTAAGGACAAATTCCCTAACAGTGAGAACAATTTAACCAGTGGAACAGCTTACTTTCAGAAGTTGTGGGTGCTTCATCACGGGAGGTTTTTAAGAAAAGACCAGATAGCCACCTGTCTGAAATGATATAAGGTCTCCTGCTTAAGCCATGGGTGGGGAGGGGGTTGTACTAGAAAACCTCCAGGGTCCCTCCTAGCTCTATTCTAATTGATTGATTGAGTGAACCAAGTCAGAATTGAGTAATTCTATCTCTTCTGTTAGCAATTTGTCTTCTTCATTGAACAGCTGATATCTGATAATTTTCCTTTTATATTGCCTAGATCTGTTTAAAGAGCTGTTTGTTGTTCTTTGCATTCTTTATTAACCTTGGCTTACTCCTAACTTTTGTTTTCTGATACATGTTCTACAATTTCACACAATGAAATTTTAAGCCTTCACTAAGCTTTTTATGTAATTCATTAATTTCTTTTCTTGCTCCCTATTTCTCTGCTATTAAAAACATTTCCAATTATGTTTTTAATATCTCCTTTAACACTCCCATCTTGAGCTCCTTTTCTGATTAATAACTCCTGTCAGGGCATCCTACTTATTGTTCTGTTAAAATCTACTTTCTTAAGAAATGTATTAGACATTGCTTAATTTTATATTTCTTTAAGGTCAAGAGCATTACACACTCACCAGCATTATGTTTCTGCTACTAAATCCTTCCTATGGATCACCATCAAATAATACATTGTACTCCTCCCAAAAGCAAGCATGCAGCATCATAAACATTTCAGAATTGGTATGAAATATAACAGATGTTTCAGAGACCATTTGAAATTTCTAAACAGTACAGAAGGACAACCTTATGTGAAAATTACAAAATAGAAATCTGGAGCCTAACTGTAACTTTCTCATAATTCTCTACAAATTGATGTTGCTGGCACATCAACTAATACAAATCAAAGTGTTTCTGATTATAAACTCCATTAAAGAAAGAAAACTATATTCAGATTCACTCCAATGTATCTTCTCATTCTAAGAGAGTATGACTATAATCTAGACAGTTGTATATAATTCTGGTATTAAAATCCAATGAGTCTTCCCAATCCATCTGGCCTGAATGTTATTTTTCCTCATCTAACCCATTACCATCTGCAGCCAAACTAGTCAAGGCAGTCATGTTTTATGATGTTGTCATAGAAAAAGGTATTTGAATCTCATCATCATATTGGTAACATTTGCTTTCAAATCTGCTGATGATCTCTTCCAGACTGTTAAATATCTGTTTAAAAAATGTTGGAGATTAAATGAAGCTTTTAGGGATGAGCTCCAAATTCATGGAACTACAAGCTCAACATCACCATCTACCACTTTCAAAGCAGATATGACCAGAATAATTTCAATGGAGATTTCTTCAAGCTGCCAGGTTATCTCGAAAGATAAGTTATGTTGAAAGCCACTGAGAAACTTTGGAGAATCAACAGTTTCGTTGTCCCCAAATGAAAACCATTCAACAAATAATTCAATCCCATAAACCATCCTAAAGTCAGTTTTCATATTTATTTCACATTGTCTATCTGAATCACCCTTGTTTTTCCTACCCACCGATAGAATTCTAGGAACTGGACCATAAACTGAAGTATTACATTTCCATAAAGTTGATCTTGTGGATGCAGATTTATATAGGGATTTATATAGGGATTCATCTCCCTCATGCAGGCATTAGAATTTACCACTCCAATACATTCTGGGCAATTTAAAAAAGCCAATGCATGGTTAAAACTATTAAATACATAGAAAAAAATTAGATAGTCCACACTAAAAACACAACAATAAAAATATGACGGGCATCCCATAAATGCATCAACCCCAGATCTGGGAATAGAGGCATGTTTTTCCTGAACCACAGAGGGTGGATGACATCCAAACATTCAGCTATTCAGTCTTGTCAGAATTGAACCAAAACCCTGAACAGGATCCAGACATTGGAGTCCAGGTTTGAAAGTTCTGAAGTCAAAGAGTGTGTAATTCCAAAATCACAGATTTTCATGTGGAACAGAGAGTTCCAGGTAGTAGAACAAGTTCCCAGAAAAGACTACTTGCTAGCAGTCACTCTAAAATAGAGCTCTGACCAGATGTAAGCAATAATCAATAAAAATACACTTGCCTCAGCAGAAGCCATGCTTCTGTTCTGCTCTTCCCTCAGCGCTACATGTTTTGATGCTAGGAGGAGGTCCCAGCTCAGGGCCCTTATCCTCTGTCATTTCCAACTGCTCAGAAAGCTCTATAGCCAAATCAGCCCCAACTATCTCCTTGCCAGTGCCCCTCCTCCGAGCTGCAGCTATAATCTATGAACTCACTGAAAATATCACAGCAACATGGGTGTTTAAATGCAAGGTTGAAAACATTCGTACATTCTCTCACAACACTAAATAGATAGCTATATAAGAATCTGTAGATGTAATCACTTTACTACTTGTCATAATACACTATAGCAGGGGTTCCTAACTCCTGGTCCATGGAATGGCATCAGTCCATGGCATTCCAGCAATTAGTCTGCCCAAGCAAGCAATGCCCCATCTGCAGGATGCAGACAACACATGAAACCACATCCCCTCTAGTCCATGGAAAAACTTCTCTCCATGGAAGTGGTCCCTGGTGCCTGAAAGTCTGGGGGCTGTCACACTATAGCATCTCAAATGGGCTCTACGTTGCATTTTCAAGATCAGTATTCCAGTACTTGTATTCTGAATTTTTTGTTGTTTCATCCCATCTCTTGGGGGAAACTAGTTCAACTCTTGAAAAAAGGAGGGTGGCTATAAGCTTGGCCTTCAGCAAGTAGTAGTCCATGGCACTGGGATTACCATAAGGGAAATTATCTAAAGAAGGCTATCCCAGCAAATGATCAAATCAAGTGCGTGATCAGCATTATGTGCTGGCCTATACATGGGTGGGATTCAAATTTCTTAACAGCTGGTTCTGTGGGTGTGGCCTAATTTGTGGGTGTGGCTTGGTGGTCATGTGACCGGCTGGGCATGGTATGTATGTAAATATTATAAATATTTATGTAAATGTTGAATTTTTTATAAAAAAAGAGCAACTTTTACCCAAAATCAGGCAAAGCAGGTAGGCAGATGGAGTTGCTCACAGAATTGCAGATTCATTCAGAGATCTATCTTTCTGCAATCGGCTACCTGAGTCTGTCACATAAAATTTGCTTGCAAGCAAACTCATAAAATTTGCTATCAAGCAAACTCACAAAATTAACTCACAACACACTATGTATATAAATATTGAATTTTTTATTAAAAAATAGCAACTTTTACCCAAAATCCAGCAAAGCAGGCAAGCAGATTGAGTTGCTCACAGAATCACAGAATCACTTAGAGATCTATCTATCTGCCATCAGCTACCTGAGTCTGCACTGAAAAAATAGAAGCTTCAGTCCTAAGGAAGGTTCAGCTCTGCTTTTAGATTAGCTTTTAGATTAATGCAATGATTTCCTGCTTTCTAGCTAATCTAAATCTCCCAGCACAGCAGAACTGCTGATGGTCAGGAAAAACGAAGGAAAAATAGCAACTTAGCAAGCAAGTTTGATGGCTCGCATGCCAGGTAAGCAGTGAGTGGGTGGGGCGGGGCCAGCCAGTGGTGCATTTTGTGTGTGTGTAGACCATTTCCCAACAAGCTCAGCTGTGCCACCCAGACAGCTGACAAGTGCTACGCATGGGTGCGTAACATTTCAAATTCCTCTTCTTTCCTGCTTTTTCAACCTCAGCTGTGCCACGCAGTTCAGTGTCTGCTAACTCTTCAGAGCTACCAGTTCTATAGAACCAGGCTGAACCGGTAGCATCCCACTCCTGGGCCTACAGATATCTTGTGTATTATAAGTTCTTGAGAGGCTGTTGACATCATCTACCACTAATAATCTAGATGATTTAAGTATGTCTGCAGAGATCATCTCAGTCAGCTACTTTGAAAATGTTTGGAAGAATCTCTAGCCTATCTCTTGTTCTCAGTTGTACATAAACATATTGATTAAAGGCTAGGCATCAGAACTGAATCCTACCAAGAGTGAGATATCCTTATAGGTGACAGACTCGTTTCTATACTTAGTCCTCTTCTAGTCAGCCTCGAATGAAGATTTATGGTGAACTAGATGTCCTGAAAGAGAAGATACAACTTTTTGACAGAGCTAGAAAATCAGACAGTGAATTGTAGCCACTACAATATCTTCGGAAAAAGGAGAGATTGTGAGATCACCCGCTTATGTTCAGGCAACTGCTGTTTATGAATAAACTGCAGGAACTGAGATTTTTGTGGTCAGCTTGTAAGTTGAGTGGCTGGGAGTTGAGGGATCTCAATCAAGCTCACAGCTGTAATGCAACCTAAAAGGATATAAGGGTAGCCTGAGCTTTTAAAGCACTTTCAGATATAACTAATTTACAACTAAAGAGGATTTCTGAGAGACAGGAAAAGAAAATCCCACTCGGTGAGTCAAGATGGGATTTCTAGTATTACAAAGAGGAGAAAGGTTTTAAATATTTAAAAGTTTTTTGCAAAAAGTTTAACAAGACGTGAATATAAGAAGGCATAAAATGGACAATTATTTTGAAAGATTATTTTTGGTGAAAGTGCTTCTGAACAAATTGGAGTTAAAAAACAATTAACTGAAAGAATGTTTTTGCTTGCTATTAAAGAGTCCAGACAATTGGTGAATTTCACAGATCAAAACATAAGCGTAATATGAGCCAGACTGTAATTCTCACTATAACTGCAGAATGCCATGTAAGATATAAATATTAAGGATACAGGAAGACAAAATGACTGTAATGAAAAAATAAACTTTTGAAGAGTAAGACAAAATTGTAGAGAATTGGAAAGAAAACTAGATAAAATAGTTAATTTTTCTTTTGTTCAGAAATGAAAATATAGATCTAATCTTCTGTTCAGAAATGAAAATATAGATCTAATTTGTTGTTCTGAAGATCTCTAACAGCTTTAAGATTGTTAAATAAACAATTTCCAAAAGTGATTAGAAAAAGATGTTAGCAAACTTAGTGTCAGCTTTGGAAGCTGTATTGAGATTTGATCAGTGGTGAGATTCAATTTTTTTTTACTACCGGTTCTGTAGTCATGGCTTGGTGGGCGTGGCAGGAGAAGGATACTGTAAAATCTCCAGTCAGAGATGGCATTTGCCAGTTCTCTGAACTATTCAAAATTTCCACTATCGGTTCTCCAGAACTGGTCAGAACCTGCTGAATACCACCTCTGGATTTGATGCTCCCAAGCTACCACAGTTGGGTCTGTGAAAGTGGGGGCAGGGAGGAATTCATCTGAATATATCTAGCTACCAAACAAAATAAAAATCATTTTGTTTGGTTCAAGGTCACTGAGTGTGGTGTACAATGAAATGGGAATTTTACTTTAGGGCAGATGGTGATTGGACCATGTGAAGTGGTGATGACTAAGGTGGGGAGGTGGATTTGTGGTTTTGACTTTTGCAAGGAAGCCCAGAACTTTCAGATGTGCCAGTTTATTATCCAAATAAAGGTACTTTGGAAATATGTCTGTCTCAGAATTATTGACTGGCATGGAGGTTTGCTGGAACACTGACATTTAGTGTCCTTTAAAAGGCTCCACTACAGTTGTGAGCTTGATGACTGATCCCTTTGTCTCTGGGTGCTTATTTATGGAAGATTGTTGTTCTGCGGCCTCCTCATGAGGATCAGCCATATGGATCATTCATCCTCTTCTTGTCTGAAGAAATTCTGAAGAACTGGTTCTTTGGTCTTTGCCGTAGTTACTGTCTCTGCTCTCCTGGAGAAATGTTTAGCTCACCAGGCCTCTTCTGGAAGTCAGAAAGAGCCAAGTTTTCAAGGTGATGGGCCAGCCTACCTATAGATATTCAGCAAGTGTTTCCTTCCTCTATGGCATTGTCAAAGTTTTAATAAATGATGATTGACAATTGGTATGGTTCCTGTAATATGGATAGAGGGATTTTTTTTTTCATTATTTTTTGGTTGTTTTATATGGTTTGTAAACTCACATGTTTACTCAGGGAAAGAAAGAGGGAAGATGTTCCCAGAAAACTTTATGTGGCATAATCTTTATTACTGTGTAAATGCTAAGAGATAATTACCTCAGGATTTTCAGGTTCACTGTACTTCCACTGCCTTATGTCAAACTTCCTTTTAAATATTATCGTGTGTGTGTAGGTGTGTGATGTAAAGAAAACTTTCAAGTCAAGCTTGAATCCTGGTAGTATACATGTCATTTTCTTGATAATATGATAATATTATTTCCATATATCTATATAGATGCCTAGAGGTAGAGCTCTCACCTCACAATCAGGAGGCTCTGAATTCGATCCTAGTTAGAGGCAGATATTTCTCTCTCTGGGCACACTGAGAATATATCTGCTGAACAAAACTCTGCATTGGCAACAAGAAGGGCATCTGGCCATTAAACACTCAGCTCCGTTCAGTTGCCGAGACTCTACCGCACAAGGGATTATGGGATCATTAAAAGAGGATGATACTGTATCTTCATCTTCCAATCAAATCAAATCAAACCTTTATTGTCTATCCACAACATGTGTACAGTGAAATTGAATCTAGCCTGGTGTCAGCCCAATAAGGTAGGACAATGCAAGAGTTACATGTTACTACATTTTTGTTATAGGGTATAATAACTGAATCATGAAATGCTGCTACATTTTTATTTCCCTTTCTATCAAATAGAATGAAGGTAACATTATTCTTATTCTTTTGTGGAGTACTTGATGCTCTCTAAGTTTGATTATTTGCTTGCAGATGTTTCATTACCAAATTAGATAACATCAGTACTGCCTTGAGACTCTTTTTCATGCCTTTTGCTTTCTCTAGATTCACCTGTACCTTATCTTCATTTCTGTGTTCCTACTTATCCTTCTTCGAGGTTATCTAATCTATAATCTTGGAATTGCCTGGTGGCACCCACCCAAATACTAACCAGGTCCAACCCTCCTGAGTTTTCAAGTCTTAGAAATGATCAACCTCATGAATCTATCTGCTGGTATAGATCTAGATCTGGAAATTGAGTTAACTGACATCAAATAAATCAATAAAGCAGATATATATTGATTAGCCTTTAGGGCATATCAACATACAGGTTCAAAAAATAAAAAATGATAGATTTGTACAGAAGAAAAATGGCATGGTGAATTACAGCCTGCGTGCTAGAAAATTAGGAAAATAATGGAGGTTTAATATTTAAGGTTTTAAGCCTTTTCAGTAAGCAGCATTTTTAAGTCTCTAGAATTTAAAATGTCAGGAGTCTCCCTGAATTTCAAAGTGCGATCTTGTGAATTCCTTGCTCATCCTAAGCAACTGAGTAGCAGCAGAACACCCTCAATAAGGATATAAAAACCAAGGAAATCTAAGCAATGGAAAATAGTAAATGAGGCCTTTTTTTTATAAACATTCAGTACTTGTTTGATTGGTAATCAGAGGGCAACTTTGCAGACACTAAATTGATTGAAACAGCTGTTTCAAACAATTCTGTTGAAGGTTATCACAAAACTATAACAATTAAAAATTGGAAAGTCCCATTAAGACATCTTGCACTGATTCTGTTACTTCTCTGAAGTCAAATTGCTTCAGATCCCTTTTAATGAAATGTACTTTGATCACCCCTCTCATCTCCTTTCCCAGAAATCATTAATAGAACGAGTACTTTAGTATTTGCTTTTATTGAGCAATGAGCAAGTTCTGATTAGCTTCATCATGATGTAACTACTGCTGATTGTAGAAGGGAAAAAGTTTACTAATTATGAGAACTGCTGAATCTGAAGATAGTAATGAGAGAATAACACAGATGATGTCTAATCTGAGTTTGAGTATGCGTCTTTATTTTAACCATTTTGGTTACTAAAATGCAAGAATATTGTAGATGATTATGCTCTTTTAAATAACAAAGCATAGGATGCTTACATTTTCTTTAAAAGCTTCAAGACATCTCAGCCTATTAGGACATCTCAAACTATTAGGAGTTGGTTTTCAGAATATAATTTACGATTTCAGAGTAATTACAATTTACTGACAGCTACCCCTAAAAATGCTTTTTATGCCCACTAGCAATAATTTTTAAAAAACTAAAAAGAAAGCACATCTGTACAGGAACCACTGCCTACTAATTTAAAATATTAAACAAAAATGGAATCAAGACTAAAGTTGTAGCCAAGGTTGACTCAGTCTTCCATCTTTCTGAGGTCAGTAAAATGAAGGCACAGATTGTTGGGGGCAATATGCTGATTCTGTAAAAAAGCACTGTGAAGTCTAACTGCCACTGCTATTGTAAAGAATAAAGCTGGGGATTGAGAAACCATATTAATTCTCGCATTAGACAGTAGGGAGAACCATTATGTCAACAGCTGGATCAAGGCTATCAAAAAATCAGCCAATTATCTGTTGATTTGGAAGAGGAAAATGCCTAAAATTTAAACTTCGAGCACAGAATATATAAGGACCTTGGTTTCTTTGCACTACAATAGACAATTCTTCTACAGCATGTATATATACCTTCTTTTCTGTCTGCAGTAAAGAGATTAATCTCATTTCACATAAGCCAATTCATTCATAAGCAGTTAAGGGTCTGGGCAGCTGAATTTAAAGCCATACCTTTGTAATGCCTGACATAAACATTTGGCACAGGCCAGCCCACATAACTTTACATCTGATTGCCAGCAAATACTCTTTTAAATCAACATTCATTGTATCTGATACTCTTAAACATGATGCATAATGTGCTGTCCATACCAAACTTAATCACTGAATAAGCAGATAAAATAATTCTGGAAAAGGACTATAACAAATTCTCAGGGTTGAAGTTCACTATAAATCCAATCCATATTCAAACAATACACCCTTCTCAGTGTTTCATTTTATCAAGTAAATCAGATCTACTGTATATCTACATTGTTTTCAAATTTCCACTCACCAACAATCTCACTTGGCTCTTTGTTATAGAGTTTCTTATTCCAGTAAAGTAGCCGTAGAAAAGGAAAGGAAACCAGAAGTACAAGACACATTCCAATAAACATATGCCCCGTAAATGCAGCAAAGTCCAACCCCTAGGAAAAAATACAATTGAAATACAGTTAGTTACAATGGTTCTAATCAGTGAAAATGGAAATCAAAATGCAGTTTTATGTGATCAGACTGTCTTTTTAATAGCACCCTTAAAGTTATGTCTATGTTAGAAGAAGCGCATCTTAAGGTGAGCTCGCAAATTCCAATTTCTTCCCCCATTTAGCTTTCCATGGCTGGAAATATGCCCACCGTTTCTGATGAAAAATGGCTATCATGTGAAAGAGATTTAGAATATTACTTTTCACACACACACACACACACACACACACACACACACACACACACCATTGCACCTCCCTCTTGGTCTGTTACACTACCCTAGAAGATAGTTTAAGATAGCATTCATCAGTGTATCATTATGAATTGGCTTTAAAAATAGCTTTCATCGCCTGAGTCTTTAAAATATGTTTATGACATCAAAAGATAAAGATGGAAGACAAGTTATAATTAATAATTTTAATTTAAACCATGAACAAAGAAGATAAGAAAGATATAGGCTATACCCCATCCAAAGTCACTTCTTGTGAAATGGGTGACCATATAGATTTGTAAGTAAGTGAGTAAGTAAGTACATAAGTAAGTACGTAAGTAAGTAAACAGATAAGTAAGTAAGTAAGTAAGTAAGTAAGTAAGTAAGTAAGTACATATGTAAGTAAGTTAGTAAGTAAGTAAACAGACAAGCAAACACAAAAACAAACACATAAACACCATTTCTGTAATACAAATAAGTGAATATAGTTTTCAGTTTTGGAAACAAAATAATTTATAACAGAACCTATTGCAAATCAGTTATGTTTGCTAACAAAACACATTCTTATCATCATACTGTAACAAACTATAGCAAATCTAAATAGATTCAGTCACTATGCACTATATTTTTAACCAAGTATGACTCATTAGAGGTACATCAAGAAATATTTATACTAAATGCAAGCAGAGGTAGTCTTTGCTTATCAACTGCCTCATTTAACAACTCTTCAAAATAATAACTATTTGGGGAAAAAAACGTTTTGCAACCAATCCTCACATTTAGACCCATTGCAATGCCTCATGGTCATATAATTGATATTTATGTGCTTCTCAACGGACTTCTAAAGAAGCAGAATAAATTGAGAACAAAGAAATGAAATCATAAGTCACAACCATACAATGATTCAATTAAAGATAGCAATTATTCATTTAGTGACCAGTATTTGAAAGTTTAAATCTTTAATGCAGAAAAAGAAAATAAATATATTATCAGGCAATTAGAAATGTGTTATATCATGTCTTATGCAAGATAAAAACAAAGGTTTTTTTTAATAAGGTTTTCCTGCTTTTATCTGTAACTGCCCAGAGTCACTCTGAGAGTGAGATGAACAGTCTTTAAATTTGATTTAAAAATTAAATCAATCAATCAATGAAAAATCTCATGAAGGTAATAAACCTCCCATCAGCCAGCTCAATTTTGGTTATTTGCATCCCATATAACACAATTCCAATGTATAGTCCACTCAGAAATGAATTCCATTGATTCTTTGGGAATTAATCCCAAGCATGTGGATATAGATTTGAAGGCTTGATAATAAGGTAGTTACTACATTTTGATGATGATCAGTAAATTGAACTTTAACATTTGATGAGTTTTTTGGTCTTAATATTCATTTTTCTAATTTAAATTATTCCTTGAAGAACCATTCTGAGAAAAAAACAAAAAAGTGAATGCTTGTTTATATGTAATAATGTAGTGTCAGAATGGATTTATTCATCATCATCATCATCATTTATTTATTTATTAGACTGTAGGCTATATCAACTTACAAGGTTCGAACATGTGTTACCAATAAAATCCTATATAAATCATTTAAAATAAGAGTAGAGTAAAATACAATAATTCCAATCAGGCCCACATATGCCAATCTCAGTCAGACCATTTTAGTCAGAAATTGTGGTGTATTAAATGTCATTTTCAAATTCTGGCCACACATGAGGTATGTTGTTTTAAAATGTTCATTTTTCAACACAGTAGGATAAGTGAATCAGTAATACACAGCAACATCTGTACATAGAGATTTGTTGTTGCTTTAATTAACACAGCAGAGAGCAATACATACCATCTTCCTGAGTTCCTGATTGGAAACAATAATCACATTTGGAGGATCCCCAATAGCTGTAGCAGCCCCTCCAATATTTGTGAAGATAACTTCAGCAATCAGGACATGCCTGGGATCAAGATTGAGCACCTCACATAACCTGCAATTCCACAAAGAAAATACCAAATAATATCCTTGCTGGGTGACTTTTTAAAAACATTATTAATATTTTTCTTTAAAACATAACTACAAAACAGAGCCTATTAAGAGCACCTGAACTATCATACAAAAATCAAGAGTAAACTAAAGACCAAAAGCAAAAGATATCATCTGTATAACTTCAGTTTAATGTTAAATATTAACATAGTTTGCCCTTTAATTTTTGCTTCAATAAAATTAAAGCGTCAACATGGAATATACGTGATAGGGCTTCCATTAATTTTCTTTAAACAACTCAACCTTCCAATTCAAAAACAGGAGAAATGATAGCATTTTTTTAATTGAAATGCCTGGGCTTCCTGACAACTACAGTAAAGCATAAGGCATAATGGTGATGACAAAAGTTGGAGCCAACAGTATTGAGAAAGCTACAGTTGTCCACTCCTACTTTATAGTTTGAGATTAGAGAAGAACAAGTTAAAATGGATGGCACAGAGTATCTTAAAAAAAAATAAGAATATGTGCAACAACAGTATAATTGGAGCAGAACAAATTATTTTGCAAAAACATGCAACATCCATAAAACTAATTCTGATGAGTAAATTTTGCCTATTAAAGGATGTTATAGGATTTTCTTCTGGGTCTAGATTTATTTCCAATTTTCCACAATACTTTATATGAAGAAGCAATGTTGAGTAGCAGTCCCATGGAAACATGAGTGAGAATGGGTTTTTTTTTCTTAAACATAAACTGTGATCTTTTCTTTTTAAAAAGTGAGTTTGCCACAAAACCTAACAAGAAAATAAGATCATATTTCGTGCATCATTGGTAAAAAGCTAAATCCCTATTGTCAGGGAATCAGGAGAATTTGCTACTAAGCTTCATCACCATGGTAATAAGAGCTTACAAAATCATTTAAAAATTGGACTGAAAAAGCCTGGGAAAGACAGTAGCAATAATTGGATGATTAAGAAAACCATGTAAGAGAAGAAATATATTACATATTTCAAAATTCTTCTTTAAAAAACTATTACTATATATGGGTTCCCCACTATAATATGAAAACATTTATTTACTCACTCATTGAGTATGTGTTCCGCATTCTATTTGGCAAGACACTCATGTGAATGAAAAAATATTTGAATCTAGAAATTGTGTTTAATATTGTTTCCAATTACATCAACATTTGAAGGCCTATGGGGGGGAAAAGCATTCACCATAAAAATGCTAATGGTATCACTTCCTTGGAGTGAAAGATGGAGTTCTCCCAACTTGGTAAGATGAGATAAGTTAACTAATAATTAAATTGCTATTGTATCAAGTGGATTTGGCTGTTTAATCTTCTGTTCTCACACAGTTCTCAAATCAAAAAGCAGGTAAGGAAAAGGAATTTCTAGAACAGCAGCCCCCAACCTTTTGGACACCAGGGACTGATTCCTTGGAGAGAGGTTTTTCCATGGACCAGAGGGGACATGGTTTCACATGCTGACTGCATCCCACGGATAGGGCTTTGCTTGTTTGCACAGCCTGGTTTCTGACATGCTGTGGAGTGGTGCTAGTCCATGGACCAGGGGTCGGAGACCCCTGGTCTAGAACATGAATAGACAAAATTTGTGAGTATGATGCCCATAATCCCTTAACATGTTGACCATGGCTGATGCTGACTGAAATAAAAACAGAAGGAAGGAGTGGGAAAATACTCCTAGAAAAAGAATAGAATGAAGTAGAGTGCAGAAAATGAGGTTTGGAGTTGATATGCAGATAAAAAGGACAGTCAATTCTTTTTTTTTCAGTGAATCACTTTACCTCACTATTGTGTTCATTTCTAGACTATGTTTAATTCTGGAAGTGATTTGGATTCAGAGACAAAAAAACTGTCCAAAGCAAGAAAACACAGAAAAATGAGGGCTGCATCTATCTTCTATCTACCTATCTATCATCTATCTAAGCATCTTCATTAGTTTCTGAAGTGTAATGTTAGGCAGGCCATTGATACTACATTGGGAAAGTAAAATTGGAGAATACCAATAGTGGAAAATTGCTTAGATATAATATTAGCAGAAATCTGATCAAATTAAGAATTGTTTCCTTTTATACAACATATTACACAACAAGGTACACTTGGACTTTCTTTGAGAAAAAGAGAAACTGTTTTAAAAAGTAATCCAAATGATCCACATAGATATGAGCAAGAGTTGCAGATGTCTAAGGTATAGTATAAAGTATGTAAGCAGAAATTAGTGGATGGGGTGGAAAAGAGAGGGGAAGAAACACCATTAAAATGTATTGCCCTATAATATTCTTTCTTCTTTTGTTTGTAATCATATTTTCATACAAGTTTTGTATATATTATGTAATTGACTATGTACCATCAAGTCATTCTCAATTTTTAGCAACCACACAGATATATTTTCTCCATGATTATTTTTATGTAAGTATGTGTATTCTTTTACTTTTTTGTTTTTTTATTTTACCTAATTCATAAAATAATAAATAAAACCCAGGGGGAAATGCAGTTAAAAATGTAATAAAAATGTGACTACCAAATGTAATTTTAGAAAGCCAATTCTATTGTAAAAGAATCAAATAGATTGAGAAAAATTAATTCGGTACTGACAATACAATTAAGCAGAATTGATAAACATTTGTCCACTGGGGTGAACGTTATTTTAACCAAAGGAAAGGGCAAAAAGAGACAGTTATTAAAACAATGTTCAGCTTACTAGAATATAAAATACATATATTTATACACAATAGAGGTAATTATATAGGTAAAGGTTGTAGTTGTCTAGTTGTATTTGATTCTAGAGGGTGGTGCTCATCTCCATTCTTGGCCGAGGAAGCCATCATTGACTGAAGATGTTTTCTTTGGTCATGTGGCCAGCATGGCTATAAGCCAAAGGCACATGGAACACTGTTACATTCTCACAAAAATGGTACCTATTTATCTACTCACATTTGCATGCTTTTGAACTGCTAGGTGGACAGGAGCTGGGGCAGGAATAGAAGTTCACTTCATCACACAGTGCTCAAGTCTTGAACCTGGGCTGACAGCCTAGTTTAAAGGTCTTTAAGCATTGAGAGCTAGACTAAAAGCAACTTCAAGGTTGCTGAAGTATTTCAAAAAACTACATAAACATAACAGCTCAGGAAGATTACCAGCTGCAATTTTGGCAAAAATTGGCTTGCAGATTCTCTTCCTTCTTTGATTATTCAGAATAGTTTTCATTTTCCAATTCTATATAGAATAGAACAAACAGTAAGATACAATGAAATATTAAATGAAAAGGGTGAGTTGAACTCTAAACAAGAACTAGAGGAACAAGAAATAGAGATGAACTGGTATTCATATGTGCAAATACATTCTAGATATGATAAAGATTGTAGGACAGAAGGGTTTTATAATGAATTTACTGAATTAGATGGGATTCTGACAGGTACTGATGAGAAGGTGATTAAAAGATTATATGAATAATTACTTGGAGTTAAATTAGAAGAAGAACAAGTTAAAGAAATAATGATTTTGGATATGGGATAGATTTAGAAAGATGGCAGAAACTATGGTCTCAAAACTATAAAATAACAATGTCAACAGCATATAAAGAGAATTTGTATAAGATGTTTTACAGGTGGCATCTACTCCTGGCAAGGATAGCAAAGATGTTCAAGAATAAATTGGAGAAATGTTGTCATCAGATACCTGGATCATATTATCACATTGGTGGATGTGTGTGGAAGCCAAGTGATACTGGACTAAAATTCATACATGGCTGGAAAATGACAATACAACATATAGACTTGAAACCAGAAATATTTTTATTGGGTATCTTACCTGAACGATACAGCAAAGAATTGACATATTTGATTTTAAATGTTTTGATAGCAGCTAGAATTGTATTTGCTAAAAACTGGAAAAGTGGGAAAATACCAATAGAAGAGGTGATTATGAAAATAATGGAATGTGCAGAAATGAGTAAACTGACATTAGCAATTAGAGAGCAAGAAGATAAAGAGTATTATAAAATTTGGGATTTATTTTATCAACGGTTAGAAAAGAAAGTAGGGAAATAAAATATAATACAATATAAATATGATAAAGATAACAAAAAATAAAGATATCAAAAAGGATGATATAGTCTATAAGTAAAATCCAATAATAATAGTTAATAATAATATAATACAATGTGCATATTTATATAATATAAATTTTAGTAATGCATTTAGAAGGTAAGGATTGTTGACATTGTGCACAAGAATATTTGAACCGACCAACATGCTGTACAATGGAAAGAAGGTTTTATGTTTTGTGTTTATGTTTTTGTGTGTTTATGTTTGTTGTTTAAAAAAAATTATTAAAAAAAGAATAGTTTTCATTTATTCCAGCAGAAAGACATCAGTTAGGGTTTGTTTGTTGCATTGTTGTCTCCCAGCACAATATTTTGTTTCACTGTTCCTGAGAAGAATCACAAGTGACTTGAAACAAGGGGTTTTATATTGCCACTCAGAGAGTGAGTACATACACTGATCCACTTGGAAATGCTTTTACCCTGTTAAGTACTTTTCTAATATTTTGTGCCAATCACAGATTAATGCTTCCATGAAAGGACCTTTCACAACATCCTATTTCAGAAGTTTCTGCTCTTAACAAATTTGGCAAAATCAAGACTATAGCACCACGTTATTTTTACTCGCATGGCACACAGATCTATTAATGTGATCATAACTTTGGTCGGCTGAATTAGGAGAAAGATCTCTCTCTTTTTTTTTTTTAATTAGCCGATAAGTCTTCAGTAATGTTCTTTATAGCTAACTCGGTATAACAAATCTAATTTCAGGAGCAATTATTTTATACAGACAGATTATAAACTATGTTTACTGGTATGGGAAATGAAAATATAGCCTACTGATCTATTAGATAAGAAAAAACAAGGAAGTAAGTTGTGAAATGCGTTCAGAAAAGTATAAAATGTATGTCTTGGGATGAGATCTGTGCCATTGGTCCATAGCTGTCTTTACTGGACCAAGCCATGTCAGTGGACCTCATTGCAATGGGTTATTAATATAAGTTGTGTTATGATGGTTGTTTATGTTCCTAATTATTAGTGGAATAAATCTCTGAATCGCAAAGTAAGAATTGTTGGTTTGTGTTGCTATCTTTTGTTTCTTTGACTGCATTTTTCTACAACACTGGTTTTAGCTTTTGCTTAATTATTGACCAATTTTACTGCGATTTCTAAAAGTTTGATAGATAGATAGATAGATAGATAGATAGATAGATAGATAGATAGATGATAGACAGACAGACAGATAGATGGATAGATGATATAAAATAAAGCAAAAGAATAAATGAAATAAAACCAGAAACACCTGTATATCATCTATCTCAGAATGCTCATTTACTATTGCTCAAGGAAAGAAAAACTGTGGTATGGATATGGAAGAGGGCATGTCAGACTTCATGCAATTAAAACAAACTCCTTAGTTTCATTATAGGTTCCACTTTTATTTTTATAATGTGCTATTTTACTTCTATTTATATATGATTCATACATAAATGTCTATCTGAACCTTTTAACTCCTTGCCCAAAGTGGAAAAAATAAGATATGAATGCAATCAAATACATAATGTACTGCAACACATATGACAATTCAAAAAATACCTTATAGTGACTGGAGTAAAGAGGAGCACTGTAGTAACATTGTCCAGAAAGGCTGATAGAATTGCAGCAAAAAAACAGAGAATGATAATCATGGTCCAGACCTTACCTCGAGAAAGTTTATAAGCCTAATAAAAAGATGCAAAAAAATAGTAAAATAGATGACGATCAACAACATGGTGCAAATTTCAACGGATCAGCTGTTCTTCTTGTGACATACATTAGGGATTCTGTTGGTATCAAGAGAAGAGTTAAAGTTCGAGATCAGAGGCCACCAAATTTGGCAACTTTAAGACTTGTGGACTTCAACTCCCAGAATTCTCCAGCCAGCTATGTTGGCTGAAGAATTCTGGGAGTTGAAATCCACAAGTCTTAAAGTTTCCAAGTTTGGAGACATCTCTTCTAGATACCGTGTTTCTCACAAAATAAGGCCGGGCCTTATTTTTTTTGGACCCCCCAAAAAATGGCTAGGCCATCTTTTGGGAGTGACTTAATTTCCTCCCCCACTTAGAGCAGCCCATACGCACTTACCTTGCTACGAGGCCACTTCTATTGGCCGACAAAAGCTCCCTGAAGGCAGAGTCCCCAGCCACTTCGGGGCATGGCATGGCTGCCCGTGTCCCCTCACCTTTAGGCAGTCTGTTTTGGGTGATGGAAGCTCCCCAAGTGCAGTCACCAGCCACTTTGATTGGCCAGTAGAAGCAGCCTTGGGGCAAGAGCGCACACACACTCCCCTCACCACAAGGCCGCTTCTATCAGCCGGTCGAAGTGGCTGGTGATTGCACTTGGGGAGCTTCCATCGCCCGAAAGAGACTGCCTAAAGGTGAGGGGACACGGGCAGCCATGCCATGCCCTGAAGCGGCTGGGGACTCTGCCTTTGGGGAGCTTTTATCGCCTATCGGGGTATTCTAGCCTAGGCTATCTGCAGGGCACTCCTAAAGGCAAGTTTTCTCCCCCCCCCACCCTTCCCCCCCATTTCTCTTCACCTCGTGTAGTTCTAACGAACGATGTGAGAAATGGCGGGGAAATACATGGATTAAATAGGCCTAAATTTTGGGGGTGGGGCTTAATTTCACCTCATGCCTAGAAATCATGCTGGGCCTTCCTATTGGTGGAGGCCATATTGTTGGAGAAACACGGTTGGTATTTTTATATACTTCTTAAACTCTTGTGACTTTACTATATTGTAACCTTCAACTGGGCAAAACACTGCATCAAAAACACTGCATCACTCAGCAAGAGTACCCCAGAAGGGCTAATTTACAGAATATTGGGACCCATTATTCCCGACGGAATGAAATTTGGGGGATGTTTTGTCATTTTGGTGACACTGTGTGGCAGTGACAGCTTCCCACAAGTCAAGGGGAAATAGGAGGGAACTACACATTTTGCCATCGTCTTATTGACAAAATGTGCTTCTCAGAAGCTTTTAAGGAGAAATGAAGAAGTGGAAAAATGGTCCAGTCCTTCTGCGCTCATACTCTACTGGATCCTCATGCATTCCCTCATTTCCTCCCACAGCTGATAGCAGCTGCTTACCTGCCTGCTGGGAAAGGAAGGGGATGAGGGGAAGGACAAGGGGGAAGGGGAGACAAAGGGAAGTGGAAAGGAGGGAGGGAGGGAGGAAGGATTTCTGATGCCCACTCCCTGCCAGCTTCCTACAAGAACCTCACTGGGAAGCTGACCAAAAATAAGAAGTCTCTCCTGCCCGCATTGATTATTTGTCTGCAGTCATTTTGTTTTTCTGTTCAGGTATGGAAATATACTGTAACAATGACCCAATGGCTCAAAGGTTGCCTAGTTTTTATTACTATACATGCTATTACCCACCTGCTTCTAATATCAAAACATCTTTAATTTTTAATATGAAACTTAAAACAACAATGTCATTGACATATTTCTCCATGTACCTGTTGTTGCTTTTAAGAAATTAAGGCCTGTGGGAAATTGCAATGCTACATGGGAATCACTGTCTACCTATAGTCCCTTGGTTACCACTGTAAGATTCAAGATTTCTATCAGAAGACCTTTTGGGCAAAAAGTAAATATTATCAAAGTTTAAATATAAGCGCATTTCAAAATTGTTCACAGTAGTCTAATATGGATCCAATAGGAAACAATTATTTGTCAGTTAGAACAAAGGCTTTGAGTAATGTACTTATGCTGATTTTCTTTTCATTTAACAGTCAATTTGGCTTCTGATTTCGATTAACAACAAAGTTTCAGTGATAAATCCTGAATCATATTTATAATTATAATTAAAACTAGCTAATAATAACCATTGTTTAAAGCAGACTTATTTCAGATACACAAGAGAAGAGACTATATGTAGCTTGGGTCTGAACTGCAAAATTTTTGATGTTTTATGAGCTTGCTTGTTACTTAAAAAACATTTCATTACCCAGCTAGATAACATCATCAGTGCTAATGAATGTACAGTTTCCTCCCTGTTTATTTCCAGTCATTTGCAAACAGATAGATATCCAATATTTAACATCACCTCATGGATGAAGCTACTCTCTCAATCTTATTGAAGTTGTGCAATGTAAGTGCTGTTAACTGCAATAAAGATTAAGAATGTGTCCTAAATCTTTGTCAAGTCTTCTGAAATAGTACCTCTAAATTTCATCAAATTGGTTAAGATCTTTACAAAACAAAGCTAGCAATTTTGTAAAGACAGTCAGCATTACTCAGAGCAAAACTGGAACAATTGAACCAAGAATGATTCAAGCACACTTTTCAGTGTAATGTACACAGAAAGTATTTGTAAATACTTAACATTAAAAACAGACTCACCTTTACTGCACAGTAATCAAAAAACCCAGTTTCCGAGAAGATAGCAACCAAAAGCATCTATAAAGACAGAAATCTTTTGAAAGAGCTGTGCTGCTATGTTTGAATGTGTTTTACATGGGTAAATATGACTCTTTTGGAGAATCTTTCAGATGAAATTGAATATGTTATTTTCCTTTAGTGAACTAATGTCATTAAATGAATTTCAGTGCAAATTCTTTTTTTTAGAGTGGATAGGAATGTGCATTACTTCAGTGACTAATCTTCAAACATATGAATGGTCACAAAGCAAGTAGATTATTCCTAAACCTTTCTTTTGAAAGTATTTCAGTTTTGGATAAACCCAATATTGATACAGGTTTGAATCATTCCCTTGCAAGTTAAAAGGAAAATTGCTAGCCATTGGGAGGCAGAAGCTGTAACTTTGGGATTAATGCTATATCGTTGCAACTTGGTAGTACTCTACCAGTGATATTTATTTCCTTAATATTTCAACACTTCTGTGTAGCCAATTATGTGTGCCTTCTGCCCTTTGCCTCACCCAAATTCACAAATGAACATTTTCAGGAAAACAGCACCTAGAAGGAGGACTCAGTAAGTAAATGTTTCAGTATTACTATAAAACTCAGATGCTCAACCTCATTTCCATAAGTTCCATTATGAAGTGAGCTGGGGCCTCCCCACCACAGACCCATCAAATTAGCAGAAGGCTATGGGCAGTCTGAGTCCCAATTTCTCTACTACCTCTGGGCTAACTACACTCCTGCTGTAACCCAAATCCAATAGGGCTAACATCCTCCCCTGGGTGCCCAATGAGGGCACCACTAACTCCACCAGGATGGTCACAGGGACCACATTCAACTTATCAGAGAGTCATTGTCAGAGTCTACATACACCTACATATATACATTTGAGTGTGTCTCACTCCCACTTTATCTAGCACTCCAGGGTGAAAATGTTGCTGATTCCCTATTTATATTCTCATAGGGGACTACTATGGAACTGTGTTTTATGCAGAAAAGTATAACCATTTGTTGATTTGTTTTCACTTTAGTTAATGGAGATATTTTTCAAAGCAGATTTATTTGTTTACGCATAATAATTAACCCTAATGAGAAATACCACCAGGCCAAAGTCAAGAAATTTAGAAGCTATAAGCATGTAAAGCAAAATCTTGTACTCACAGCATGTATTCTAGTCTACAGTATATAGTGAAAGAATGAAGATTGCTCTTTCTCATCAACTAGCTCAGAAACAGCCCTCCTTGAACTGATCCAAACTAAGTAAAGTTCTAGGGGTATGTGTGTGGTGTGTGTATACATACACACACACACACACATATACCTTGGATCTTTTTAGAGAGAAAAGCCAGAGTCATGTGCTTAGAAATCAAGCCCTTGAACAGTTGCCTATTCTTTCCCATCCAGATTCAGGGAGAGGATTGGAAAGAGGCAGCAGTTCTTCACCTAAGACCAGGTGGTAACAGTTTAACCACTTGCCCCAGGTAAGACATTTTCTCTCAGGGAGATAACAACACCAAGATACCTTGGAAAAGGGGTGACCTGAAAAAGCCTGAAGGGATTGGAGAGCCCAAAATAGGGACTAGCAGGCTAGTGGTACATACTTGTGACCAGTTCCTTGCCATATTTAGGGTGCATTCATTCTTAACATGTTAAGTCAAAACAGTTTTTAAAAGGAACTAATGCTGAAACTCTTCCTGCCCAACCATACATATGAATGATAGTAACCTGAAAGGTTTATATATAGTATTTTAAAAAAAAAAATCAGATCTTTTAAAGTGTCATGAAAATGTTTAGTTACCATTCCAAACAAGAGAGCCAGAGTTTCATAATCAATCCATGCCACTACTTTGATCAGGCTTGGCTTCTGCAATTAAAGGGTATAATTATCACTGAATCACATTGATCTTTTTATCTAGTCATTGAATCTTGGAAATTCAAATTCTTTTTTAAAAAACAATTTCTTAAAGAAAATGACTCAATATTTTTGCAAGGAACCCAGATCAGAAACCTCTTTGTATTAGCAAAGGTAAAATGGAGTGGGATTTACAGTATTTATAACAATATTGATCATATATTAAAATAAATGAAAATAAATGAAAATTATATAAGTATGTGCCTTCATTTTACCGACAAAAATACTAGGAGCATTTGAAAGAATGTAGAGAGAAAACAGTTGGAAAAAACTAAAACAATAAGGGCAAAAAGGCAATTTTTAAAAGCAGCATTTTTCAAAATATCTGCAGTGATATACTGCTAAATGAACACCTGGACAATATGTGGATCGTATAAGGAAGAAATATTTTTCAGTCTGCAAAATTGGGGTTATTTG
Organism: Pseudonaja textilis; assembly: GCF_049901715.1. NCBI lineage: Eukaryota > Metazoa > Chordata > Lepidosauria > Squamata > Elapidae > Pseudonaja > Pseudonaja textilis. The sequence goes on along the minus strand of NC_141997.1, from coordinate 17,809,818 downwards.
TTTTTGGCACCCCCTTCATTTTTAAAGACTTTCTTGAAATTCAATTTCGAGCCACCTTCTCGAAAAAAGTATTTATTACTTTGATCAACCATTTTTCAAACAGTGATCCATTTTTTGGAAACAAACTAACTGACAATGAAAGCTGGGATTTGGGGGTTGCAGCAATGAGTGAGCTCTGCCCTAGTCAGCCAACTGGCAACCACTTGTGCCTGGCAGCCAAATGGAACTCTATGACAGATAATTTGTACATTTCCAGGGACCATCAGAGGTTCCCAAGTCACATTTTGATAATTCCTGTTGTAAAATTGTCTGGGCATTATGGAAACTAAGAATGAATGAGCTGTAAGGATGAGAAAACAATGCCAGCAGAAAATAACCACTAGTCATTCATGAGTGAACATCCAAATATAACACATTTTTTTTTCCTTATCAGAAAAGGCTATGTGTAATTTCCCCCTCATTTAAAAATGCAAGCAAAGTTTTGGTTTTTTGTTTTGTGTTATGATATCATGAAGCAAGTTTCAATCTTTGGGCATCATTGTGGTTAGCCATGGATGCCTCCTCAAATAATGGTTTTGATGGTTTAACAAATGAGAACCAGCTGTATCTCTGGCAATCTCAGCAACGGGCTTTACTGTATTGTTTGCTGAGCCTTATCAAGAGATTTGCTGTGAAGAAAGGAGAGCTGAACTAATGCTGTGAGCACAGAGAATATGGGAATGAAACAAAGTTACGGCTAAGGGTAAAGCAGCTGAATCCTAAAAATCAGCAAATTACTCTTTCAGCACCATTAATATTTGTGACCTATATCTTCAAACTAGATGAGAATGCATTTTGAAATTGATTCTGCCTTTTCCCATTGTACATATAACATTATTTCCATGGTTCCCATCCTGGTTGACATGTTTCCTTATGTATCTTTTTGCAGTGTTGTGTCCCTACTAAACTGGGAGTTTAACTACAGATGCCTTCTTTAGGCAAAGACACAAACTATTCATGGCACAGCAAAGTTAAACCAAAATCCGTACCCAAGAGTTCTGAGTAATACAGATAGGAGAGCTTGCTACTTACATCACCAACTGTAGCTAAGGCAGCCAAGGCAGCCAAAGATCCCAACATTGCAGCTAATGTCCTGTGGACAATCTGTAGAAAAGTAATGGGCAATTCTGTAGCAGAGTCCTTTGCAAAATTCAAATTCAGTTGTTGAAACATTGCATCTCCACAGTCTTTCTCCAATAGGTCTTCATACAAAGATCTACTCACAATCACACAGCAGACTGCTTAGAGACACACTTATTGTATACAGATTGACTCCTGCTTAACTGTACAGGTAAATCAGGCCATTAAATTGCAATACATCCTTCTTTTTCTGAGTTTACAGGAAAATGCATGATTTAACTGTAGAAAGCCAGCACCCTCTCCCTTCCCCAAGAAGAATGAAATATTTTAAGGAATATTAAAAAGGCAGAATATTATATTTCCCTAAATGAGAAATGGAGAAACATGTTTTTTAGAGGCAGGAAGCAGCCCCAATCTCCCTGCCCCCAAGCAGAAACTGAGGAGGCAGCTTTTAGAAATGCAGTTTGGTAATCCATTCAAGACAGGGTATTTTGAAACTCCCTGCAGCAAAGTCTGAACCAAGGCAGAATGTTAGGATTAGAAACATCCCCCTCACACAAGATCCAAAACAGGATAAAAGCCGTTAGGCCACAATATGAATTGCCCAACAACCTTTCAGAACACAAGTCCCTTTATTGCACCATCCCAGAGTAGTCCAAACCACAACTGGGAGCTCAGATAAACAGTAAGCCAGAGGCTGACCAGATTAGTTCAGACAAGCACTTAGGATTTGCATTTCCACTTTTGCCTATAGAGCCAGATATGACCCCTACATAACCCCTACATGACCCCCTAGGAATCTGAAAACAGCTAATAGAATATTAAAGGACATGTTTTTGCAGAGGAACAGGAAGCTCAAATACAAAGCCAAAAGAATACCTCACTCTCAACTCCTTTTTGTCAGCTGGCCAGAACCACAAACCCATGTGGTTCTGCTTCATCAATAAACCATCTTTCTAATTAGCCTCCATGTTTCCATGTAGAAACTGAATCAGATGGATGTTTCTTCCTACCTAATCATGCACAGTCAGGTTCAAATCTGATTTCAGTTGCTCACTGCAACAGCTAGATAGTCTTTACATAAACATTTCTACCAAGAAAACAAACTTTTTCATGGAATTGTTATATAAAGGATGTCACCTTTTATAAATATTTTAAAATAGTGGAGCAAGGTATAAAATCTTAGTAAAAATCTGTGGTGACTTGCTTAATGCATCCTTCAGATGCAGCCTCCAAACTGAATTGGTGATCTACCATTAAAGGGAGTAATACCATTAAACAAAATGCAACAGCAAAATATTTTATATAATTGAATTTCTCTGTTATTATTGAACCCTGTTCACATGAAAGGCAGGATATAAATAAATAAGTAAATTAAATTGTTAGATCGGTGGATCGGGTCACATAAGAGGCGAGACGCGAAAGTGAACAGTCAGCTCTTTATTGTGACTTCAGAACAAGGACAGGGAAAGTGTGTGAGCCGCTTGGCTTTATACAGCCGGCCGGCGGCTTGGCGGCCAATGGCAGCGCTTTGAATCTCCTGCGATCGGCTCGGCCAATTGCGGTAGATTCTCAGAGCTCCAATCACAGGCGTTCAGTGAACCAATCGGGTTACGGTCCGGGTGGACCAATCAGAATGCGAGTTTACAAGAATGTTAATACAGAACACCCCTCCCCTCATGGTTTCATCCGATGCAGCGTCGTGACGTAGTCGCGCAGGTAGGTGGGGCTCCGACTCTGTCTAGTTGACCTGCGCGGTTCAGTCTGTGTGTGATCGTCAGCCGGTTCGGACGGGCTCCGCGTCGCTCTCAACTCCATTGATGGAACCGCCTGGAAGGGTGAGCCGGGCCCGTTGCCGCGACTCCCACCCGGACTGCCTGGGTTGGTCGAGTTGCGGTTCCTGTTGCTCTCGCTCGGTCTTCCTGGGCTGGTTGAGCTGGCTTGGCTGTCCCTCCCGGGTGAAGATCCCGTCTGTGACAGTTCGAGATCTGCTGGTGAGTATGGTTGGTTTATTTGCACGCTTCTGTCTTCTGGTGGGGGTGTTCGGCTTGCGTTGGGGGTGCCGTTGATGATTCCAGCCTTCCGTCGTTCACCGGCTTGGTTGCTGAGGCTTCCCCTCCTCTCTGCTTTCCGTGGTTGTTGTTGCCGAGGCGTCGGGGTGTTGGCGGCTAGTCTGGACCGTAGCTGGTCGATGTGCCGCTTCCAGCTCCTTCCGTCCGTCGTTTGGAGTCTGTATGATCGGGCCCGGTTACCTGTGTTATTTGTGCAGGTACCCAGAGGGGTCTCCCATGAAGTTCTTTGCGTGAGACCGTGTCCCCATGTTGAATGCCCGGTACCAGCTGGAGGAGTCTGGGGTTTCTCTGGGTTGTAGGTGGGGTGTAGTCGGTCCAGTGGAGACCTCAGTTTCCTTCCCATCAGTAACTCTGCTGGGCTCTTGTTCATAGTTGTGCTCAGCGTGATGTGTTGTATGAAGAGTAGCTTGTTTATTTTTTCTTGGATGTCGCCGGTTTCGATTTTTTGGATGGTTTTTTTTGTGTATTGGACCATCCGTTCCACCCTACCGTTCGCCGCCGGGTGAGCCGTCGAGGTTAAGGCGTGTCTGATGCCCCGTTCGGCCAGGTATTTTTCAAATGCCAGTGCCGTGAACTGTGGCCCGTTGTCCGACACTATGACATCCGGTAGCCCATGAGTTGCAAAGAGTCTGTTGAGTTTGTCGATGACCGCTTCTGTTGTTGTTGTGCTCATGGTGCTTACCTCCAGCCAGTTGGAGTAAGCATCTACGTTGATGAGGAATGTATGCCCCTTGGTTGGCCTGGTGAAGTCTATATGTATTCGCAACCATGGTCCTCTGGGGGTTTCCCATTCCAGGACCGGGGCAGTGGGGGGGTGGCTCTCGACTCTTGGCACCTGCTGCAGCCGGCGACCCATGTCTCGATTTGTTTGTCCATTCCTGGCCACCAAGCGTAGCTTCTGGCCAGGGCTTTCATCTTGACAACCCCCGGGTGTCCCTCGTGAAGCATTGCCAGGACTCTATTTTGTAGTGCTTCCGGTATGACTACCTGGTCTCCCCAGAGTATGCACCCCCTTTGTGTGAACAGCTCAGTTTGGCGGTTTCAGAAGGCTTTGAACTGTTCGCCGCCGTCATTTTCTGGCCACCCCCGCTCTACCCAGCTCAATACCCGCGCCAGCCGTTTGTCTTTATTTGTTTCATGGGCAATGTCTGGCGCGGTTAAGAGTGGGCTGGGTAGGGTCTCAATTTGCAGGATCGTCGTTGTGGGCGCTGGGTCGTCATCTAGGTCTGGTAGTGGTGACCGGCTTAGTGAGTCAGCGTGCGGAATATTCTTGCCGGGCCGGTGTGACAGTTCATACAAGTACGCGACAAGGAACTCGGACCACCGCGTCATCTGGGGCGAGAGGATGTTCGGGGTGGCCTTGTTCCCTGCGAGTATCCCGAGCAGGGGTTTGTGGTCCGTAATGATCGAAAAGGTCCTACCGTAAAGGTACTCGTGGAACCTTTTCACTCCGGCGACGATGGCGAGGCTTCTTTGTCCAGTTGGCTGTAATTTCTTTCCGGCTTGGCCAGCGTTCTGGAGAAGAAGGCGATGGGTGCTTCCTTCCCGTCCGGGTAGGGTGTGGCTGAGGACCGCTCCGATGCCGAAAGGTGATGCGTCGCAAGTTACCGTGAGTGGTAGGGTCTCGCTATACTGGATCAGGACTGCGTCTGATGTCAGTAGGTTTTTTGTTTGTTGGAACGCAGTCTCCTCCCGCTTTCCCCAGGTCCAGATGGCTGCTTTATCGAGTAGCCGGTGTAGGGGTTCCGTCACGGTCGCCTTCTGGGGTAGGAAAACATTGTAAAAATTAAGCAGTCCCAAGAATGCCTGTAGTTCCGCCTTGTTTGTTGGTGTGGGGGCTTCTTTGATGGCTCTGAGTTTCTTCCCGGTTGGGTGTATTCCGTGCCGGTCCAGGAGGTACCCCAGGAATTCGACCCTCTCAGTGTGGAGTTGGCATTTGTTTCTTTTGACTTTAAGGCCGGCGTCTTTGAATTTGCTAAGCACTGCCCTTAAACGGGTTTCCAATTGTTCTCTGTTGGCGGCTGCGACCAGCACGTCATCAAAGTAGGGGACCAATCCTTTTATTCCCTGGAGGAGCCTTTCCATGAGACTTTGGAAGACTCCTGGGGCGACGCTGACTCCGAATTGGAGTCGGTTGCACCGAAAAGCCCCCCGGTGTGTAACAATCGTTTGCGCTTCGGCTGTCTCCGCATCGACCGGCAATTGCTGATATGCTTGTGCCAAGTCGAGTTTTGCGAAGACCTGGCCTCCCCCCAGTGAGTGCAGAAGGTGCTGTACTACTGGGACGGGGTAGGCGCTTTGCTGCAGCGCGTGATTGAGGGTGGCCTTGTAGTCACTGCAGATTTTTATGGAGCCATCGGGTTTGATGGGGGTGACTATGGGCGTTTCCCAGTGGGCATGGTCGATGGGTTCTAGTACCCCTTGCGCGACGAGCTTGTCTAGCTGCTCGTTGATTTTCGGCTTGAGCGCAAATGGCACTCGCCGAGGTTTGAGGCAGATTGGGGCGATGTTAGGGTTAAGGTTGAAAGAGATAGGGGGCCCTCGGTACTTGCCTAGCGAGTTATCGAAGACCTCCTGGAACTCTTTTACGAGGGTCGCTTCCCAGTCGGCCTCGTCCGTGTGATGGATGCCCGTCACCTCGATTCCCAGCGGGGAGAACCATTGCAGGCCGAGCAAGCTGGGGCGGTCCTGGTCCACGATTGTGAGCAGCAAGATGTCGGTGTGGTTCTTGAATGTGACTTTAAAATGCCCGATGCCGGCCACAGGGATGCGGTTTCCCTGGTAGTCTTTCAGGATTAGCTTCTGGTCGTCTAGTTCGTTGCGGCGGATGGTCGGTACTAGGTGCTTGATTGTGCGCCAAAAGACCATTGAGAGGTAGGACCCGGAGTCCACTTCCATCTCGCAGGGCTGGTCCTCGATGCACAGTGCCACGTGTACCTTTTGGGCGTCCATGGTTGATGAATGGCCGATGACGACCATCTGGTGGGTTTCCTCGCGGTGCTGTGCTTCGCTGAGTCGTCTGCTGCAGCTGTCGCAGCTCCACCAGCTCTCGGTCGGGCAGTCTCGGTGCCTGGGGAGTGCTGTCTCGCCGTGCGTGGGCTGTTTCCTCATCGTTGCAGGCTGTAGCTCTTTTGTTCCGGCACACCTTGGCGATGTGCCCCGCTTTCGCAATGCCGGCAAATGGCATCGAGAAAACAGCATTCGGAGCGGGGGTGGTCGCCGCCGCAGCCGGGCGCAATGGAAGCCCGACTTACGCCCCTGCGGTCCCGGCGGTCGCGCTCGGTCTGCAGCCAATGGATCTCCTCGTCCTCGCCCTCGGTGTCGGATTGGGGTTCGAGGTCGCCATGATGTGTGGTTGTTTCTCGGCGGCTGGCTTCTCCGGCTTCGCTGAGGCTGGGGTCGCCTTGCTGGTCGGTGGCCGTTCAGTCGTGTTTGCTTGACGCATCCGGGCTGCCGACTGGTGGGTGGCCTTGGCGGCGGTAGCCTCGGCGAGGGCGTCGGCGAGGGAGATGTCGCCTTTGGCCATTAACTGCTCTGCAGCACGGGGTCTCTGAGTCCGAGGACGACTGGTCCCGAAGTGCCTGGTCCAGGTCGGGAATCCGCAGGGCCCCCCAGGTTCCGCAGTTGAGCCACGAAGTCGCTTATGGTTTCGCCTTGCGCTGATCTCGGCGGTAGAAGTTGTGCCTACGGATGAGGATGGGCACAGCAGGGGCATAATGGCGGCGCAAGATGGGCTCAAGGTCAGCCCAGTCCATCTCCTTTACGTCGGCGGGCTTGGCCAGCACCTTGGCCATCTTGAATACCGTGGGGCCACAGTGTGTCAGAAACACTGCCCGTTTCCTCTGGCCGTTGGCGTCCTTGAGGTTGCTGCATTCCAGGAACATCTGGAAGCGATCGATGTACGACTCCCAGTCCTCGGTGGCTGGGTCGAACGGAGCGGGTGGCAGGGTGCTGGCCATCTTGCAGGTCGTTGAGTGCCGTTTGCCACGTGCTAGTTGGTCCTCGCCTCACAATCCCATCCTCGTCGCCAGTGTTAGATCGGTGGATCGGGTCACATAAGAGGCGAGACGCGAAAGTGAACAGTCAGCTCTTTATTGTGACTTCAGAACAAGGACAGGGAAAGTGTGCGAGCCGCTTGGCTTTATACAGCCGGCCGGCGGCTCGGCAGCCAATGGCAGCGCTTTGAATCTCCCGCGATCGGCTCGGCCAATCGCGGTAGATTCTCAGTGCTCCAATCACAGGCGTTCAGTGAACCAATCGGGTTACGGTCCGGGTGGACCAATCAGAATGCGAGTCTACAAGAATGTTAATACAGAACATAAATAAAAATATTATCTAGCAAAATATTATTCAGAAGAAACTATTTCACAAAATCTATTTACAGCAAGCAGTACTAGAACATGTTTGGATATCCAGAAAACAATAAAACAACCTTTGTAATTCTAGTTTTGAATACATGAGATAGATACTTCTAAGAAAAATAAAAAAACAATAGGACAGGATGAGGTCAATAGTAGACGGTCTAAAATTAAAGTTTTGGGGGTTTGGGGAAGAAACCATAGAGTCAGGTAGAGTATTTCAAACACTGACCACTCTGTTGCTGAAGTCATATTTTCTGCAGTCAAGTTTGGTGCGGTTAACCTGGAGTTTGTATCTATTGTGTATTGTATTTATATCTATTATTGCAATCAATAAGAGAGAGATTAATAATACACATCACATCAACTCTTGATTAGCACATCAATTCTGCACATTTTGATTCCTGGTTGCCAAATATTGCCAAATATATGAATGGCTAATGAGAGCTAAACCATGCTACATAGCTGCTGATGAATGTGCTAGATACCATCCCAACAGCATGCATTCTTCATCTGCCTGAATAAGTAACGTATGTCCATAATTATTCTCCCCAGGGACAAGGGGACACTTTATAACAGAAGGTTAAATGCTTACTTATATATCTGCTTTGGTTATAGAACAGGCAAGAATATCCATGGAAATTTAACACACTTTGGGAAGGAGATGTATAACTAGCTACATACCTTCTTGAGGCACAGCTAGAATCAAATGAAACACATAAATAGTTTCCATGCACTTGGTTTTTACTTCATTACAAGCAGAGAAAGGATCCTTGCCAGAACAACTACAAGAATGTATCTTTCTGCTCAGGGGTGGGATTCAAATTTTTTAACAACCGGTTCTGTGGGCATGGCTTAGATGGTGGGTGTGGCTTGGTGGTCATGTGACTGGGTGGACATGGCTTGGTGGTCATGTTATTGGCTGGGTGTGGCCAACTCAACATCACTCACATCAAGGCATGCATCTCCTCGCCTGGCCTCTCATGACTGTGGGGATGCTGCAACAGTCATAAGTGTGAAAAAGGGTCATAAGTCACTTTTTTCAGTGCCATTGTAACTTTGAATGGTCACTCCACACAAGCAAAGTGCCAGTAAAGGAGGGGGGGAAAAACTGCAGAGAAGTTCCAGAGACAGGAAGTCTAGTCCTGCCAAGAATGGAATAAGGGTTAACGGAGAGGCAGTTTCTGTAAGCAACGCTAGAATGTTTCTTCCTTACAGGATTAGGCCAGTAATTTCTTCTAACAACCGTTCTCTGAACTGCTTAGAATGTTAACAACCGGTTCTAGAGAATAGGTGCAAACTGGTAGAATCCCACCCCTGTTTCTGCCCCAGGATGACTGAAATGAAAATCACATACCTGCTCCATGCAACATAGAAAAATAACCCCCACTGTCACAAATGTGAGCTTATTGTCACTAATGTGAGGTTATTTTCTAAGGATCCCAGACCAGTTATAGATTTATTTGGGAAGAAAAGGTAGATGCCATGTTTCTATTAAGGTTTTTCTTTTCTCTCCTATAATTAGTTAAATATGTGGGAAATAAAGAGATTTTCACACCATCACTGCTTTCATTTCCCAACTCTCAAAAGCCATTTGAAGGCAAGCTGCGATCGTCTTCACTTCTTAGAGAGCAACTGAAAATTATTACTTTATGCTGAGTTCCACAACTGCAAAACTTGCTTTATGTCTCATTCTACGTAAAAGGGAAAGAAAGAAAAGGTTTTTAAAAACATCAATAATATGGCAATTTGTAAGGTCCTTCTTGCTTCCCTGGACTCCCCTAAAACTATATGTAAGGAAATAGTTAAAGATTTAGATAATTTGGCCAAATTGCAGTTATCGCTATTGGGACGTATTTTGACAGTAAAAAGGAATATTTTGCCAAAACTGTTGTTCCTGTTTCAGACAGTGCCAGTCAAGTTGGAAAAGAACTTTTTTGTAGAATTAAACAAATGTATATCTAAATTTATATGGCAGAGGAAAAAACCCAGAGTGAAATATAAACTATTACAGGATGCCAAGAAAAAAGGAGGATTTGGCCTTCCAGATTTTGAATTATATTATGATGCTGCTATAGTAAACTGGCTTAAGGATTGGGTTAAATTAGAAAATAGAAAGTTATTAGTATTAGAAGGTTTTTTCTCCAACTTGGCTGGCATGCCTTCATGTGGGATGGAAAATCTAAACAACATATTTCCAAAGGCACCATGTAAGAAATGTGTTGTTCAATATTTGGGGAAAGATTTAAAAAAAAATACTACCCAAATGTTCCATTGTGGCTATCTACATTGGAAGCAGTCACATATCCAAATCTATTGGATTATGAAAATATTGCCAGGTATAAAGATTTACTATATGATACTGGAGAGCTTAAAAATACGAACCAAATACAAATTCAAGGAAAGGAGATAGCATGGTGGCCCTTTGCACAAATACAAACCCATTATAAAAAAGATAGAGAACAATTTGGCTTTAATATGATCCCACAAGAATTAGATAAAATATGGCTAGGAAAGGAAAAGAAAACAATTAGTAAAACATATAAATATTTTTTGGATTACAAATTAAAAGAAGAAATAGTCACAGAATCTATGATAATTTGGGCTAAAAACGTGGGTCATAGTATTGAATTAGATAAGTGGGAACACATCTGGCAAACAAATTACAAATTAACCATGTCAGTCTCTTATAAAGAAAATTTATATAAAATTGTTCATCGCTGGCACCTACCTTCTGCGGGACTGGCGAAGATGTTCCCCTACCTACCACCCAACTGTTGGAAATGTAACTACACACAAGGAACATATTTTTACATGTGGTGGACTTGCCCATGTGCTCAGAAGTTTTGGAGAAATATTAGAAATTGGATTTTAAATATAACAAAACAAAATTTAAAACTTGAACCTGAAATCTTTCTGCTAAGTATGATAGATTTAAACATGGAGAAAAAATATCAATATTTAATTTTGCACATCATAACTGCGGCCAGAATAACCTATGCACAAAACTGGAAACTGTCCTTCATTCCTTCAGAGGATATGGTAATTAAAAAAAATACATGAATGTGCTGAGATGGATAGCCTAATCAAATTGTTAAAAAATAAACAAGATAGTGACTATTATGAAATATGGAACATTTGGTATGATTGGTTAAAGAAAAGGTAATATTTGATATTTGGATAAGTTATGGAAATGACAGAAGACATGCATTTAATTATAAACTATATAGAGAAATTAAAACATTAAAAGAAAAAAAGGAGTTATTGTAACAAGGCAGATCACAACAATGATAAAGATAAAGAAAAAAATTAACCATTGCTCAATATACACTGTAAAATGTATATATGTATATGTGTGTGTGTGTGTGTGTGTGTGTGTGTGTGTGTTGATTTGTCTGTTTTAAATGTATGTCAAATAAATGTTTTTTTCTAGAATAAAAAAAAAGAAAAGGGAAAACTATATGTAAGGAAAGGGGAGGGGAATCCAGTAATGGAGAAACAAAGCAAAGCATTTCAAACAAACAAAAAACAGTTGTAACTGTTTTGATTAGCCCAGAGATGAACCAGAAACAAATCATCTAGGTTTTGTAGCACTGCTGATCTCACTGGAATTCAGAGGACCAAAACTGCTTCCAAAGTGGTGTACATTCTAGTATGTAACAAACCATGCTGACACCAAAATGATGTCCCACCAGCAGATGCTTATACTTTTGTGGAAGTGTGCATCAATTCCTATCATATAAAGGATAATATTTTTCCTTTATTATATGGATTATGTTAAGAGTCATCATAGACAATACTTAAATAGAACATATATGCTTTCTGTATATATTTTATTTATTATTAAATTCATATGTCACCCATCTCACTATTGAAGTGACTGTGGGCCGCTTACACCAACATAAAAACAAGAATACAACATCATTAAAACATTAAAATTAACAGGGACTGGAAGTAGGAATCAGTATAGGAGTGTGATGGAGATGGGATTGTCTTTCTTAGTCCATTAGGCACCTCCATCCTGGAATGCCCCCATCAGATACCCAAGCTACTCTGCAGAGCAACATTTTGAAGCCATTTTCAGAAGGCCAAGGGAGTGAGGATGGATCTCACTTCCAACCGCATTATGTTCCAGAGGACCAGAGTCATGGCAGAAAAGATTCTCCTAGACCCCACCAACTAAAGTTCATTGGATAATTGGGTCCGCAGCATGGCCCTTCTGCCAGAGTGAATGGGGTGGGCCAGTCCCACTCGGGTGAGACAGATCTCATATCATGAAGGTTTTAAAAGTAATTTAAAAAACCACTTTCAATTGAAATTAAAGCAAATCAGCAACCAGTGCAACTCATATACATGGGAACACTGGGGGCTACTAGAATTATCCATGTAGTTGCAATATGTATTAGAGTTGTGCTTCAGGGGGTCATGTGCACATGCACAGACAGGAACTGCTAATAAACACATGGCATGAGCATAGTTCCCCCTGCTGAATAATTGTCAAAGTCCTATTATTTGGAATAGACTCTCCTGCTCAAGCAGGAGGTTGGACTAGATGACCTCCAAGGTCCCTTCTATGATTTTATGGTTGTATACATACGTATGTGGAGATTCCATTGGGATTTTCATCCATTTATAGTAAATTGAATCTGCTTGTTTGGTGAGAATCTCTCCAAAAAGCCTATTAAAATTCTTTCTTCTTAGGGATAAATAGACAAGAAATGTCTTATTTGCTACAGTTCTCAAACTTTGGAACTCCCTCTCTTTAAACTCCTTCTCTCATGGCATTCAAAAGGTCACTGAGACAGTTTTATTTCACTGAATCATCAACCCTAATTGGCTAAATAAAATGTATATGTTTTCTGTATATATTTTGATGTTATCTTGGGCTTTTTTATTGCTGGCCATTGCATATCACCTTTAAAGTTTTGTAATTGTACAGAATCTATTTATTGGGTGGAGACATTAAACAAATATATAAACAGTTTTCTCCCCTAGTTTGAGAGTGGAAATCCATGAATTATGCTGGGTATTCTGTATTATTTTAAAGAATACAATAATACAATAATTCCCTCTAGATAATTTTAACATACTTTTTTTTTAAAAAAAAAAAAACCAGATGCAAGAGTTTAAACATGACTGCAGAACCTGTCTCCTTCTGAAATCTGTTAAATTTCATAAAGATTTATTTCCTGTACATTTCCTCTCCCCATGCAGCTTTTTGCCACATAACTTGAGTGAACTTCAGGCCTTCAGAAGAGACTGTGGACAGCAGTAAATTTATGTAGCCAAGAAGTAGGTGGTGAATTCTTATTGGATGAAAATCCTTCACAGGCATTGCAATACTATAGATGCAACACTTTAGTGTCAAAATGTCCTTCCACTCTCTCATTCCAGGGAATTTAGAATTAAAAATAATAACTTGAAAAAAGATCTATGTGATTCAATAAAGCTATATTATCAATCAGAAATGTATATAACCTGTCATCATAACATTTTGAAATATTGTCACCTACTTCTATAGTATATTAACTATATTGTATATTAACCAACTTGAAAAGACATTAGAAAAATACTTGCAGAAGATAACAGCAGTCTTTATAACAGATATTTGTTTGCCCAAATTCAAAAATACATCTGGAATTCCATATTCATACATCGATGCTTGGACCCACGGACACACATATAACTTATTTATGCTGCATGACATTTTAAATTTTCTTCTTCAATACACAGTTTATAAATGTTTGGTACAAACAAAATTCATTGATAGTAGCATTATGACATTTATAAAAAAAGATTTGCTAGGATCCATACAATTTTTTATATGTTGTTATTATTGAAGGAAAATATGAAATCAAGAGCATATCGCATTTATGGAGAACATTCATATATAAAGGTTTACATTTCAGGGATATCCTTCAGGTGGAGAATAAGATTAAAATGTTAGGAGCCTCTCTAAAGACATCTCAATTAAACCCTAGCTATTAATGTAGACAACCTCACCCAAGATGAATTCTGAAACAGTGAATAAGGTTGTGAAGAAATAACAGTGGCTCAAGCATGACCTTCTCTTTTTACCAGGGGTCCCCAACCCCCCCCCCCACACACACACACACAAGTCTGTGGATTGGCACTGGGCTTCAGCATGCCAGAAACTAGACCAAGCAAACAAGCAAAGTCCCATCCGCAGGATGTAGGCAGCATGCAAAACTACACCCCTCCAGTCTGTGGAAAAAACTCTTTCCTCGGAACCAGTCCCTTGTGCCCAAAAGGTTGGGGGCTGCTGCCTTATACATAGGGATCCTCACAAACCTCATCAGACAGCCTTTCATTCTCCAAAATGCTTTTCTATACCTAATTAAAGTGTCAAGATGTTATTTACTCAGCAATCAGTTGACATAAAAATCTTCAGAGGTTTTTTTTCCTGATGAGGAAAAGGTAAGTCCAGGGGTGGGATTCTACCAATTCGCACCTATTCGCTAATTCGCAGTTGTTAACATTCTAAGCAGTTCAGAGAACCGGTTGTTAGAAGAAATTACTGGCCTAATCCTGTAAGGAAGGCAGGAAGGAAACATTCTGGTGTTGCTTACTGCCTCTCCGTTAACCCTTATTCCATTCTTGGCAGGACTAGACTTCCTGTCTCAGGAATGTCTCTGGAGTTTTTTCCCGCTCCTTTGCTGGCACTTTGCTTGTGTGGAGTGACCATTCAAAGTTACAATGGCACTGAAAAAAGTGACTTATGACCCTTTTTCACACTTACAACTGTTGCAGCATGCCCACAGTCATGAGAGGCCAGGAGAGGAGATGCGTGCCTCGATGTGAGTGATATTGAGTTGGCCACACCCAGCCAGTAACATGACAACCAAGCCATGTCCACCCAGTCACATGACCACCAAGCCACGCCCACCAACTAAACCATGCCCACAGAACCAGTTGTTAAAAAATGTGAATCCCACACCTGGGTAAGTCTTATCTAAAATATCATAAGTCACATACAGAGTTAAATATCAGGTCAGATTTTACATTTCTAATAACATTCTTTTTCTTTTCTGCTTTTTATATGCCATCAATGTGTAACATTTTAGTGTTTTTGATATGATCAACTATATTATTCCCTTCTAGTGACCTCCAAGATTTCTAAAAATAGAACAGGATGAAATAAATTCAGATCTCTGGCATCAATTTTATATCCCTTGAGGTAAGAACCTGAGTGGATTTTGTTCCATACTAGCAGGCTCGTAGACCTGCATTCCTATTGGTCCGGAAGACCCGGGCCATGATTGGACGATATAAGCATTCCTGATTGGTTCGTACAGGGCTTGCCACGATTGGGTGAAACCAAGCGCGACAAGCTTAAAAGACTGTCATAGGCTGCCTAGCCGCAGCCAGCTCTATATAAAGGGCTGCCGCGGCTAGGTTTCTCTTGTCTCAGAATCTGCCTCCTTAATAAAGAGCTGTTGTTCACTACTTGAGCCTCGTGTCTCTATGGGACCCACCGACCATACGTAACAGATTTCACCACACACTTCAGGCATCTTTGAGAATGTTTTTTCTTCCAAAATTCCTAACACAAAGGGCACAACACCAGAAAATCCCAGGTGATTAAAAAAAGAATCTGCTGTTTTGATTTTTAAATCATTCGCTGCTTCCCCATCTGGAACTGAAAACATTCTTTTAAATTATACAATGAACCCAGCAAGTCTCTTTGCCTTCCTTTCTTATTATTTGGGTTAAATGAGTGTACATGGCATTGCTTGTTCCCCAGCATTAGATGTTTAATTTCCAATTGTTGGAGAACATGTTCTTTAGTGTTCA
The DNA here is from genome assembly GCF_049901715.1 of Pseudonaja textilis. Lineage (NCBI taxonomy): Eukaryota > Metazoa > Chordata > Lepidosauria > Squamata > Elapidae > Pseudonaja > Pseudonaja textilis. The sequence goes on along the minus strand of NC_141997.1, from coordinate 17,794,454 downwards.
TTATCTATTTCCTGGAATCCTGGAATGCCATCTAGAGTTGTTTAATATACTGAATGAATGAATGAATGAATGAATGAATGAATGAATGAATGAATGAATGAATTTACTGTTGAAATGTGCTTGCAGTTACCTCAGTGCAAAACTTTAAATGAAACTAGAGGCATGTTTCTAATCCCTACTTTTCCCTCTCATATTTGTCTTTCATGCCCTAAGTATATCTGTTCTCAGGAAGGAATTTATTTCCATTTAGTAAGAATAGTAACATTCAGTAGTTGTCACTGTAATAATAAAAGCAGAGTTGCCTTTTTTCTCCAGTGGCTATGTGCCACAAAAATGTATTGGGGAATATTTGTTATTGAAATTTGCTAATATCTGGATGAATAAGAAGAGAGACAGTAAAAGACCGAGCCCTTAGAGGTAAGCTAAATCAAGGAACAAAGAAGGCAATGATTTCAAGAATGCTGTCATGCCCCTGTCAGAATCTGACTCGGAGGGGGAAGCTGAACAGCTGACAGGGAGTGGGAGCATGGCTCCATTGGCTGTGGAAGAAACTGGGGAAGGGCAAAGTCCTGTTGGGCAGAGCAGGGGAGAGGTAGAGCAAGGGAGAGGGAATTCAGAGGAAGACCCAGGCAGGGAGGAACAGAGAAGGGAGCACATGAGTTGTGTGGTTTACGGGGGAGGAAAGGGCCCTGGTTCCCTTCATTAGCTGCAGCTGGGAACACAGTGTATAAAAAAGGAAGCTGTGCACAGCAAGTTGTTGGGAGCAAACGTGAATTTATCTGGTATCGTCATAGCTTATCTGTGTTCCTGGCATCTTCCCAACTGTGTGAGTTTTGGCGTGCTTTCAAGTCTGAAATTCCTTCTCCTGTTCTGTAAAGTTAATTACTTCAGCTTGGTTTGTTTGGATTTTTAGTTAAAGTTTGTATGTACCTTGTTTTGGACTAAATTTTCTGAAGTCAAAGGCTGTTCCTGGGAGAATTTTTCTCCAGCCGAAGGTAACCTGGACTTTGGAGGCAAAGTTGGAGATAATAAAGGAACTCTTATTGCTTATTTGACTATGTTGCCTTTGCGCCACACCCCAAGTCATCACAAATGCTTCTCTGGCAATAAGGTAGAAAAACAGAACCTTTGAAGCAGAGATCTCACAACTGTTCAATTGGAATTTAATATTGCATTGTTTTTCAACATAGCCTGACAAATAATTTTGATATTGCAGACCCCTGAGAGGTGTTGGGGGGCAGGGATCTTAGGACCATGCTTGAAGAAACACTGAATTAAAGGAATCAATCTTTATTCATGCTTCTGCACAAAACAGAAAATGTGCAACACCCTCAAAAGGTGCATTAACTTTAATGAACTGATAGATATTTTAAAGCAAACACACCTTTTTTTATCAGGCTCACATGGAAAAAAATGGGCTGCTTTCATGAATAGCTGAAGGGCTCTGCTTCAGCAAGTTGTACAAAGTATTTCTTCCAAATTATTTTCAAAGGTGCACAGCTTTCGTAATTGGAACACAAATTTTGTTATTGATTTCACCATTTATAGAAAGCAACAATGAAATACAAATAAATACAGAAGAAATATAAATAAAAGTGTGATAAGTATAAATAGCATAATTTTGCAATACCACTTGGATATCATAGATATAAACAATACTATAGAATTTTATCATAGAATTTAACAGAAAAAATATAGTCCAAAATGTATTAAGGAGAAGCCTGGCAAAATCATTCTACTGCACCCAGTTCCTTCAAATCACAAATGAAATGTTACTTTGAATTTTAACACACTATTTAAATTATCTGACATTTTTGTGTGGAAAAATTAATTTATTGTAAAACAATGTTGGTGTTAATATAAAGCTGAGCACAAATTTTTAGAAATGGTTGGTTTTGATGAAATCTAGCCAGATTCTTTTCCAAAGGACTATAGCTAATTAAAAAGCTTATTTCAGATAGTATATTAGATTTGTACTTTGAATGTGTTCTATTTTTAGGAATTAGTTACTCTATGCCATCTGGCAGAGGGTCACCAGAAAAGAATAAATTAGTTGCTAATAGCAACAACACTGCAAAACCTCACAATTTGGAGGCATATAATAGAAATCCAAAAATGTAAATAGAAATTTGGCTGATGGCTTATGGCACTACAGAGCTCGGATTTTTCTAGGAAGACAGTTTGTATTGATTTCCAATTCTATGATATTTCTACAGGTAAAAGAATCTGAGAATTTGGCTGAAGAATTAATGAATGCTGTTGTTCCCGGGGCCATATGGAAAACAGGCTAACAGTTGCTTAACACTAAAGAGTAATGCTAAAAGTATATTCTTGTACCTTGGTGCACAACCATATCTTCTCTGTAAACAGTATTGTGAAAATTCAATGTTCTGTACGGGACTATTTGTTCACTGAAATAGTTCAAGATAGATAACTCTTGATCTTATCAGGTTGAAATATAGGATTTTTACTCTAATCTAAAACTCTCATAATGAACATAATGAATGATGCTTTTTTAATTACCTTTACTGATGAACCTTTAAATGCTAACCATATAGCAAATCTTTCTATTTATACAAACATATAGACAGACCTGCCTGCCAATTTATATGGAAATAATTAATCTGATTATACAGAAAAAAATGGTCTTGAACTTACATCAAGATTTGCCATGAGTATAATATTTAAGGCAAGTAAGACATATCTATAAGGGCACAACGTTTAAGACAAGACTTCTTCCATATAGTTTCTTATTTGGAACTATATTTGTTTGTACGATTTAGATACCACTCATCTCACAGCAATGACTCGGGTAGTATTAAAGGTTAAAGCAACAGTTTAGCAATCTAAAGCAGGATGTCCAAGGTCAAAATAATCATAGCAGCTAATAAAAAGCAAAATAAATCAGCAGAGCTCATTTAAACTCTTAAACTGAATGCATCACAAACTTTGCACCGGCACTGAAGCATCTATTGGTTGAACGTTCTTGAATACTAGCATATTTTTAATGACTCCTGGCAGTTAACCCAAGAAAATGCATATAGAACATTGATCAGAACTCAATATTAAGAAATTAAATTCATGTAATATAATAAAAATGTCCATCTTAACAAATAGTATTAAGTAAAAACTCCTCATAAAAAGAAAAACAGTAAAGCACCAGAACAATGCACAACATTATTTAAGCAACCATGAAAAAACTCTCCATATGACTTTGATATCTACTGTCTGGAAAGTAAATAGTAATGGGGAAATCTGATTTCCAGATAAAAGCTGTTATATTCTATAATATCAGTGCCATAATGGAAAAGTTATACTATCTGACCTTTAACACCCACACCACCTAAAGTGGGAAATTACCAAGAACATCTTGAAAAATGAGCATATTGAATGGAAAAATTCCTGCTAAGAAGGTGGCTCTGGAAATATTTTGGGCCAACCCATATAGTACTCGAAAATTACATAATCTGGGATTATATAATACTTCAGAATAGTTTGTGTTAATCAGTGGTTTGGTTAAAGGTATATATTCCTTTTGAATTTTTATTTCCTTATGACATTGGGGAAACCAACAAGGCCAAAGCAAAATTGGACATTCCTTCTCTTCCTTAGCCATCTTCTATTCAGTCTCTCATTCATCCATTTTCTCTTACATATGGTTTCTCATTCTCTCTTCAACCATCATTCTTTATTATTAATTACTTTCCACCTATATCCATGCACACATTAAAACACCGAAATTTAACAGCCTCTGGCAAAGCTACCCAACTAGCTTATTCTGTATGCTATCAACCTCCCTTGTACACCCACCACTCAGCCAGTCAACTAGATTGTTTCACGCAGTTATCTCTGTACTTGCCCTCAGGTTACCAGCCACTGCTTTTGCTGTCATTTTAAAAGCATGTCTTTCACCAATCAAAAAATGTCAAATGGACACAGCATTCTCATAGTGACAAATAAAGAGTGAGTACCTGCATGGCAGTTAAAATAAACCTAGTACACAAGATGGGCATCCATTCTCTGAATTTGAACAACTTAGGACATGATATATCTGTATATCTCAGTGCAGATAGCACCAATTTTCACATTATTCCACATGACAATGTTGATGATCAATCAGATCAGTGGAAAATAGATTTGATGGAAGATTAAGCCATTTAGCGATTACAGGACAGTATTAGCAGCAGTTTTGTCAATATACAATCAAGGCAAAAAGAGACAGATATTTAAGAAGAAGCATATGGCTGCTCACTGTTTTCCTGGGGTGATTTAGGAAATAGAGTACTTTTGAAGTAACTTCTTGTTCAAAATCATTACGTAACATAGAGACACTTCCTTATAGAGGGAAACCTTGATTTAACAGACTAGTTCTGGGAAAGTGTTGTCCATTATTCATGACTGGCCATTAAATCAGAAAGTATTCCATCCATTTGCACATTATTTCTCTGATGTTATAATCTCAGAGTTTAGTGATATTATTTGCAGTATTTTTGTAACAATTTCATTATATAAGCGATTTTAAATGGCATAAATACAACACAAATTTCATTTGCTGCATCTGAAGTCTATTGTGTTGAAGTCCACTAAATCAGGATTTTTGTAATCCTGGGTAATAAAGATGAGAACCAATGTAAATAAAATGAAACTGCCACCATGCTGCCTAGAAGCTAAAAATATCCCCACATCCCTTGAACAAATGAATTGTTAGAGAATGCACTGCAATTTATTGAAGGGTTGATGGATCCAGGTTAATACAGATACAGAAGTATGTAATTCAGTATATACACTCCAACAGTTAACTAAGTATTTGAGCTTCACCATGTATTTAAAAATCAATGTATATAAATAATAAACTCCTTTCCTGAGGGTGCAAAATAACATTCATAATAAACTGTACTTCACAATAAAATGATTTTGAGTCAGTAGAGTGAAACAAATGCAAAGATAGGCAAGGGCTACTTTAGGCTACAATTATTAATATATAGCTATGACATCATATAAAGCAATATATTTCTACTATCTTCAATGATGGTCAGAGCCACATCAAATACCATTTCTATTTTGTAAATACCACAACTTTAGAAATATTCAGATGTAGTCGAACAGAAATGGCAATGAGAGTGAAAGGCCTTGAATAAACTACTTATGTTTAACTATGAGGGGGAAAAGGATCAAACAAAATTATATTGTCCTGCATATACATGTGGAGTAAATAACACTGAATTTGACTTTTGATATATTTGGGGCAAGGGTAGTTGAGCTATCATTATCATTTCTGGATCAAACCTCAGCTGGGGATTCTTGCAAGTAATGGAGAGGAAGAGGAGGAAACTTGTTCAAGTTCCAATTTATAATTTAATCAGAAGAACTGAGGAAAATTAAAAGAACTTCCTGAGAAATGACACATAACTTTTGTACCTTGATGATTGAGATCTCCGTACTTTTACCAAAATCCAAGTTCCTACTGCACCAAATAAGAATATATTAGCAAACCCCATAGAACTTCAAAAGGATAAACATCTGTATTTAATTTGCTCATATCATTAAACCGCTCTATTTTTGTCGCTTTCCCTGAAATACTGTGAGCAGTATCCTAATGAGCAATAACAGATGCAAAATAGTTCTCATTAAAAAATAAATAAACAAGCCAATCTTTCCTTAAAAGCCTGCTTCCTTTAAAGCCTCATTTTCTCCAGTTCAGTATTTTTTTTGTATGTTTAAGCATTATGGGGGCATTGTCTCTTTGACCAACTCATTCCTTTTGAAATCATGTTTTCTGCATATACAGTATTTATGCACACACATGCACAGAAAAGTGGAAAACTGTTGTTGTAACTTGTTCAACATTAAAAGCTTTTTTTATTTTGTCTTCCCCTCAGTGTCTTGGGCTCACTGATCATGGCATTGTAACATTCAATTTACTCAGCACAATGCCACCAAAGAAAGAAAATACAAATAACCTATAAGATGGGAAATGTACGTCACTCCTATTAAACAGTGGCACTATTCAATCTGAACGTTAGAAAGCAGGAGAAAATATGAAAAAGTAGATACACTTGAAAGTTGAGGGGTTTTTTCCATTAAGGGGATGGACTGGCACCCTCCTGATGTTGGTCCAAAAGCATTTTCTCTCTGTGAGAAAGCATCACAAAAATCAGAACAATTGCTACGATTTAGAGTAGCAAGCAGTGCCACCCAGTGTTTAAATACAATTTTAATTTTCAGCCCAGGCCACTTTTTATCATATTTTAAAGAGACATAAAAATCTTATATCTATTGATGAGAGAAGGTATGGTCTTCAAAAAAAAAATAGTGGAAATGGAACTATTTAATAAAAATATCAATTACTGCTCTGTGAAATAAATTTTGCTGTGAAGGAAAAAAAACCTAACATGGAAGATTATAACTATTAACTGCAACTCCTTTGTAGCTCCAATAGTGCCTAAAAAGGGAGGGGGGGAATAAGGAATCAGGTAATATGTTTCCAAACAACTGATCAAAGTAAAGGAGAATGACCTCAAAGCACTACACTATTTCCCAAGCGATTCAAAAATTGTATCTCCAGGCACTCAGGAGTATATTTAGTAGCTGTCTGATGCAAAAGTTTTACTACTACTTCTTTTCGTAATGGGCTTAGTAACAAGGCTATGTTTCAAACCCTTCATATCACAACTCCATTAATTGGCAGGGGTCTATATTTGTTTTTTAATTTTTGTTCACCTTACCAAGAACCACCAGAGATATGATACTGATGTCACCATGCAGCCACACTGGGATTTATCACACTTTTCCATGGGAAGACAGTAGATTAGTGGAATAACCATAGTATTTCTTTTAGCCTCTTCATGGAAAATAGCATAACCATTACTGGAGGGGATTTTATAGCAATAGCAATAGCACTTAGATTTGTATACTGCTTTATAATGCTTTATAGCCCTCTCTAAGTTTTACAGAATCAGCATATTGCCTAGGTCCTCAATCTAGGTCCTCATCTTACCCACCTTGGAAGGATGGAAGGCTGAATCAACCTTGAGCCAGTGAGAATCAAACTGCCAAACTGCTGGCAGCTGGTGATCAGCAGAAGTAGCCTGCAGCACTGCATTTTAACCACTGCACCACTGAGGCTCATTAATTTTGGTGAAATTAAGCAGCCTGAAAGCCAGCTGGGTGACTGGGGGCCAGTAATCTATCTCAACCTTAAGAAACAGGCAAAGGCATACCCACTTCTGACATCTACCCAAGAAAACTGCAGTCACTTGCCCAAGTTGTTGCAAGGAATCAATGCTGACTCAAAGGCACCAACCAAAAAATCTTGTTGGGGATCAGGAGTTGAAAAGAAGGAACTGAAACAGAGATTGTATTCAGAAGGTTCTGACCAGTTCTGGAGAACTGGTAGTGTAAATTTTGAGTAGTTCAGAGAACCAGCAAATACCACCTCTGACTGGAGATTTTACAGTGTCCTTCCCCTGCCTCGGCCACCAAGCCACGCCCACAGAACCGGTAGTAACAACATTTGAATCCCACCACTGGACTGAAATGACATGATTGGTAGGTTGCTCATAGATTAGGCTCTCTGGTTCTGCCTCAGTGCTTAGCAGTCAAACTATATTATGCTACTTCTGTTCCAAGTTTTATGCAGGCACAAGAGTATTATAATTGTGTATTATGAGACTTGGGGGAAGGAGACAAAAAATGGATGGGTTTTTTTCCCCTTTATTTTCATCACAGATTCCTCATACCAGCCTGGCATCTTTCTGACCAAAAAGACCAAAATAGCTTCCAGTGTGATTACTAGCAATCAGAATGTTAAGCACTTCCTGTTTAATTACTTTGTTCCTATGAAGGGTTGATGGGATTGATCAGAGTTCCAAGTGATCTTAAAAAAAAAAAAGTCTAATTTATCATGGAGATCTATGTTATGATTGGTTTTCAACTTCACAGAAACAGGGGGTTTAAAATAGAATGGAAAGTTAGTGAAAATCAATGAAAAAAAAATCAAATGAAAAGATACCGAAATTGATGGAGGCTTGTAGATGTACTTAAGTGAAATGCACTGATTCTTATTCAAATTTTAGGTTAGTATATTAACTGGCAAAAACAATTCTGTTTCTATTTCCCTTGAATAAAATGATTATTCTTACCTCAAACACAATCAGAACATAAACACCTGCTAAAATGACAGAAGCTATTGTGACTTGAGCCTCTATATTTGCATGAAGATACTGATGTGTCATAGAAAGAGGAATGATTTCTGTTTCCTGAAGAAATGCCTGGATTCTTAGGGAGGTTTCTTTTCTGTTGAAAGAAATTATAAAATTCTATTTGATAGCTGGAGTAAAAATGACCACAAGTTCATACTGCTAAAGGTTTTAAGCATTACTAATTGTATGCTATTTCTCTTGCTGCTATTATTCTTGTTTCAATATATAATGATTTAGAATATTTCAAATTATTGAGATCTTTTTAGGTCATTTTCATAACCAGCCAAAAAACAGAAATTCTGAAAAGAGATATTTAGATAAAAGGATATACAGATAGTTCTCCTTTAGCAATCGCCTCAGATAGTGGCCATTCACAATTAAAACAGTGTTGAAAAAGGAACTTTGCAACCTATGACTGCATATATGACAAAAGCAGGCCTTCAATATGAAATTGATTAAAGTTTGGTCAATTCTGGGCAGCAGGGAGCCAGCCAGAGGGTTTTAATCAACTAATTAGGGGTGCAGAGATGAGCTTGTTAACTTGTGGTGAGCACTTTTTAAAGAAGCAGCTGCAGAGAAAAATAGCTCAGAAGACACAGCCTGTTTAAATAATTTCTCCGCTCCATGAGGGCAAAAAAGGAAAGAAGAAAATTGGGTCGGGTTCAAGGTGCTGTATAAGAAAACTTTATCAGAATGAGACAGCTGCATTTAGAATCTCTCTGTTGCTCCCACTCCCAAGTGACACGGTTTTATTAGCAACCATATCACTTAGCAACTATTTCATTGGAACTATAGTCACTACATGAGGACTACCTGTAAAACACACATCAGTGTAACCACTCATAAAATGGTTTTGCTATCTGTTATTATGCCACCTGAAGAATGAAATATTTAGGCAATGAGGAAAATATTTAATAAATAATTATTAAATATAAAATATTTTTTCAGTGAGTTTCATTGAATTCATAAACCAACCTATTAATTGTCTCGAAGATTCTAGTCACAATAACTTGCTCGTTTTTCTTCACATTTAATGCAAGAGTCCAATTATGTAATATCTGCAAAAAAGAAAGAATTAAGAAGTTTAATAAGTTTGATTACCTTTACACCAATTCCAGTTGCTAATTGGATAGAAGAGACTCTAGGCATACTGGCATATAGATATCTTAAAAGCCAGTACTATATACAGTAAATTGGGCGAGAGTCATTCCTTAATTAAGCTAATAGCTCAAGATGGCCAGTTGATCAATGGAAGTAACAAGAATTATATTCTATTGGGTGTGAATCAATTAAGGATAAAGAATCAGTGCATCAGGGGATCAAATTAGAATGGTGTACATTAAACCCATGGTTTTCTGTTTGTTTTAAAGTGTGGGGGAAGGGGGTGTTTAGGAAAAAATGCTCTAAACTAGCTTGCTTTTATCCTCCTTTTCTCTACTTTTTGTTGGGAAGAAAAGACTAGATCATGCCCTCTGCCTGCCCTCACTGTATGGGCAAAACATATGCATATATTTAATACATATTCATATAATAAATGTTGCCCAGAGACAGAAGGTGGCTGGGATTTTTTTTATTTAAAAAAGGGGTATTGGTATATTGTAGAAAACAGAGAGATGCAAAATGTCTAATTGAAGTTGGCTGTAATTATACTGAAATTACCTATACTTGGAAGCTCCCCAGATTATTACTGCCTTATAACTATGCCTGCTGATCTCCTTTCTTGCTTGTCTATGTAAACTAAGCAATTAACCTTATAAATTCAAACATTGAACCCTATGTCTTCAATGTTCTATCATCCAGACCTGTTCTATTGTCTTTGTTTACTAGTGAAATGGAAACGTTTCCATATATGCTCCTATACCCGATAACCAGTTGGAAAGAAATAATTAAGATGACACGGCACACAAATAAACATTCTTGGGCCATTTGCCTTGTTAATACAATTCTCATGTTGAAATCTGCTTTAGCAGAAGTGGGATTTAGCAGGTTCTGACCAGTTGTGAAGAACTGGTAGGGGAAATTTTGAGTAATTCAGATGCATGTGCAGTGGAGTGCATGCATGGGGTGTATACACAAGCGTGGGGGAGGGCATATGCATGGGGGTGGGGCGCATGCACAGGATATGTGTGCGTATTGCATTTTGGTTATGTATGTGCACACTTTGGTCACTCAATGCCGAAAAGGTTAGCCATCACTGCTCTAGAATCTTCTGCATCTTTCTTTCAAGATCCATAGGACTTTTGATTCTTCCCATATTGCCTGATAGGACTAAGAGCGGATCTGTAAAAGTGGGGAGACGATTCAAATGTTTAAAGTCTTACTTGCTGTTGACGTCTCCTTTTAGGACTGGAGTCTTCTATTTGTCCAACTTGAACTACAACATAGTCTTTTGGTTGTCGCTCAGTTACAAAGGGCCCTCCCAGTTCTACCTTTAAAAGAGCAGAATCACTGAAACTGCTAAAGTTCACAGCTGATAGAAAGACAGTTAAGGACTCCACATTTTTCTACAAGTGAAAGACATGTAGTCTTCTAAGTCATGTGCGTTTTTAATGCCACCATAAAAAACTAACCATGGTATCATCCCTTTACCTCATTCTAATGTGATTGGACTTTTGACCTTTCCTGTAACTTTATATAGTTAATATAATTAATTCAGAAACAGAAAACACCTATTTCAGAGAGTTAAAGGACATGTCTCTTTCAAGAGCATTCTACCTAAAAGTTTATTAACTTATCTCTGATGAAAGGAAGTAACCATTGATAAAAAGGAAAGAGAAAGAAGAAACTTCCTCAGCATAAAATGTGGTTTGTCTTCATTCTTCCTCATTATTACTTATAAGATTGAAAGCTCTAGATTCCCTTGGTATCAGGAAATCATTGGAGGGAGAGACTTAGCTTAGAAACAGTATCAAAAAGGCCTCATTGCAAGTGGAGAAGGTGGGACTATGATAAATATCAAAAAATATTCTGCCTCTAAATTCCATTTTTCTACCCTGCACACTCATGGATTACTTTGGACAATATATTAGGTTCTTCTTCATGGCCAAAAAATGGGATAAGCACATACAAAACCATGTTATTATGACTGTCCCAAGTATTCCTTTGACAACATTGGTTTTTTTTTTCGTCATTCTTGTATATATCTTCTGGCACACAGAACTTGCTGGGTTGTTTCCCAAAGTTCCAAGTGGTTTCAATACAACATATTGAATAGGTACTGAGGGTTGGCATGGCAACTTCCCATACTATGGTCAGATTCATATGCAACATGGCACAATACATCAAAAAGTTATGCAGCAAAAGGCAGCATCAAAAATTGATAAAGATGATTACACCCTCAATCACAATCCATCTAGATACATAGTAGATAGGTGATATACAGATATAAAGAGAGATTGGTAGAGATGAGAGAAAGAGAAGAGATGCACCTGTAAAATCTCTATTTACAATAGAACTAACTTTAGAAGGTCTAGATTTTCAAAAACGAATCCTCTTTACATCCGTCAATCTATATGACAGAGACAGCTTAAAATCAGAATTGGTTTTTAAAGATCTAGACATTCTACAAGTACATTTTTTAAAAAAATCTCACACTATTGTTATACTGTATATGGTTTCCAAATAGACCAGACATTAAATTGCCTTCAACTGTTACAAAAGTAGACATATAATATTGCTACACAAACATATTAAAAATATTATACATTTGTTTTCATAAATGTCTGCAACTTTTAAAATACTGAAGCTTTGAATGACTGCTATAATTTCCAGGTTCATTTGTATACAGTGTGATTCAGATCTTGACTCTGAACTGTGGTTCAAAAAGTTTGCTGACCTGTATTAATTAACCTAGCAGCCCAAAATACTTTGACAGCCTGTAGCCAATTTTATGATATAGCCATAATTTGTATCCACAAGAAGCTTCAGGTGCACATAATTATAGCTGCTTCCTTGTTCACAATATGACTAAAATATACTCTGTAATTACACAAATGACATATTCAGAAGCCATTATAAAAATTCTTCAAATTATTGAAGAAAAAATGGAACTCATTTCACAATATATTAATATAGAACAAAGTGGCCAATGTGTAATTGTTACAGATTCTTTTGAAACACTTAACCAGAATGCTTATAGTTGTGTGTCAGTTCAGACAAGAAGTGCAATTGACCTACTGAACAGAGCAACAGAATCTTTAGCTAGCTTCTTAGCAATTGAATTTAATATTCAATATGTTGTTTTAATGGCTTAAAATAGACCTAAAACTAAAATCTTGGATTATTTGCTCCCTGGGATATCCACCTAGGGGCTATCTTGACATTTTGACATATGTATTCCTGAAGACCCCTGTGCTCATTCCCCATTTATTTCTGATATTTTTCCTCTTACTTTCCTGATTTTTCTTTCTTCAAATATAATACTGTTATTGTGGATTATTTCTTCAATAACATTTCTTTCTTGTCCTTTAATCATTTCTTCACATTTCAGTTCCTTCAATTGAGAAGAAACCCCAATTCTTCATCTCCTTTTGTTATAGTTCAACTACTGAAAATTTCTCGTAATGTGTATAGCTTTTTCATATACCAATATATATTTCAGATATTCATTTTATTTGCTCAATTTTTATAAATTCAAAATTATCCAATGTCCAGAATTTCTTCATAAACAAGACAAGAATATAGATGGCAAAGGTTGGTCCATTGAAACAAAGAGTTCAAAAAGACTTCTGGTGATGAGGTATGGATGAGTGGAGGTGCTGAAGCTCACTCCGGGTTTTATGCTACCTTTTCTTGCTATTGGAGTGACCCTTAAGGGTGCACGTATCCTGCAGAGAAACATGCCAGTGTGGGGAGGCTCAAGTTGTGGTGTGGAGAAGGCAACTCTCATCGCGACGTAGAGACCCTGTACAGACCACTAACAGGAGACCGCCATCCAGTAATGGCGGTCCTGAAGTCCGGATCGTTATATATAAGAGGAAGTGAGTGAATGACAGATTGTGGTGAATGAGGACTGCGAGTGAAGGAATCTGCAATCTTGACTGAGCACTGAGCATTGGAGAAAATCAGTTGAAGCGAAGCCCGAAAGCAGTGGCCAAAGTGGATACGAGTGGTGGAGAAAGCTAAAGGGCTTGTGAGATGGAAGAGGGTAAGGACGCGCGTGATTGAACAGAGAAGATAAGAAAATCAGAGTGGCTTGTGTAACTGACAATAACCGGGGGTAGGTGGAGGGAAAGAGCAATGAGTTTAGTTTTCAGGAAGTGTGAGAGATTTGGTTTGTGGGCTCTGGGAAGATTGGACTAACAAATCTGAGACCGGGGGAAGATCGGAAGTGAGGAAGTAAACAGCCTTACCGTATTTCTAAATATTCTATGGATGATATTTAACAATTTATTGTAGTCTTTTTGGACTATTGGCTTGGAGCTGTAATAAGTGGAGGAGGCCTATTAATTGAAGAAACTATATGAAATTTGGAGATTGATCTGCAAGAGTTTTAAACGGAAAGGAGGAACCATTACAGCAGAGGGTGCAGTGAGACTGTGAAACCAGAGGCATTACTCAGCAAGACTGTGCTTCCAGTGTGTTTTGTGATGGAACTTTCTGACTTTAGAGATGAAGAACTGAACAGTTATATTAAGATACTTTGCACCTGTTAGGAATAACAAGGTTACCTAACATAGTTTGGGTAAAATAATATATATAAACTATGATTGTAAGTTTAAGTGTGTGTCACTTTAAACTGCAAAGCATGTAATTTTGGGTGCAGTTGTGAACTGCCATAAGAGGGTGCAAGAGAACCTGATTGATTGCTGACGATTCCTGATTGATTGCTGATGATTCCTGACTGGTTTGATGGATTGATGGTTTGTTAACTGTGTGTTTCACTACTGCTGAGTTGCTGAAGGAAGAGAGGAGTTTTGACTTCTTCATATCTCTACTGCGAGGAGATATATTCCTGGACTGATATTTGTAAGTTTACTGACCTCTCTTTCGACACTGGAATTTGCAACTGAATAATCCCTGGACGGACTGAACTAGTGAATGATATATGGACTGTTTGACTATGCTATAACTCTTACTGGAATAAACTATTTAACTAGCACGGTGTATCTGTTTTACTGAGTGTAAGCTACAAAAACGTTTATCTCACATATTTTGCCTGCCTGCCTGACTGCCGTGCAGATTCTGCTAGGGTGTATCCCTAACAGCACCTATAACCCCTGCTGTTTGTACTAATTATCTTCTGCTACCAACTTTCTATTCATCTCACCTGGTATTTGACTGTGGTAAATGTGATTTATATCTGATTTAGTTGATATATTAGTAAATACTGAAGTTCATATCTGGTTTTAATATATAGGAGAAACAAGGGGATGATAATTAATTAACTACCTAAGTATTGATATTTGATTATATGTGTTGACTATATTAGATTAAATAATTAATTGTGATTAATTGTGATTGCTATATATTAAATAATTAATTGTTGTATAGTAAGGTTAACATATCTTCACTTAGATTTGTAAACATTTAAAACACTATTTTATAATATTGATATTTAGATTAGGAATTTCATAGCATTTATAGATATACAGATTAATAGTACTTAGAATTTAAATAGTGGAAACTTGATATAAACACTAAGATTTATAAATTCAGGTAATTGATTTCTAATTTGACTTTAAAATTGTTTTGGAGAATATTTATATTGATAAGAGTGATTAGTTCATTAATATACTAAATCAACCAGAGTAGTGGCTACTTTCATTTGATATTTTTGAACAGTGAATGCTAATTTGGGATAATGTATTTAGTATAATACAAAAACAGAAACAAATCCTACAAGAAATGACCTCCACAACTAATACAATGCTTAAATCTGGGAAGAAGTTTACTCCAGCACCAACAACTGTGGTGGCATCACCCTCAATGATGGCACAAAAGACAATTGAGGAAACATTATCAGGAGAGAAACAACCCTCCATCACGAATGACAATATCCAGTCAACTCTTCTTATTTTACAAGAAGCCATGTTGAAGCTCCAAGAAATAATGACAAAAAACCATACTGAGACAAGAGCTGATACAAATGAATTAAAAGAAGAGATGGGGAATTTAAAGGCGGAAATGAAATTAGACATTTCAAAGTTGGATCAAAGAATCAGAACAATACAGCAAGCACTAAAGATAAATGAATCAACAATAAAGGAGGTTGAGAAAAGGATAGAACAAACTGAGAAGAATCTGGAAATGGTTGGTGAACAACTAAGAAATCTGAGCAAAGAAATAGATGATTCCCTGGTCTATCTGGAAATGGACAAGGCTGCAGCATATTTGAGATTCCAGAATACAGTGGAATCAAAAGAAGAGGATTTGGAACAAGTGATAGAAGAAATATTAGCAGAATTGTTGGAAAAAGATAAGGATAATATTCAGAATATCGTGAAAGAGCTGGATGAAGTCTATAGAGTGAGTACAAATTATGCAAGATGTCATGAACATCCAAAAGAGGTTCACGTAAGATTTGCCAGAAGAAAGGTCCGGGATGTAATATACAAAATATCCAGAGAAGAAACAATTACATATAAAGGAAAAGAAGTCTTGGTGCTCAAACAAATCCCAAGAAGAGTGAGAGAGCAAAGGCGAGACTATAAAGATTTGGTATACCAATTAAACCAAAAAGGCATTGTATTTAGATGGCTAATCCCAGAAGGAATGTTAATCTCATGGGAAGAAAGGAAAATTAGACTCCATGGAAAAAGCCCAAGAATTCCATGAACGATTGGTAGGCCCGGAAGAATGAGTAGTAAAGATGAACTAGAATCAAATTCTCAAGACGACCAGGACTACCAAAAGAGTAGAGATAGGAATCCCAGGAATTCAAAAAATATACAACAACAACAAGAGAGAGAAGAACCGAGGACACGTTATCAGCTACAAAAAGAGACAGGAGTAGCTACAAGACAAAGAGCAAGAATCAATTAGATAATGGATGAGGAAAACAAAATATTATCAGTTAATATAAATGGCCTGAATTCTAGGATAAAAACTAATTAAACAAAAAATTCTAACTAAACTAATTAAACAAAATGCAGATATAAAATGTTTACAAGAAACCCACATAAGGAAGGTAGATGAAAAATATTTAGAATGCTCCAAGCTAGGGAATCTGTTTACGTCACCAGCAGACTTCAAGAAAAAGAGAGGGATAGCAGTATATGTGAAAGAGGATATGAAAGCAGAGCTAATTTGGACAGATTCCAACAGAAGAATTCTGGTTTTACAAATCAACCCCAATTCTATTAGTAATAATTTATGCTCCTAACGATAATCAAAAATATTTTTTTAAACAATTACATGAAAAAATAGTGGGATTAGAAAAAAGGAATATTTGTATCTTGGGGGACTTCAATGCCATTGTGGACCATCAGAAAGATCACAGTAGTGGGGGGGGGGGGGAGAGGAAAAAGAGAGAAGTACCGAAAACATGTGAGGAAATGATGACTGAACTAAATTTGATAGATATGTGGAGAAAATTAAACCCAGAGAAAAAGCAATTTACATTTTATTCCAACCCACACCAACCATGGAGACGAACTGATATCGTGTGGATGAATGGTGATCTAGCAAATGAGTTAAAAGAGATTGAAATTCTACCTAACGAATGGGCAGATAATAATCGGATTCAGATAATTAACCCTTATTACATTCTTGGCAGGACTAGACTTCCCGTCTCTGAAACGTCTCTGGAGGTTTTTTTCCCTTCCTTTGCTGGTACTTTGTTTGTGTGGAGTGACCATTCAAAGTTACAATGGCACTGAAAAAAGTGACTTTTGACCATTTTTCACACTTACGACTGTTGCAGCATCCCCACAGTCTTGAGAGGGCAGGCAAGGAGATGCATGCCTCGATGTGAGTGATATTGAGTTGGCCACATCCAGCCAATAACATGAGCACCAAGCCATGTCCACCCAGTCACATGACCACCAAGCCACGCCCACCACTTAAGCCACGCCCACAGAACCAGTTGTTAAAAATTTGAATTTCACCCCTGAGAAAATTGTATAAATATATCCAGAAGATGAGTTTGACTTAGAGGTATTTTGACTTCTGGTATAAATGTTATACTTCTGGGATACCTTTGAGTTTGAGGTAGAGGTATTTTGACTTCTGGTATAAGAAAATTAATAATCTATTTGTCTGTCTTTAATCTTTAGCCACAATCCAAGAGGCTTTTCCACATATTCAGAGAAAGTAAAGTACTAATTTTCAAGTAAGCATCTTGTGCAGGAAATATGAATCACCAAGCTAGGAATGAATCATATATGTCTCTATGATCCTGCTAGCTTAAATTTTGATTAGCTGGTTTATTTCATAATTCGTAGCACTTTTTTGTATTCTAGTGTTTTATTATTTCTTGCAATTTTATTGCCTTTCTGTTTTATTTTCTGAATTTTTCTAATCTGTATTTTGCTATTTTGTTCTTTGAATTTCTCTAGAAGAGCCTGAATACTTAGGGAAACAGGATGAGGCAGTCAGGATGATAAGTTATGAATGAATCCATTTTTTAATGTTGAAAGTGGAAGACAAAAGCAAGAAATCCAATTTTACAACAACTTCAGCAAATTGTTTTTAAAATGTCAGCAAAAATTGTTGGATTTAGTTATACAAAACCCCTAAAAATAATCTATGTTTTTGTAGATTTTCACGGGTACAGGTATGCAGGTCTTGGCGTGTTTAGGTCTTTTCCCGTGTAAGTTTGAGAGTATCTTGGTGACGTTTCGATGAGGTCCCACTCACCATCTTCAGGTTGGTGGTTTTGGCTTCGTGCTTGTGTGAGCAAAGCATGATCGGAGCTGCTGTCTCTCTATAAATAGTGGTGGGGAGGTTGGCTGTATTGTCATTTCTTGATTGGTTGATGGAGTTGATATTTGCAGATTGGCTGGCTTTTTCATAAGAACATGTGTGGCTGAGGTATTGGCTGTGTGTCTATCAGCCTCCTGTGTTATAATGACCTGGGTAATGGGCTGTGTGATGACCTTCTGAGTTCTATTGTTGTGACATCCTGGGTCTTGTGTGTAATCTCCTGGGTCATTTGGCTGTGTTGTAACATCCTGAGGTTTTGTGGTATAACTTCATGAGTTCCGTGATGTGATATCCTGAGCGGGTGACTGTGATGTGATGTTCCGGGTTTTGGTTTGGCTCCGAGTTTGAGGCCTGGCTGTGTGTTCATGGCATGTGTCAGTTTGCTTGGTTTGGGGGGTCAGGCTAGTCATAATGTTTATGGGTATAAATGTTCAATTCAACTGAATAGTGTCACTAAAGGCTGTACTTCTCTCAATGTATCTGCAATACAATGCTATAAAATAATTTCTTGACTATATTTCCCTATGCAGAAATTTGTGTATTTAAGTATAAATGTGTATAGATTCCATTTTACCTGCATATCAGTTTGATGGAAGATCAGACATAATTCTACATCATCATCTTCATAAACTCAGCAAAAAGAACTTTTGTATTAGTTGATTCTGCTTTTATACAGGAGGATATGGGTATGTTTTTCACTGAGATTTTTTGGTAAGTAGACTGACATTGTTATCACAATAAACAATTTATCTATAGGATGCATATTCAGTAATAATAAAATATTTATCACTACTCTTCCATAAGTGGAAAAACAAAGGGAAGTTTTCCCCAATAGAATCTGTAAAATGATAATTTGATTGTTTCAGCTGTTTATCCTCCATTTGTCTGTATTGCCCATTATATAGTAATTCTGCATACAACTAAAGTTATTAGGAATACAGCATGAAGGGAAGTGTAGTAATGAATGACAAAGTAGAGAAAGTAATCTAAAACAATCCAAGTGTTTGTTTCCTTGGGGTAAAAAACATTTAATCAACTTACCCAAAGCTTGTGATTCTGGTGATGATTTTAAATCTATGAAAACGAGGATAGTTCATTTGATAACCATAAACAATAAAATATCAAAATTTAAAATATCAAAATTAAAGGGCAGGGGGGAGAATGAAAGTAATTTCCGAGAAATATTTGTCAAATACTGATCATATTGCTGGAATGCTGTCAGATATAATTTTAATTGATCAAATATCCTAACAGTATTTAGGATACAGAGATCAGCTACCATCTTAATGTTTTTGCCAACCTCTCTAGTTCAAACACAGAAGCTTTCCAGATACTTCACATAGTTTGGCTTGATAAGAATCTTGATTCTAGAATGAGGCCATTTTAAAGTCGAAATAGAGCTGGAATGGATCTTGGAGGTCTTTTAGTTCAACACACACACACCCAGGTCAAGCAGGAGACTCTGAACCATTGCAGACAAGTGGCTGTTCAGTCTCTTCTTACAAACCTCCAAGGATGAAGCACCTACAACTTCTGAAGGCAAGTTGTTCCATTGGTTAATTGTCCTCACTGTTAGGAAGTTTCTCCTTAATTCCAGGTTGCTTTTCTTGCCTTGATTAGTTTCCATTCATTGTTTGTTATCCTGTTGTCTGGTGCTTTAGAAAAAAAGTTGACCAACTCTTCTTTGTGGTAGCCTTTCAAATGCTGGAAAAGTGCTATCATTTCCCCCCTACTCCTTTTCTTTACATTCGCTAAATAAGCACTTAAAGGAGTTGATTCCTCCCTTTTCCATAGCTTCATAGATACATTGCTCTTGTTCCTTAGATTTGGTGTTAGATGTAAGCTGGTTGTTGATATAATTGATATTCCTGTTGTGGGAAGAACCCAATGGAATTTAAACTGTTTTCATGATCTCTGTGTGTTTTTCCTTATCTTCCATCACAATACAAAAATGGAATTGCCCCAAGTTACATTAGGAACTGTCCAACTCTTTAGATACAGATATCTGAAAATTCTTTACAAATAATATGCCTAGCAAAAGCTTCTGGTCTAGAACAAATGACTGTCCATACAAATGCTTTCTATTGTCAAGCTTTTGATCTTTTAAGTCAGTAAATCACCAAGGAAAAGGAATAGCAACCTTACTGTTTGGGAATGTTACACTAAAGCTATTTAATTTGAATCTTTGCCAGTGTGAGCAAACAAGTCAATAAAGTTTAAGAGGAAATCTTAATAGACATGAAAACTTCCCATTAGTTATAACATGGTGAAGGGGTTTGATGATGTTAGGAAAGGTATAACTTTTCTGGTTTAATATCTAACAATAACAGCCAATCCATCTGAGCAGGACACCAATTGTACATTACAGAAATAGCCAAGCAAGGTAAAACAATAAAGGGTAAAGAAGAAGAGGAAAGAAGATCATTTGAAGCTATCAGATTCATCACTTTTCAAATATTGTATCATTTTCTTACAGGACTAGGGAAGGGGGAGGGGGAGGAAAGGAGAGGAGTTCAGCAAATATCACTCAGCAACATCTGAGATAACCTTCACATATAGTTCATGCACAACATTCACACTCTCCACTTTTCTTGATTTTCCCAGCCAACCATCCAAAGCCAGGGGAAAGAAACTCATTAGTGCTTCCAGAATCCCATCAAAATGTGCGTATATGTTTATAAAACACAGAAACTGTGTCTTGGAAAAAGAAAGAACATCCTTGAGTTTAGGGAGACTCACTGGATTAGGGAAAGAGGCCAGTCTCTAAATTAATCTTTAGCAAGAGGAAAAACATTTTATTACAAATGAAGATATTTAAAATGATCAGATTCTTGTTAGAAAGCACAGTAGGCCTCTATCAATTGCATACCATACCAGGCTACTATTACCAATCAGTGAGGGGAAAACTTATATAATGAAAGAGGAGCAACTTATATAATGTACCCTATCAAATATCTTATGTCAACCTAAACCCAGAATAAAGATATGCAGTGCAGCATACTTGACACTGGAATCCATTGCAGAGATGCAAGATATGTTATCTCATGTATTGCCAATTATATTCCACGTTCTCACCCAGTCTTCAAGATGTACATCTCTCACTGCTTTGTAATGGAAGTTCTGTTCTATGTACTCCATCCAAGTGATGCTCTTATTCCTATGCCAAAAAATTTTCTGGAATGCACACCATCGGGAACTTCTGAAATTCACAACCCAAACTACAAAGCCAAATCAATAAATAATGAAAAAGCATCCATCACAGGTCAATAGAATGCTATGCCAAGCATGCTTTTTATAGTATCTGACCCTATGTAGCATCTGTCCCTATCTGATCCTTAACATGGATCACTAGTTATTGTATTTCTCTGAAAGTCTTTCTCAATCTGTTGCCTCCTAGATATAGTATCCCAATCCAATGTTCTGATAGAAATATGGAACTTGTAGTCCGAAAATGCACTTGGAAGAGAACAGGTAGAAATGCCATAGAGTGGTCCACAATGTTTCCGGACATCTTATATTTCATGCACCACTGCTGGATGACAGTTATACTATTAAAAGTTATGCTATATAAAGCACAAGGTACGTTTTAATTTAAAACTGATCATTTGCTTTCATCCAAAGGTATTAGGCATTCTTTGATGGTTATATTTCTGAAAGAAACATTTCAGGGAGCATCTAAAGGAGATATGAAATCAGATCTTCAATACCATTTGGATCATGATCTTAGAAAACAGATTTGCAAATATATTGGTTTTAAAATCAGTGAAGTATTTACTATCAGGATCTCTAAAAAAAAAATTCTCAAAAAAAAAAATCTCTCAATATTTAATTTAGCAAACAAAATAAAAGCCATTAAATATCAAACAAGTTTTTGAATTGGCCTATTGTCAGCAACTTGGGTCCACACTCTACACTATTCTCCTGCTGTGTTTTCCAAAAAGGTAACAGGTAAAGGATACTGTAAACATCCACAGGTGAAACAGCCAGCATCTGCCAAGACGTCCTGCTTTCAGGATAAA
Source organism: Pseudonaja textilis (assembly GCF_049901715.1). Lineage (NCBI taxonomy): Eukaryota > Metazoa > Chordata > Lepidosauria > Squamata > Elapidae > Pseudonaja > Pseudonaja textilis. Next base: position 17,772,370 of record NC_141997.1, on the reverse strand, counting down.
TGCTAAACAAAATCTGGGGATACATCCAATAATAGTATTTCAGTTAATAAGTTATTAAATAAACTCTCCCTAAAGTTTTTTGCATTGGTGAAACAACTACAAAGAACAAACACTTTCTAAATTCTAAATTCTATTCCCTAAAATGCCCACCTCTTCCAAGGCCCCATTCTGAATGGGCTACAGACCAGGGATTGGGGGCCTCACTCCATTGCTGCCCAGCCACTGCTACTTTTCCTATCCTTTCCACGAAAAGTGCACAGGGAATGCCTTAAAAATATACTCTTTGTTGTATTCTTAGTATTACAGAATGGCATGGGGAGAATACAGAGTTTACAATAGAGCAGAAACATTATCTTTTTTTCTCTATTATACTTTCTAATCTTTTATTTTTAAATTATATTCCAATAGAACGTCCAGGGGAATACTATAGGTATTAAAGAAAAACAAAAAAGTAAATAAGGTTATTAACAATCTTTCTCCTTTATTGCTATTTGTAACATTTCTTTCATTATTCCATATTGAAATAGAAAGAGACTAAATCTGAAAAGCACTTTACCAATGATCTCCTCAAAATTGGAGCCAGGCTCAGGAATTATTCATAAAACATCCCACAATGCTATTTTGTAGGTCTTGCTTATACTATCAGCTTTAGTTTTGGATAGGTATCACTTTCAAAATTGAATACTCACAGAGCATGTAGCTACAAAGATAAAAAGGCATGAAACCTTTAGGAATTTTAAGCAGCATCTGTAAAATAAGAGGAAAGATTCACAAAGAACACCAGGAAATACCATAAGCTTCTGAAGTCATCAAGGGGACAGGGTTTGAGAACCTGAGAAAATGTGAGTGATTAGACAAAGATTACACAATTTCTACAGATGAATTTTTAAATTGTTTTATGCTGTAAATGTATAAGAAGGTTCAATGCACTGATTCAGTCAATTAAATGCAGAACTATCTAACATAATTCGTTGCAACTCTTCAAACTTTCAAAACTAATCCTTTCACATTTCTAACTTCCTGGAGACAAAATTAAGTTATGGTGTAAGGCAAATGGGTGTCAATAAAAATACTTCTTGTTTTCGTTCTGCAATATCTTGCATGGAGTTCTCAAGGAGATACGTACCAATGAACATGATGCTCAACTCAGGCATTTCACTGATCACTGTGATACCTCAAAATTATTTCCCTTTCCCCAAAAAACAAATTCATTAAAGATTACAACATGAAAATGACAGGTGGTCCAGTGGTTAAGGCACCAGGCTAGAGACTAGGTGACTGTGAGTTCCTGTTTAAGGCATGAAAGCCAGCTGGGTGACTTTGGACCAGTCACTTTCTCTCAGCCCATAAAATCAGGCTTGAATGACAAGCCAGTGGGCTAATTTCTGTTGAAATCAATGCATCAATACTTGGTAATTAGGAGGTGTGGAGGGAAGCAGGTACTGTATTTTTAGGAAGAAAAATGTAATTAAATTATCACAAGGAAAAAATAACCTCAGTACTAGGAAAATCAGTGGACCATAAAGCAAAAGTAGTATTTGGCTATGATTTTTCTGTGATAATTTTGTTGCTTTAAAGAGATATTTTGTTGCTTTTTTTTGTATACTGAAGATTTTGCCAACAGAAAGTAGGGAGATTACATGCAGTTCTCTTTTCTGAATATATGGTTGTAAATATTGGGTGTTTTGCATGGATTTTATGGGTGCATTAGTTTTCTTGGGGTTGGCATGATTCTGAGTTCGCCTGCCTTTTTGCTATATTTTCCCTGAGATTAGGAGAGCTGTCTGATACATTTTGCCTGGATTTATGTGCGATGTGAGTTTTGTTCGAGTTTCTGGCGGAGAACAGAGAGATGGATGGATGATGTGAATGAGTGCTTTGCTTTTGTGGGTGGGTTTGTCTGAATATCAGTTTTGTGAGAAACAAATGCTTTGTTTTGCTTTTATGGTGCCAAACAAATAATTATCATTGGAAGCTCAGAACACATTTAATTTATCTTGACAACATTTCAGGCAAAGTTATTGGGCTCTGCATTATCGGTTTTCCTTCTGTGATACAGACATTGGGGGCTCTAAACTGTTAATTCTAAAAGTGTCTTTGTGTTCTTTTAACTTGACTCCACTTCTAGCATAGGATTAATTTTCTGCACAAATTACTTTTTTTTCAGCATCACTATTTTATTCATTTATTTGATTTGTTAATCTCTTACAAGATAATAGATATAAGTATAAACGTGAGTAGGAATACAGAAAATAGGTATGATTAGATGGGAACAATAGGACAGGGATGGGAGGCATGATGGTGCATTTATGCACGCCCCTTACAGATCTCTTAGGAATGGGGTGAGGTCAATTGTGGATAGTTTGAGGTTAAAGGAGTCGGGGTTAGAGGATGTAACCACAGAGTCAGGTAGTGCATTCCAGGCATTGACCACTCTGTTGCAGAAGTCGTACTTTCTGCAATCAAGTTTGGAGCTGTTAACATTAAGTTTGTATCTGTTGTGTGCTCTTGTATTGTTGCAGTTGAAGCTGAAGTAGTCATTGACTGTCAGGACATCATTATTTTCTGTTGTATGATTGGTCAAAACATACAGTAATAAGTATTTGCAAATGGGTAAGCTCTGTCCATCTCATTAGGGCAGAGACCCCTTAAAACTACAAGCATGCCACATAGAGACACTTGATTTAACTGCTAATTGGCTAAATAACTCGTGTTTTTTCTGCCCATATCATGGAAGGGTAAACAGCAGTAGACTATACAATGCTGTCTACATTTTGTCTTTTAATTGTTGATGAGAAAGACTGAAACAAAATGAAATTTGGCTATTCTACATATAATACATATATTATATCTGACATGTCTTGTTTTTGCGGTTGACAATGCCTCTGCACAATTTTGTCTGGCTCGGAAACAAAATGTTAATAGTTGGATGAAAGATTATCAGGGAATACAGGGCTATGAACTAGATGGGAGAAGTCAAAAAACATCCTGGAAGAAGGTAATAGGAAACCCCTTGCATAGTATTAATATAAAAAAGGACTCTCATTATAATTTACACATTTAAGGCACTCATTTTACAAATGTAATAATTATGTGTGTTACAAGTCAAGTCTCTTTATTTCCATCATCAACCAATTAAGACATAGACCAAAGAGAAGCTTTAACCTTTTGAACTAAGATTTAAATTTAAAATACGATGTCTAGAAACAGACTGTCCATAATAGCCATAAAAAGGAGGAAACATTAAACTAATCATTTAGATGTCCAGAAAAGCACACCCTTAAAATAATAAATTCAACTAAGTAATCAGAAAATAGGAACTTGTTAATCAGCTATAATACTTAAGAGTATTCTTCTCACTGACAAGCAACCTTCTAACATATTAGATAAATGCTCTGATGAGTTGAATTAGCCATAATGAAGCTTGGTCTTATAAACAATTGCCATCCAAATAGCTACCCTAGAATTCATTGTATTGAAATTTTACCTTTGCCACTTCCTTTGTTTGGAGTTATTTTTTGCCTATCGTGTTGATGACTGCCCAAAAAAATGAGGGGTTTTTTTCTTTTCAGATCTGCATCACACATAGCACAGCTATTTCACTGTAACTATGCAGATTTAGGCCACCTCAGCGTCTGGAAACTCCAGCATGTTTATTCAACAGGGCTGCATGAAAGTATTTCAGGGAACAATTTATCAAGACTGTGTGTCTGCTACAGCACCGGGGATACAATGAAGGACTGGCTGCCAACTGTTCTGCATAACCAGGGCAATTATATTGGGCTGTGCTTACACAGCAATGATACAAAACAAAGAAAAGCTGAGCAGCTTTTAATGTATTCCTATATTCATAATTAAAATAGAACAGGGAAGGTCAGGAAGGAAGGAAGAGTGCAGAAGAAAAATAATAGGCGTGATTTCTAGAATTTATATCTATCTTCTTGCTGCCAGCTGAGCTGTTGTATGTGGCAGTAATTAAGAACAGGGAATATTTGCTGCTGTGTTTTCTGGCTCCAACTAGTCAGTACATCAGTACCAACAATAATACATTCTTCTTTTATTCCTTTATTATCTCAGAGCATAAATATGGATGGGTTGCTTCAAAGAGTCTACTATGTGAAATGTGCATTTCTGAACAGATTGCCACGCCTCACTAAGACTTTTTCATAAAACTGTTCCAAGTTTATACAACTGTAGTTGTGCCCTTCTGCCTACAAACACTTTTAATATATTATGAGTTAGAATGACAGCAAAGCTCACAGGATATTTAATGATTTCCACATCCCTAACCTAGATGCATGGCTGCACTAGGCAATGAACCAAAATAACTAATGATCTGCAAGAAATATATATTGCCATTTGCTGTATTTTTGCTGAAATAAAATATTTTATTAAATGCTATGGTATTTTGTTATGTCTGTAATAACAAATGGTATGTGCATATGTGGACATCTGTGGGTGGGGGTGGTGTGCTAAGTGGGTAATTGGTTTTAAATAAAATGATCATTGATTAATTGAATTATTAAAACATAATAGGAAATAACAGAGTTGGAAGAGCCCTTGGAGGTCTTCGACTCCAACACCCTGTTCAAGCAGGAGATCCTATGCCATTTCAGACAAGTCATTATCCAGTCTCTTCTTAAAAACCTCCAGTGATGAAGCGCCCACAACATCTGAAGGCAAGCTGTTCCACTGGTTAATTGTTCTCATTGTATGGAAGTTTCTCCTTAATTTCAAGTTGCTTCTCTCCTTGATGAATCCCCTCTTCTCAGAGGTGGGATTCTACAGGTTCGCACCTATTCACTAGAACTGGTTGTTAACATTCTAAGCAGTTTGGAGAACCCATTGTTAGAAGAAATTACTGGCCTAATCCTGTAAGAAAGGAAGGAAACATTCTGGTGTTGCTTACAAAAACTGCCTCTCAATTAACTCTTATTACAGTCTTGGCAAGACTAGACTTCCTGTCTCTGGAACTTCTCTGGGGTTTTTTTTTCCTCTTTTGCTGGTACTTTGCTTGCGTGGAGTGACCATTCAAAGTTACAATGGCGCTGAAAAAAGTGACTTATCACCATTTTTCACACTTACGATTGTTGCAGCATCCCCACAGTTATGAGAGGCCAGGCGAGGAGATGCATGCCTCAATGTGAGTGATGTTGAGTTGGCCACACCCAGCCAGTCACATGACCACCAAGCCACACCCACTAACTAAGCCATGCCCACAGAACCAGTTGTTAAAAAATTTGAATCCCACCCCTGCCTCTTCTTTGTGGCAGCCCCTCAAATAGTGGAAGACTGCTCTCGTGTTCCCCTAGTCCTTCTTTTCTTTTTTTCAATCCAATGTTATCAAACATAGAGAAGAAATTGAAGGGACTTCAACCTGACCAGCACTGATGGGGTAAACCTGTAGGGAACCAGCTTCAGATGAACATTAGGACCAGATTTCCAATAGCAAGAGTGGCAGACCAGTGGAGAAGCAAGGCTTGCCAAATGCTAGGATTTCTTTCACCAGAAATCTTACATAGATCTCACACACACACACACACACACACACACACACACACACACACACACCTGACAGGCTTTAGCAAACCCTTCCATGAAGAGACTAAATGAGGTACCTCCTCCTCCTGTGAACACAGGTGAAGAGATAGACCTGTGAATCTGGACCTAGACATCTGGGGAAGAGGGGAGCATGTAGGCAGTGGCACTGATACTTTTTTTATGGACTGGTGCACAAAGAAAGGTAGTGCAGACCTGGTCCAAAATATCTGTGGGAAATAAAATTATGTGTCTAGTTTTATGAATTGGGCAACTCTTCTAAACAAAAAGCCCTAAGAAGTAGATTGCTAAATAGGAGCAAAAACTGACTGATGATAAAACATTCTTTCTCACATGAATACATGTAACAAACCATAGAATAAAATCACATCAGTTTGAATCCTACATCCACTAAATCAGGGACGTCAAACTCACAGAGTCACACTGTCACGTGACATATCGCGACTTTTTTCTCCTTCACTAAAATGGGGGTGGGCGTGGCCCGCGTGTGACACATCCAGCCCTCAGGCTGCAAGTTTGAGACCTAGTTGGAAATAAAATATAAATCTATTTCTTTTCCTTTCATCTTATTAATTAGGATACATCTTTCTCTTCCAAGTTAAAAAAAATCAGTAAGAAATATCTTTGAGTAGTTTCCAACATAACAGGAAATATGTTTTTGTGGGTGCCTCTTAGCAGATAGCAGCTTAGAGAGAATACACTCATATCTACATGACTAAAACTTCTACATGTTATAGTTGGCACAGCATGAATTTGTAGTTGACCATGTATTGCAGAAATCCCTAGATTTATCTTTTTTCCCACTCTTTTTTCCCAAGTTGCATGGTATGCAAACTTACAAGTTTTTTATTTTACTGGTCCTATAGATTAAAAGGATTCTTTAAATCAAATCATGCTTTCAAAAGCAGATAAGGGCCTAAGCAGAGTTGAGAGAGAAAAAAACAACATTAAACTCTGTAGCGCTTGTTTCTAAATATATAATTAGATTCTTTCTTTATTTTATCACACATCTTTCTCTATAAAACTAATGTAACTGAGAACACAAGTCAAAGCATAATTAAAAACACTTAAACAGAAATAAAAACAATAATCTTCCAGCAACCAAAGCCTACTTAAACTTTAACAACATTGTTAAAATAATGTGAAGGGCATCCCTTCACATAAAGTACTTTGTAGGGAGATAAAGGAGGTTATATACCAGTTTGTAGTATTACTGCTATAAATCTGACTAGATGTTATTATCTATCTCATTGGAATGGTCTGCTTGAATCAATAGCAAGTTCTAGCACAGGGGTGTTACTTTACTTATTTGTTGAAAAGGGAAAAAAAAGCTCAGAACAGTACCTCATCTTGGATAAATTGAATTTGACGTGAAAATTGTCCAATATTTCATATTTTTCCGAGCAGGAAGCAGATCTGGACAAGCTGGTCATTTCACTTCCTGGATGAGATCTTTGCTCAAATTCGGCAGAACTATTTTCCCAAGAGTCATCATCTGTGATGAAATCTGTATTATGAACATCTGTGCATCCTAACCTATAAAATATCATGGAGACAGCTATCAGTATAAATTATGGTCTGATCTTCTCAAATTTGTCCCATTGGGAGCTAAGTCTACTGAAGAGCGGCAGAAATCAAGGGTGCTAATGTGAACATGATATGTCCTTAAACTTGTGAGGAATACAACTTAATGTGCTATTTATACCTTTGCAATAAATAGCAATGCTGATTTTTCCATTACAGGAGAAACCTCAGCATTAGAGCATTTTCAATCAAAATATTCTACACTTATGGGGTTTCAGAGAGATGTTCTTTCACTACCTCATTACTAAGCTTGAGTAATCAGTTATTTTATTTATTCACCTTGGATACCCATCCAATTTCCAGTGATTCTGAGCAGTGTACAGACATATTAAAAGCCATCATAAAAAGAAAATGATACATATCAAAATAGCAAAATAAACTGAAAATCAATATGCTACAATATTTCCTAGATTTAAGAGTTAAGTTGGGTTCACTCAAACATCTGGTCTACAGGAAGCTCCATTTAGAGCCTATCGATTGTTATCAGTCAACCAGGAGTCTATCCCATGAAATCATCTGTGTCATTCTTGGGGAAATGGCTAAATAAAGTATTTCTAGGTCAGGAATCCTCCTAACTAATCTCAGGATATCCTAGATTTTAGGAGGAAGAAGAGTTGCTTTCCAAGGATAACTCCAAGGAAACTGATATATCCTAGCAAGATAGAAGGAAGAGTACAAATATATTTCCAAAAATGACTATATACTTTTACTGTTGATCAATGTCTTTGTAGATCCATGACCAGAACATAGTTCCCCATTATTTTATAAGATGTAGGATTCTACTATAGTTGTCATTATAGAAGAAAAAGAATATCAGCATTGTTTTGTTGATAGTTATTTATGTATTTAATTTATAACTCTTTCCTTTACAAACTTAAAGTGGTATACTTGACATTTATTTCTCTAATGCCTAGGTTATTTATGATATAGAAGCATAGGGATGAGCCCCTTTCAAAATAGTTAGGACTTCAGCCATTAATAATATATTCTGGGGCTCAATATCAAGTAAAATACACACACACAAAAAAAAAACTCTTACCCATTGCTTTTAGTGGAAACTTTCAACAGAGGAGTCCTTTCTGTAAAACAATTACCTTCTGATCTTGTGCTGAAGAATTTGGGCAAACTATAATGATACCTTTAAAAAAAAGTAATTGTTAATTGTTAGACTAATGATCTCTCCAAAGCAGTATATGTAGTTCGTATGTCAGTACACAAACTGATTTAATATTAGATTAAACAAATACATTAATTTAAGGATTTATGTTAGAACAGGCAAGCAATATTATCACAGTTTTTCATTTTCACTCCCTCCTGTAATAATAACACTGCTTTTCTTATAAATCTTTTTTTTTCCAAGAAGCATCTGCCCATATATCAAAATATTTTTTCTCAATTCCTGATCAAAGTAATCAAGGAAGCAGTTATTTCACTTTACTTTTTATTTTTCCCCCAGCTACTTGCGAAAGGTATATTTATCTTCACTATCTAGAAGCTTAAAAATATTATTGATGTAAATTTTCCAATCTGTCTTCCCTTTTCAGGATACCAACAACTCAGAATTCTGCCTCTTACATAAATATGATTCCAACAATGGCCCTGCATACATCTCGAATAATTTTGTCTACAGCAGAAAAAAGCTACTACTTTATCTGTGACAATATGTATGGAATCAGTGTTAGACTTAGAAAAATGTTTTCTTATAAATAAAAACATTCTCGTACATTTGTTCTGCACTAATCATGCATCAACAAGTTGATTGTTGGGTTCTCATAAAATAAGATACACTGGAAATTATGGGTATCCATAGAAGTCACCATACAGAAATGTTGTGATATCAAGCAAAAGTTATTTGGGTTTGCATGTCTATTAATAATATCTATTAATAATCTCTGGAAGGTTCAAGGTTACAGATGCTTTAAGAATTTGAAAATATAGATGTATAATTTATTCTATAATATAATGGAACATTATATGAATCACAATTATTGTTTCTGTTTCTCATACTTTGTTTTTCTAAAACATAAACAAAAGGAAATGTTTTTTCAAATATTCTTCTGAAATTTTATATAAGCCAAGACCTTGTAAGATTTTTTTATATATATTTCCACACTGTACACAATGAATGCTTTTCCTTAAAATCCATTTATAACATTAATGCTTCCAGCCATTTTTAATGTAACATTGTTGCTCTGAAAGCTATAAACAACTACTTTTTGGTCTAGCTGTTGGGAAAATTCTGTCATCTGTATTTTTAAATCGTAAAATATTGAAAGTTGTTGGAATGTACTGATGGAAGCAAAACAATACAGTTTACTTACTATCTTACCTTTCCAGCTGCAAAAATGCAAAAAAAAAAAAACAAAACCCTTTAGTGCTACTGAAAAACAGCTTCTTAAATCTTTGTAAACCATCTTATTTTTGTTTAGGAGGGATGCTGAAGAAAAAAAGAGTTTGCTATAAGTATGTAGAGTGTAAACACTGTATAACTTGAAAAATTAAGTTCTGGTGTATCACCAATCATTTTTAAAATGGGAGTAATATGTTTTAAATTACAGCACCATTAATTACAGTTGAACCACATTATATTAACATTTTCTATTTTTCTAGTATAAATTTGTGTATAAATTTTTAACAGGATAAAAAGAATGGAAATATTAGGAAAGAAACACAGAATTTAACAAAGTATAGTGAATATATAAATAAAATATATAAATATAAATATATATATAATATAAATAAAAGAAAATAGAAAAAGAAATAGAAACAGAAAAGAAAAAGGTCAAGAAAAAGAGGTGTCCATTCTTTTTAACAAAGGTTATAAAGGCATTTGTATTTTATCCCTTCTCTAAGTTTTTTTCATAATTTCCTTCTTTCCATAAACTACTGTTTCTAATCTTCAACCCATAAAAATACAAGTTCATCTTTCTCTTTTTTCAGTAAAAAGCCAGAATGGGTTTCTATGAATTAAGGATAAACTTCTTTTTTTAATCAGGCTTAAATGATAAGCTTAAATAATTTCTCAAAATATGCAAACAAAATCTTGGCAATCTCCGAGGACCAATATTGTAACAGAGTTTAGTCAGCCATGGTTGTGCTTTGTTGCTAAAATTTCTTTTAGTCCTAAATGACTAATTGTTTGATAAACATGGACTGGGTAGCGAAAACATGCCCGTGAATTTAGTCAATTTGGTTGACTAGAACAGTATTTCTTAGTCGAACCACAGACAACTACAATGATCTAATACATATCGATTTTACAGAAGACAATGTTGAAAAAGCACTACACAATTTAAAATCTAAAATCTCTGTCTATTGGACTGGACAGAATATGTGCCTACTTCTTTAAAAAGCTATCCACTGCCATAGCTGAACCTCTAAGCATAATCTTTGAAAAATCTTTCAGGACCAGCTCCTTGCCAAAACTATGGTCACAAGCCACGGTCATTCCCATCTTCAAAAAGGGAGACCCCAGCCTAGTTGAAAATTACAGACCAGTCTCTTTATGCTGCGTCACCTGTAAAGTCATGGAATCAATTATTAACCAATCCATTATCCTCCACTTAGAGACAAACAACCTACTCTCTAATAAACAATTTGGTTTCAGAAAAAAACTATCATGTCATCTGCAACTCTTACACTGCAAAAACATATGAACTACACAATTCGATCAGGGCAAAGCAATAGACGCAATCTACATAGACTTCTGTAAAGCCTTTGATTCAGTGGTACACGATAAACTACTCCTAAAACTAAAATCTTATGGTATCTGGACACCTGCATAACTGGATAGAAGCATTCCTCTCAAACAGACAACAAATGGTCAAAATTGGGAGCGTCCTATCAAATCCTGTACCTGTCAACAGCGGTGACCCCCAAGGCAGAGTTCTAGGACCAACTCTTTTCATACTCTACATAAATGACCTCTGTGATCATATCAAGAGCAACTGTGTTCTCTTCTCTGATGATGTAAAGCTATTCAACACCACAGACAATACTGCTACCCTTCAAAAAGACCTCGACTGTGTTTCAGAATGGTCAAACAAATGGCAACTTCAAATATTTTATTTTATTTATTTTATTTGGTTTGTCAATTGCTTACAAGATAATAGGTATAAGTAAAAACATAGTTATGAATGCATGGATACATATAAGAAAAATAAAAAAAATAAAAGAAACAATAGGACAGGGACAGTAGGCACATTGGTGCGCTTATGCACACCCCCTACAGACCTCTTAGGAAAGGGGTGAGGTCAATAGTAGACAGTCTAAGGTTAAAGTTTTTGGGGTTTGGGGAAGTAACCAGAAGTGATATTCAGCAGGTTCTGACCAGTTCTGTAGAACCGGTAGCGGAAATTTTGAGTAGTTCGGAGAACCGGCAAATACCACCTCTGACTGGAGATTTTACATTATTCTTCCTCTGCCATACCCATCAGGCCATGCCCACAGAACCGGTAGTAAAGAAATTTGAATCCCACCATTGGAAGAAACCACAGAGTCAGGTAGAATATTCCCAACATTGACCACTCTATTGCTGAAGTAGTATTTCCTGCAGTCAAGTTTGGTGCGATTATCCTTGAGTTTGTATGTATTGTTTACTCTTGTATTGTTATGGTTGAAGCTGAAATATTCATTGACAGGTAGGACATTGCAATGTATGATTTTATATACTATACTTAGATCGGACCGAAGGCAGCATAGTGCTAGGTTTTCTAGGTCTAGAATTTCAAGTCTGGTGGCATAAGGTATTCTGCAATGAGTAGAGGAGTGGAGAACTCTTCTTGTAAAATATTTCTGGACTTTCTCAACTGTGTTAATATCAGATACATAATGTGGGTTCCAGACTGATGAGCTGTATTCGAATATTGGTCTAGCAAATGTTTTGTATGCTCTAGTTAGTAGTGTAATATTACCAGACAAAAAGCTATGTAAGATTAGGTTAACAACTCTTAATGCCTTTTTGGCTATGTAGTTATAGTGGGCTCTAGCACTTAGATCATGAGAGATAAGTACTCCAATATCCTTGACAGAGTTTGGATCATCAACAAGGTCTTGACCATTCAGCCTGCATTTTATTTTCTGATATATTTTTTTGCCAATATGTAAGACAGAGCATTTATTTGTTGAGATTTGAAGTTGCCATTTGTTTGACCATTCTGATATAATCAAGGGTAGGAAGGGTAGCAGTATTGTCAACAAACTGCTTATGTGATGAGTATCTATGGTTGGCTTGGCTATTTGGAAGTAGGTTCTGCATGCTTTTGCCCTTGAGGAAATGGATTAGCAAAAAGTGTCCTTGCTGAAAGGCTGATCATTCTTAAATGTAGGTAGTTGACTTTCAACCATTAGTTTAGTGAAGTTACAATAGCACTGAAAAAGTGATTTGCAACCAGTCCTTGCATTTATGACCATCACAGCAGCCATATGATCACATGATTAAGATTCAGGCACTTGGCAACTAGCGTGCATTTATTACATTTTTAGTATCCAGGTATCATGTGATTGTCATTTGCAACCTTCCCAGCTAGCTTTCAACAAGCAAAGTCAATGAGAGAAGCCAGATTCACTTAACCACCATGTGATTCACTTAACCCTGGCAAAAAAAGAGCAAAAAATTGGGTGCAAATCACTTACAACCACCTTGCTTAACAGCCAAATATTAGTCCAGTTGTGTCATATGTTGAGGACTATGTGTATTGCTCTTATTCACTGGTAACATACAGCTATGTGAAAAGTTTTCAATTTTAAAGTGCATTTACATGTTTAATGAACTTTTCTCTCATAGAAACCATGCAAAATTAGTACTTTGATGAAAATTTCTGTAGTTGGATTGAGATGCGTAATTTTTATTAATATAACCAAAGTCTTTTTAAGGTTTTAAGTAAGTTTATGTGCTAAAACAAACACAACTTGCATTTTTGAGAATGTTAGGATCGAAAGTAGCCAATCATCAGTGGGCTTTGGCTGACCAATCAAAATGCACAGAGGCTAAATCTATGAGCCAATCAATGTTGTCATCCTCTCTGACTGTAAATAGGCATGAAAAGCATCGAGAAATTTAATTTAGCGCTGGCTGCAGGCAAGGATGAAGGCCTTTGCTTTCACCAGTACTGCGCAGCGGCATCGCATCATTGTGCTTCATGAAGAGGTTTACTCTTGTACAGAAATAGCCAAAAGAGTGAAATGCCATCGAACCACAATGAGCAGAGTGGTTGAAAAATACCAAATAACTGGTTCAGTTATTCATAACTGGTTATAATAACTGGTTCAGTTACAAGCTCCGCTCTGGAAGACCAAGGAAGTCGACAAAACAGCAAGAGCGGGCTCTGCAACGCATTTCGATGGCTGACAGGAAGCTCACCTCACCTCAGATTACAAGAATTTGGGGTGAAACATGTGATGTAAAAGTGTGCAGTGTGTCACAGACTGCTTGCCAAAGAGCTCAAAGGCTGCAGGGCTCAAAGTAAACCTTTGCTCATAGACGCTCACCGCTCTCATTGACATGAGTGGGCCAAGAAGTAAGCCAAGTAGACCAACGAACACTGGGCCAAGGTCATCTTCGGTGATGAGAGCAATTTCTACTTAACTGGGAATCAGTGCAGTAAGCATGTCAGAAGATTTCCAGCTGAAGAATTTAGGCCATACTGCCTGAATCTAGCTGTGAAGCATCCATTGCATGTGATGATCTGGGGCTGTATCGCTGCTTCTGGTATTGGTTGGATACAAATCATGCAGGGAATCATGAATTCCAAGCAGTATGTTGAAGTCCTGGAAAAGACCATGCTTCCTTCAGCTCAGCAACTTGTAGGGAAGGACTTTTACTTCCAGGATGACAATGCTCCTTTTCATTGAGCCAAGTCCATCCAGCAGTGGATGAAGAAGCATGGTGTTCGACTCCTGGATTGGCCAGCTCAGAGCCCAGATTTGAACCCAATTGAGAACTTGTGAACCAATATTGGTTACGAATAAGCAAGAAGCATCCGAAGACCAAGCAGGAGCTGATTTAATCCATTATTGCAGCTTGGCACCACATTGTCACCAAAGATCACATGCAAAGGCTTATACAGTCTATGCCGAAGTGATGCCGCTGGGTGATAAGCAATAAGGACTGGCCAATTTCATATTAGCGACCATGTTTGGTTACCTAAACGGTCCTTTTCAGGGCCACAAACAATAAAATGTTAACAAAACATTAGCATCGGCCTTAGTAATTGCAACACGTATGTCACTGGGTATGTATCAGTTAATCTGTTTTCATAGTCATTGTAACATGCATTGTAAGCATGCAAGAAAATTCACAATCCCCATCCAAACAGCACCAAATTGCAAAAAGCTTATGCTTTTCACTTAAAAACCACCAGTATTTATTTAAATATAACAATATTTGCATAGCAGTTAGCATAAAATATCATAAAATCAATGGCCTATCCAAAAAATGTCATAAAGTATAGACTGTAAACCATACAGTGTGCAGAACTTTTTCACACAGCTGTACCAGATGAATATTGTTAATTTAATTTTAAACCTATCCTATAGTCTGGCTTTTGCACCATCATAAAAGATAGTTATAGTTTACAACAGCTGATCATCCAAATAGCGGGTCCATAACAATAGACAATAGACAGGTATGTTCAAAGACTGCTTGCAATCAATCAGCCATGATTAAATTAATGAAAAGAGAATTTGACATATTTTTTGACTGCAAAGCCTCTGTAACAGGAGAGGACAAACATTCTTTACATTCCTTAAAGGCCAGAAAAGACATTGACATGTATGATGTCTTCACCAGTAGAAAGGAACCAATTTAGGGTGGTTTTTTTTCATCAGTGCTGCATGGCTTGATTTAAAATAATAATAATAATAAAAAACCTTATTTTTTATTTTTTTATTGTTGTACTTTCAAGTCAGTGTTGACTCCTCATGATTGCCTGGAGGAGTCCTTCAGTCTTATCAGTTTAGAAATCATGACAGCATTAATATTATCTTTCTCTTTATTTTCCAGTATATTTCCTTTTCTTCCTTTTATAATTTATAGCAACTCAGTCTCAAATGTAAAAAAATACCAGAAACAACATTATAAACTGCAATCTTATGGCATCCAAGAAGTATTCTGGGATTAGTGGAATCATGTATATATGATTTGTTCTCTGAGATCAAAGAGAGAATTCCAGCCTTAGAAAATAAATGTCCCTCCATCTGAGACTGATTGGAGAAATTGCAAACAGGAAGTAGAAATCACCCAGTAGTCTATCAAGGCTGAAGAATCAATCAGTCATGAATTACCTAATTCAGTCATGAATTAGGTAAATAGCTCAAGATGTAAATCAGTAAACCAGAAAAGAACCAATGAAGGAAGATTATTTATGAACCGTCAAACTGTGACTATCCTAGACCAAGCCAAGTGCAAAAAAATTACAGAATTCCTAGAAGCCTGGCACTCTGACAAATCAGCCACTAACAGGCACACATAGACATAAACAACATCTACATATCATTCAAAAGTGGCAATCAACAAGCCAAAAAAGGAATAAAACACCTCCCTACCAGCAATCAACATCCAGATGAGCAGAGATTAATACTAAGATTGACATTACATTTACAATCAAGAAGCAAACAATACCTTAATCAAGGAACTGCCAAACAAGCTAACAGTAAATATCCCAGCCAAAGGCTACCTAGACCACTCTCACCAATACTGACAGGGCAAGCCACTAGAATATAAAATGAGAGCAAACCCAACTCCCTGCTAACACTGGTGATGTTACCTAGTTTGGGTAATGAAATGTCTGCAAAAAAGCAGCCAACTTAGAGAACACCAAGGAGGCCTCATTTCAACCCTGAATTACAGATATTCACCTCTATCAATTTATGTACTGTGTTTGCTTCACCCAGGCCTTTGAAAAGAGAGTAAGACCTTAACTTCATTTTCATCTTTTATGTTTTATTGGTTTTATTGTAATTTATTTTATAGTTGATTTGCCAGAGTCATTGTGAATTAGGCAGCACACAAGTTGAGTAAATTATGATCATTTTCATTATCTGCAGCAATGAATATGCTTTGATTAGAAGTTTGTGCACTTGAGTAAGCTCTATGACAATTGATTCCGAGTGAGCTTAGCATTTGTCAGAAATAGGTTTATGTTTTGCTCTCCATCTTTTACACCTTGAAGAGCAGGGGTATCAAACTCCTGGCCCACGGGCCAGATGCGTTATGCGCTAGCCACACCCACCCCAATTTAGGGAAGGGGGAAAAAGTTGTGATATATCACATGATGACAATGTGATAACACAAGTTTGACACCCCTGTTGTACAGCCTCCTATGCCTGTGAAGTAATGGAGAAATCAAGAATTCATGCTGTAGCAGCTGCAGTATTCCTCCAATTATACAAGTTTCTAAGCTGCTTACTTCCCTGAAAATGAATAAGAAGATTCATTTAAAACAATCTGACAGCATATCCCTTTTCCCTGGCCTCTTTAGAAACACCTGCATCCTTTCATTCCCTGATATCAAGAGTTTCAATATTAACATAAGGGTAAAAAACCTGAGAATAATCCAGAAATTCCTATTCCTATTAAGCCCACAAGGCAGGCAGACCTAACTAAGAAACCAATGCCACGTAGGTCAGATGTCAACTGTCCAATTGGCGAATCCAGAAAAAGAAACTCCTGGAACATTATTTTACCAAGAATATAAGCTTTACTGAATAAAACACACTGGCATAGAAGAAGCAAAACCAACTCTGGGCTTCCTGTACAAAAGCAAGCATAGTTAATCCCCTCTTTCCCTATGGGTCATTCACAGTCTATTATGTCCACCAATCACTTCTGTTCATTTTGTTATGGGAACCAGGCAGCCATGCTGGGACATCTGCTCAGTGTATTCTTGAGGTGGGAGCAATGTCTCATGGGAATCAATGATGCTTGGATGCCATTCCCCTAACCTTTAATTATTAATAGGTACAGAAACAGAATCTGGCAAACACATTAGAATGTGCTTCCCATCCTCTGTTTTTATCTCCATGTGACTTAGGGAGGCACCCCCTAAGACTTTTTCTCAAATAAGTGAAAAAATTCTCAAATCTCTATTATCTGACTATTGCTTTGGTAGCAGTTCTTCCTCCTCTTCTTCAAAGCCAGTTCTTATGCCTTCTGCCATTTCTGACTCAGGAGAAAATTTTGACAATTTTCCAATATTTATAGGTGGGTATAACTATTATGGCAGAAATGTTCTTCTCCATGGCTATTGGCCACCAAAATGCAGTTCACAAGGCATTAGAAAACTAGAAGTTTTGCTTTAGGAATGCTCAGAACTAGCAAGCAGGAAGATTCTTCCCATCTCAACCAAGGATTACATGAATCCACCACATCTGGAACACAACAGGTAGGGAAGGTGTGGTTATGTCAGGTGTGAAAAAGCACAGGAATCTTCTCAATTTATGGTAAACACTTGGTTAGAACCAAATAAGGGTCAACAATATTCGAGGGATTGGACTAAGTTTGCTTGAGGCTCAAAATTACTAAACTCATTCCTCTTTTCACTTCTCCTTCTGCCAGTCCTCCTCCGACAGCAGGGGTGTCAAACTTGAGATCTATGGCCAGATGCCTCAAACACTGGCCATGCCCACAGTCAGTTTAGCAAAGGGGGAAAAAGTCACAATACATCACATGATGACACAGTGGCGACGTGAGTTTGACACCCCTGTCCTACAGGTTAGGGGTCTTCTGTGTACATCCATCCTTTGGAATGAAGGGGAAATAGAGAATGGGAAAAATGTTTCTCTTTCATAACACTCTTCAATATAATCACACTAGGCAACAGAAAAAAATGCTAGATTAGATTATTAGTATCTATTCCCTCTCTCTTAATAATGAGTTAGTTGCTTTTATTCTCCAGTTGCACAAAATATTGGCAGATATGGCTTGCTCCTAAGAAAGCATTTAAATACAACTGATTATACAAAATCACCCTATTATAAATCAATTATTTTAAGCCTTAATAAATTAACCCAATATTCCTTACTCGTCAGGTGTCAACTAGGTGAGTTTGAATCAAAAGCAAGCTTGCTGCCCAGCCCATTCCTCAAGTTATATTTTCTTTTAAAAGACTAATTCAATAAATTAGTTCAAGGATTTAAACAGAAGTTTAATCATGTTCACAAATATTCCTAGGATATGGGTGCACAAGCATTGCAGTAAATTTAAACTTGCTGAAGGGAAAGATTGACAAGATCATTCACTACTTATGGACCGCTGATGGGACAAAGTTTGTGTAATTGAAATGATATGGACCATTTATCCAGAATCATGAAGAGTAACTTACTTGATTAAATTGCATAAAATATCCTATTGTGGTGGTTCTCAACCTTTTCTTCACCATGGGTCTCCTTTAAATACTGTCCTTTGTGTAGCCATTTACCATGGCTATGGGCCCCAAGACTTAAGAGTTAAATCATAATATTTCTTCAAGTCTTCACAGACCCCAAGGGTCAGCAAACCGCAAATTGAGAACCACTTTCCTATTGCAAGCTGTAACATGGAATTATGATGGATTCAAGGACAGCTGAACTAGTGAAAAGAAAACAATCAAGGCAATATTTTCAAATCTTTTTGAGCCATCCTAAATTCTCCAAGCAGCCCTGGAATTGTAACCAATGTATGAACTGACAGTAGACAATATGGAAACTTTGCTGGAGTTAAATGGTGTTTGGCCAGGCTATGTCTCTGCTGGGCCTTCATACCTTGTGTCACTTCATTATTTTATTTAGACACCATTTCTTAAATAAGCAAAACTGGCTGGGTTTAGACTTCATGCAGCTTCTAATCATACTTTATGAACCAGAAAGCCTGGGTTCATACAATAGGTAAACCCAAAATATTGACTGATCTTTTAGGGAAAGACACAGGCTTAGAAAGGAAAATGAAGCTGGCATTGCAAAATTGATCAGTGACTGAGCATTCTATGTGAAATTAATGGAACCTGCAAACTGATTTCTATCTAGCTGCCTGGAGTCTAAGTGTAGTGAATCTTCTTTGCCTAAAATGGAGCATATCAACAAATACCCATCTGATCTCTCAGTTTTATTTCTGTGTAAATCTGCATGACTGCAGAGAATTAGCATATTTCTAAAAATATATGAGGCATTAGCAAAGGCCTCTACTGTGATGCTCTAGATTGTGAAAAGCACTGACCTTTCTAACATCTCCTACTTATTCTGCATTCTATGCTTTGTGCTCAATTTTAAATAGAACAGATAAGAACTACGCTGTCTTTTTTGCAACATGTTTAGTGCCTAGCAATTCTATCATCACAATGCACATACAGAAAAAGCTCCCCTGTGTATCGTGTTCTGCTTTGGGTCAGCAAAAAGTGCATGGCAAGCATCATTCATTCCTTGCAGAAGGTTTGGTGAGTTAAATGTTGCATAGCTGAACTGATGTGGGCCAGCAGCCCAGATTTATGAGGAATGCCTTACTAGATATTGGAGTATGCTGAAATACATAAATAAGCAATTACTTTGCAAAACTTTAAAGGAAAATTTAAAAGTTGAATGTGAGACATAGTGTTTCTGGAATAATTTGATGCCAGCAACAATATGCACAGAAGAACCACAAGATGTTAATCTAAATCACAGGTGACTGCTTTAATGTCATGTCTCCAGCATCAGTGACACAAATCTAATTAATATCTGAAAACCCCTGAATAGTCAGCTAAAGAAGTCAGCTAGAAAGGAGACTAAACACCAAATAGATTCAATACAATATTGGTCCCCAGTGTGTGGAGTTTATTTATAGAATAATAGGGAAGTTAGCCAAGCAAGCATTCAGTGTTATAAAATGTGACAGCAAAAACAAGGAGGTTTTCTGTTCCCAATTTATTTTTACACCCACAAGATTCTGTTCTCCAATGCGACAACTGGACTTTGCCACACTGATGGATTTTCTATGTTTCTCTTTTCATCTTGGATGCCCTGTAACATCTTTCAAAGAATGTTACACCACTGTTCCTCTTGACCTTGTGGTTGACCCTACACACAAATGCATGTCTTTCTATCAGTTCACCTTAAAGCACCCAGAAGACCTAATGTGTGAAAGAACAAAAGGCTATTGGGTACATTAAAAAAGACATGTGAGCACAAGTAAACCATCTCTGTTAGAAGGGATTTCATACTGAAGGAAGTAAAAGCAAGGGAAACCCAAGAAGCTAGGGTCCACCATGCCCATGAAATCCTAATGATTTTGCCTGATTTCCTACCCATAAATTGTTATAAGTTAGTTGACAAAATAAATCAGAATATATTAAATATGTACTTTCGGATCATTTCCTCATTAAATGAACGCATATTTTGACTCATTCATGTAGTCAATCTAGTTTTAGGATTCATGCAAAGAATAGATCAGTTAGCTCATATTTAAGCAGAAATATTAAATTTTTACAACTTTTAAGCACCACTCTACATGTGTAAAAGACTCATTCTTGATCCATACAGTGTGTGAATTTTTCCTACATTTTTGCTTTGTAAATGCTGAAATGCTTGGTTTTCAGACTAAATAGAAAAAATCCAATAAATCTGGAGTATAATCCTCTCTGTGTAACTTGAATAGAGTTGAAATAACCTTCTTTCCAGGGGTGGGATTCAATTTTTTTAACAACCGGTTCTGAGGGCATGGCTTAGTTGGTGGGTGTGGCTTGTTGGTCATGTGACTGGGTGGGCGTGGCCAACTCGACATCACTCACATCAAGGGGTGCTTCTCCTTGCCTGGCCTCTAATGACAGTGGGGATGCTGCAATGTCGTAAGTGTGAAAAATGGTCATAAGTCACTTTTTTCAGTGCCATTGTAACTTTGAATGGTCACCAGTTTTAGACTAAAACTCAAAAAGGGTATGTAAACTCACGTTCGAATGTCAATCTTTCTAGCTAGCCAAGAAGCCTTGCTGAATGTCCTTCATCTTGGTTCATTGTCATTACAAGCTTCTTCCTGGCAGCTCTGCTTCATTATTCAATTATTTCTTCAAAGTGCTAACTCCAACAGGGGAGTATTTCCTCCCAACAGCAGTGTAAAAAGCTTAAAACAACCTTTCCCCTTTACCAGCAAAGAAAAAAACCTCCTTTGGAGACAGTAAGTCTAGGCATACTGCCGAGAATGCAAGAAGGGTGGAAAATAACAAAAGGAGATTTCTTCCAACAACCGGTTCTCCAAACTGCTTAGAAAGTTAACAACCGGTTCTAGCGAATAAGTGAGAACCTGTAGAATCCCACCTCTGCTTCTTTCAGGATTTACTATTTTTGTCCCGTTCCCCCCTCACCATTTGTATTTAATCAGATTTGGGGCACGGCTATTGCATTCCTCGGTGCAATGAAAATGAACAAAACCTAATAATTTTAAAAAACAAAAAATGCATCCTTTTTTATTGATTCCAGGCAAAGCATATGAACAGTAAATAAATCTTTTTAATTAGCACAGCTTATTTGGTCAAACGTCAGCAAGCTTTTAACCCAACTATTTTTAGATCAACAGTGTACTGCTTGTAATAAAAATAATGCAGCACTTGTAGGAAACAAACACTAATGCGTTTTCTATATTGCAAAGCAATACCCTCAGCTAGTATTTAAAGCTTCCATTTTAAGAGAGATTGAGAAAATCCATAAAATACAGTCCTTCTGATCACATCTATATATTCTGAGTAACATGAAATGTACTATCATAAAACTAATCACAATACAAGTAACAAGTAAAGAAAAATCTATTTTTCCAATTTTACTTCCTCCCCTCCCTCACAATTTTGGTTTTACTGGTTCTATTATCAATCTTCATGATAATTAAAATCAAGTTCATAATATTTATTCTGAATGTTACATAACGAAACAGTTGTCAATAAAATCCTAAAGAGGATTGATGCTCGTATCATGTTAGCATTATGATTGTATGAGGTACTGTTGCTGCCTATATGCTTAGAAACATTAACTTCTCTATCTGCTAGTGAAGATGCAGAAAATGGGAAGCAAAATTATTTTAAAAAATTAAATATATATATATACACTATTAACAGGGGTAAAGTGCTCATCTTCAGAACTTGGAAAGAATATACTAATTTAAGGTGACATTTTGTTTTAGAGGTTCTGAACTATATAAAGCATATTGTATAAACATAACAGTAACAGTTTTCCTTATATATGAAAATGGGGGGAAGTGGATTTCTGGAATATTTACTTACGTAATCTGAGTATTCAGACTGAAACTGATTGAGACAGCTATTCTAGAGAGCTTACACATAAGGTGGCTTAGTATCAATCAAACTCTATAATTTATCTCAGTATTCCACAACCATAAAACAATCATATTTGGTAGTTAGAGTAGTGGCTCTTACTCATACTAGAAGAATATGTGATAGGTACATTTCAATCTGCTAATAATGGCATCTTCCAAACAACTCTATGGCACATGAAAGACAAAAGTACAAGGTCTTCTGAAGGAACAAGAAGCCTCATATAGATTGAAAGTGGGTTGATGGTAATGGACAAAGATATATTGGAAATAACAATAAAAACTTGCATGATGCTTTCAAAAACTATTCTAGCATCATTCTTTGCTTCCTTTTGTTTATTTATTTGTTGAACCTGTTTGCAGAACTGAATCACAAAAGCTGTCAGCAATAATACCATGAGGTTCTCTTCCTCAATGCCCAATCACATATGCAAACATTTTTTACAGCAGTATATGACATTATTCTTTAAAAAGTAAAACAATGTGAGCTATTGTTATTCTTCTGTCCTTCCTTCCTTCCTTCTTTCTTTCTTTCCTTCCTTCCTTCCTTCCTTCAACTTCTTTGTTCGGTTATGGATTTCAATCCTTTTGAATAAACAGAAACCTGATTCCTACTACATTTTGCAAACCTCTTTTTAAATGCATCCAATTGTTACTAACTTCTTTTTTGTTTTAGGAAAAAGCAAATAAGTTTAGAAAATTTAGAGTGATATGAAAAAGGCCAGTACGAGAAATTACCTATTCTCAGTGAATGGATAAGTGCATGAATGGCAGTTGCAATGATAGTATCCAGATTACCCATCTTTTGTCATTATCATCATTTAATGTTCCAGAAATGATCAATGTGACAAATGGATTGATCTCATTCAGTAAGATCAAAGCTACACTTAACTCTTGATTCATCACCAAGACTGGGTAGCAAGGTCCTTTTTCTTTTTGCTGCTCCACTTCCAGATAATTCTTTTCCACTTTATGTTGCCTTGAATCCTCCTCTCCATCTGGATCAGGGCACTTCAGTTCAGTCTTTTCAGAGGAAAGGCTATGCCTTCAGCCAAACCAATAGGTTTCATTAATAAAGGATTTTTACCCTTACCACATAAAAATTTGCTATCTGGAAATTGATATGAGAAATCCTTTTAGTTCAGATAAGTGGATAAATGGTAAAATGGTAAAATTCTAGACTTGTTTAAACAAAAAACAGAGGGAAAATGGTACCTACTCCAGAAAAAAAAAAAAAAAAAACTAGTTTCAGGGCAAGTTTTCAATCAGCAGGGTTCTCTGGGCCTTTAAACAAAGATCTTTTTGTTTTATTTTTAGTATTCAAAATTCAAAAAAGATTGCAACTAGCATTTTACAATAATCATATTGTATTAAAACTAAGTACCAATTTAATCATTTAACAATAGTAATATTATACAATAAAATTATAGTTTAGAATAGAGACTTAATGTATTATATTTATAAAAATAAAATGAAGAAAATTAAATATTTAAACTGTGTAAAATAAAAAAACATGAAAAAATATGAAAACAGTGAAAATTCCTATAGTAAACATAAAAAATTAGGATAGAGCAAAATATTGATACTTGTGACAATATATTTTTCTAAATATGTATTTGTCCATGTGGCAATTCAGTTTTTAAACAAACATTTGAATCTGGAGCATTCAAAATTAAATTATCCAGTAAAGCAAAGATCTTAACTACCATACTACCTGTGAATATAAAGTTAATTTAACACTATAACCATGTGGGTGGGTGTGCATAAAAGTATGTTTTATATGTGTACAGGAATACTCACCAACAGCAAGGAAATTGGCTGTTGTTTTCATTGAACAAAAAAGTGAGAAAACACATCAGCAGGTGAATTATCCAAAAGCAGAATGTGGTAGCTAGACTGAAAACCTTGCAAACTACTTCCAAGATTTTTCAGTTCACAGGATTTTCTTAAACTAGCTTACAAGCTTAGAGCTGAGCTGGCATGAATATGGGTTAGGAGCAGCTTACATTGCTAAATACAGGTATGCTCTAAGTCTCCAAATATGTGTTGTCCAAGACAATGTTCATCGGCTACACTACCACCCGCCATGCTCATGAGTTCATCAAAGCCTGACACTCCACAAGCAATTCCATCAATAGACACATTGATCTACAACCAGCCTACAAACTCCTCAAAATCTAAATCAACCACACAGCCAGCCAAAGACAGCCCTGGTCTCAACCCCACTCCCAACTAGCACTTCACCTCCCAATAACATCACTTGATGTAACTTCCCCATCACAAGACCCTCACTGACACGCTTACA
The DNA here is from genome assembly GCF_049901715.1 of Pseudonaja textilis. NCBI lineage: Eukaryota > Metazoa > Chordata > Lepidosauria > Squamata > Elapidae > Pseudonaja > Pseudonaja textilis. Next base: position 17,747,657 of record NC_141997.1, on the reverse strand, counting down.
CCTGAAGCCCTCATAAACAGAAAAACACTGACATACCCTAAACTCCACTAAAGATGTTACCTAGCCTGGTAATGAAGTGTTCAGAAACCAACCACAAGCTCAGAGAGTGAACCTTCATCCTCAAGTCAATGTTCTCCAGATATCTTAGGAGGAATGTTACCCCTACATACTCCAGACTATTTTTAACCAAAATCATGATATGTAGTAATTCTGGGCATTGTATCAATTAGATTGGGCATAAGATTATCTAAATAAGTTATTTTACATTCATCTTTCTACATCAGCATTTTTCAATTTGTTCCCTCAGAATAACAGACTTGGAAGTTACCTTAGAGAACTTCTAGTCCAATCCACTGCTCAAGCAGGAAACTGTATACCATTTCAGACAAATATCTGTCCAATCTATTCTTTAAAAAGTTACAGTTATAGTTCCCAGAATCCTCAGCCTCATGCATGTTAGAAGGTAGCCCACAGAGGTTGGGAAAAGTGATCCTCAGTGACAGTTGCTTTGAATGAGGGAAAGCATTTCTCCATTAAAAACAGTTTGCATCGTTTATGTCTATCACAACAAACAGATCAGGAATGAACAGTTTGTTCTCTTAGTTCAGGTTTATGAAATTGTATTTTGCCAACATATATATCAGTTTATTAGTAAAAATGGTGCTTTTCTTGATCTTCATGAGTACTGTCTTTAAATTTTAAACAATCAATAAGGAAAATGGAAAATATAACAGAAAACAAACACATCCCCATAGCAACTATAACAAGAGTTGTTGATGCTATGGAAGTTTCAGGTGAAGTATCTCCCCACAGGATATTATCTTAGAGGCTTCCTAAGCATAAGCTTCATTCCTGTTTTTCTTGTTACAGAAAGATACTACATAAATTGTTTATTGATTACTGAATGAAAGGGGTAAAACTAGTATCTGAAGAAGCACACTCTGTTAAATATTGGATTTAACTCTGTCGTCAGACAAATGAATTTATTGCATCATTCTACTCCTCTCAAGCCTTGCAATCTAGTAGCAAAGGCCAAATCATGTATGAGTAAATTCAGTGAGTATATCATGCACTGAATAAAAGATGCACATATCAGACTATTTGTCTAGTGAGAATTAATCTGACTCTGTGGTGTAAAGCAAGGAAGATTGTTTTATATCAGCAGGTATGTGACATTCATAGGATTCAGGAACTGAAGTCGTAACTGAGACATCACTCAGGAACCAAGTAGAGACTATCTGTCTGGAAACATACTTATCTTGCTAGTTTGTGCATGCAGTGGCCTAATGTAAACCACGATTCCCCCTTTGTTTACAATATCTCATTTGTCCTATAGAGAGTAACTTATCCCTTCCATCATATAGTGTTAAGAAACCAGCGGAGATGGTTCTCTGCCCTGTTAGTGCCATAATAAATCAAGACCTCACTACAGAAGGTCTACGTCTTTCTTCTACACTGAACATAAATTTCACTGTATTTCTATAATGCACTTCTTCTCAGCTAAGTACCGAACAACAGAAAAAGTAGTGAAAATGATGTGCAACAAAAATGATAGCTAATAAAATAGCCCTATAAAAAAGCACAGCATTAATTCTACAATTATTGTAAAAACTGCATGTTTTTCCTATGTGATTTTAAGGTTCTGCATTAATATACTATCATACTATACTAATGGACATATCATACTATATCACGCTTTTGGTAATGCAACATTGAGATAGTATGAAATAGCAGGAAAAGATTGCATGGACTAAAAATCTACATGTTTCAATCTTTTACTCAGTAACAAAACTCATGGGATTTGGGGGAGCCTTAGCCCACACCTGTTTGTTAAGATAAAATGGCAGAAAAGGAATATTATGTACTGAATGCCCTAGAAATGAACTTACATTAATATTGCTCAACTTCCAGAATCATTCACTGTTAGTCATGTAAGGAAGAGTTGTTGGGAGTTAAACTTAGCAAAATATGTGAAGACACAACAGTCAAAAGTGGTCTTTTCTGCTGCCACTTTCTGAAACTTCTAGAAGAATCAATTATCAAGAAATCATTCAAAAGTTCCTCTATATACCTGAGACCAATATAATTAAACAGTGGTACAAGATCAGAATAAAAACAATCTGGTACACCAGAAACAAAACCTGGTAAAGATTTTTAAAAAGCAAAAGCAAATTGGCTTTTGGAATATTTTTGGTGTTTGTGCGTCTCATTTGATGGCATCAAATTTTTTTTACACGCTCATCACCCAGTAAATGAAATGAATAATAAACACCATTCTGCAGTATCATAACTGCAGCTTCGTGCCTTAATTTAATCACCTGAGCAATCACCCATAATTACAGAACTGGGTCCTGTAAACTTTTGACTTATCAATTTTGGCATAATTTTATTTGCATAAAGAGTTTTTTGTGTGTCCTATGCATGTTTTGTTTAAGTACAAAGGCAAAGAAGACAAAAAGATCCTTGAAAATAGAGGCACAAAAAATTGCTCACAGAGCTGCTATAAAATCATGTGTTAGTTCTGAAACCTGCTGAGAGCCTATCCCTTTGCAGCAATTGTCTGTTATGGTTCCTCAGCTAAGCTTTTTTTCCCCACAGTCTCTATTAATTGTAGGAAGATGTTAAATAAAACATATATGGATTCCTGAGCCAATGAACAAATGCTTCAGAAGGAAAAGGATATATTGCATTCCCTCTTGGGATTCTTACCTCTGTTGCATAGAGAGAGGATTGAAATCTTTCCCCAAAGTAATACACTGTTCTGGCTCTTGTACAATATTTGGATATGGTTGATGTGATGGTCCCTGACCAATCATGATCTCTTTCAACAGCTTCAGTTTGCTGACATTGTAAGAAATTGGCTCTGTTGCTCCATCTCCAAGCACATCCATGTGGTGGGAGTCCAGTTCCATATCTACGTTTCTGGTAATTGCACCATCATCTTTGTTGTCCAGGTACATAGTTCTGGTACCAGATGAATTGTGTCCTCTATTCTAAAAAAGGATGAGACAATATTAAACACTCATTTTCATCTCTTCTGTGCTAATTCAATGTGTTTTTGTCTTTAATAGAAAAATTGACCTACATCCATTTGCCATAAAAGTATCAGTACAAGGGATGGTTTGGCCATTCTTGGGTTTTCTTGCAATCCAAAGTATTATTTTAATAATGCTTCATTGGTAATATGTTCAGTTAAGTTAATAAAATGCACAAAAGTTACATATTAAAAAGTAATGTTTTTTATGAATCATCGGAGCTTCCATTTTTATGCACTATATTTCTTTTACATAAACTGGTAAGCCATACACTTTATTTGTTCCATTTCTCTGGCTATCCATCTCAATCAATTAACCTGGGAAGTTTATAATTCAGAAAATATATTACAATTTAAATTTTTTTAAATCATTTAAAGCAATAAAACAATAAAACTGGTACAAACCATTAAAAACATCCAATTTGACATACACAAGAGCAAAATATTTGTTCAGCTAGTAATATGGGCAGAAAAGGGGGCCATTGGTACATATGGCACCCCAGGAACATAACCAGGGTTTTAAAACCTTACACAAGACTAATAGGGTTGAACCCTTTCTAATCTCTGAAAGGAAGATGTTCCATATTGCAGGGGCCAGTGAAGAAAAAGACAGACTTCTGCTTGACCTAGTTTGATGAGTCCTTGACTCTTGAAAAAAGGCACTTCCTCAGATACCTTAATCCCAAGCCATGTAGGGCTCTATAAGTCAACACCAGCACCTTAAATTGTATCTTGAATTGTACACACCAGTAATCAGTGTGGCTCACACAGGAATAGTGTTACATGTGCCATATATCTGGTACTATTTGCTACTCGTGCAGCCACATATTGCTCCAGTTGGAATTTTTGAATGGTCTTCAAGAGCAGCCTGGTGTAGAACATATTACAGTAGTCTTGAGGTTACTGTTCTGACCACGGCTTCCTGAGACTGTAATTAAGCACACGCTTAGTCCAAACAACTCTTGTTTTATTTCAACGCTGGGAATTATGTTCATTCCCAGTCTGTAATGAGTCTCAAACAATCTCCCGACATAAGCACCCACCTTTATCTCCTTTGAATTGCTGCCAACAACTAAAGTGCCAAATTAACTGTAAAAACCCAGCTGAAGTACAAAGTCCACACAGAGCTTCAAGGTTTAAACCAAACAGAGTGAACGACTTTGCTTCCTGCAAAGGTTTCTCTACTTTTGTACTTCCTTTGTATCTTAGGGGAGGGGCAATCACCTACAAGCTTTCCTCCCGAGTCGCCCCTTTTGTCTTAGCTGCTCTTGCCTTCTAGCAATTCTGCTCACACATGCACTGGGAACAGGCTCCCCTTGTTCCTCTGCCTTGCTGCTGCCAGACGGAGGCTCCGGAGGCTGCTCCCCATTCCCAGGTGGTCCTGGTCCAATCTCTGCATTGGATGCAGGACCCTCGTCTGAGTCCTCCTCAGATTCCCTGACTGGTCCCTGTTCTTCCCCACTGTCCGATTCCACTGCCGTCTGCACAGGCTGCTGGTGAACCACAACAATTGCAAGGGCATAAGTTACTGTTAGCAGGTATGTGCACAACTGGCACACCAAAGTGAGCAAAAACCCTCCTAAATGTGGCTGTCACCTGCTCTTTGAGCAAGAGCCACAAGTTCAGGAGGACTCCCCCCACATTGCACACTGGGTCTGTTTGGGGCAGTGTAACCCCACCCAGAACCAGAGATAATAGAACCTTTTATTGAGGGGGAGTCCAAATACCCACAGTCACTCTTTTGCTATGGTTGAATTGGAGCCTGTTTTACCCATCCAATCTCCGACAGTCTCCGCAGACTGAAATAGGACATCCATAACATCACTCAAGAGGCCTGGGTAGAGATATAAAGCTGGGTGTCATCTGTATGTTGATGATGTCTCACCTACAGATTACCTCACGCAGTGGCCTTATGTAAATATTAAATAGAAGAGAAGAGAGAACAGAGCCCTGAGGCACCCCACAAAGTAGGGGCCTTGGACTAGATCTCTTTCTCTATTAACACTGACTGAAACCAGCCCCAGAGGAAGGAGAAGAATCAGCACAATACAGTGCCACCCACGCCCAGTTTCCAGAGCCGGCACAAAATGATACCATGATCAATGGTATCAAATGCCACTGAGAGGTCAAGAAGAGCTAAGACAGTTGTACTACTTCTATTGCATCCCCACCAGAGGTCATCCATGAGCCCAATCAATGCCATCCCTGGTCTGAATTCTTCCAAGTGAGGGGAACTTTAAAAGCTGGTGGGGCTATTCCCTCTCTTTCTTATACATTGTATAATACATATTATTATATATTATACATGTAAGCTACATTTTGCATAAACTTTCTGATTCAATTATCCCTTGCTAATTGACCATGACTGTAAATTCTAAGGAATTTTGTTTTTATCTTAAGTGGAAAACATGGAATTCTGTGAATTAAAGACTCTGGTTGACATTGAATTCTTTCCCCTTTTCTCCAGCCCACATGGCAAAGAAAGAGAGGGGGGGGGAGAGAGATGGGTTGCTAGAGAAGGCCCATGGATGCCATGGGTCTAAAAGAATAGTCACACATTCATCAGGAGGAATATGGTAGCATATTTGCTAACTAATATATTTTATTAATTAAACAATCATTTCTGAGCTCCAGCTCCTTTCACCAATGGATAGCTCACTTCATAAAACCTGTTAATTGCAAAAGTTGCTATCAGACTCCTCCAGAATTTTGGCAACCACAAACTAATATGTCTCTTCTCCTATAATTGCCCCATTGGATAAATGCATCATCATCCATTTTTAACATGAGATGATAAGGGAGTTGAAAGTAATGTTGCTTGTACAAGGAAGATCTGCCTCTAACCCTACTTTACAAAATTTATGTATTTATCACATTTACATAACTGTCCATCTCAGGAGAAGTGATTCTGACAGCACATAATAATTAAAGAATGATATAGATATAGAACAGCATTTAATATATATGTTTTTAAAAAACAAACTTAATTAAAACATATACAAACCTCAGGCAGAGAAAGAATGAGTATATTTAAGAGTGGAGCAATCTAAACATGGTTCATGAGAAACCAGGCTGGTGACATAACGGGACCTTGAGGGACTTTCAAAACATCTAAAAGAGATGAAATGAACCTAATATTAGGGGAGAGATAGGATAGGTGCCACAGCAGAGAAGTCCAACCCATCCGGGATCTACCTCTGGCAGATGGTATCCACATCATATTTTCTCTGCCAGAAATAATGAGGGAGAGCTGATGTAATCGAAGAAGGGAGGTTCCTCAGATAACCTGGCCCCGTGCCACAAGTTCCTAGTGGCCATCTTCCCCCAGATTCCCAAGAGAGTTCATTCACCAAGAGCACCCAGTCCTTAATCTCTTGCTCCTGTCCCATTCAATCCTTCATTCTATTGCTTGGCAGTGGCCATGCCTCTGAGGACTCAGGGGTTATGGATCAGAAAGCAGAATTACAAGAAGTCACAGGAAGTACAGGTAGTCCTCAGTTTATGACCAGTCGCTTAATAACCATTCAAAATTATTACAGGCCAAGAACAGGTGCTTTGTGGCCTAAAGCCATAAAGGCTGTCTAAAATGTCCTACCACACACACATACGTACACACGGGTGCTTGGAAATCGGCTTTCCTTTACAACTGGTTGCATCATTCTACGGTCACATGACCACTATTTGCAATGTTTTTTTGCTGATTTCCAGGGGAGGTGGGGAAAACATTCAAAAGAAAGAGTTCATACCTACAACCATGGCATTTGCTTAACAACCATGGATTCACATAACAACTGCGATGAGTCACTTAAAAACAGATGCAAAAAATATTGTAAAATTGGGGCCAGTCCTGCGGTAGCCTTGACTGACAGCCATAATTATTTATGATTGGAAATGCAGTCCAAATTGCAGTGATGAGCCATTGGGACCTCTAGTCCTATTTCTGCTTCTTTCCAATGTCCTCCCTAGGTTCTCATCCAAGGATCAATCCGGACAGACTTTACTATTTCTTGCAGCAATATGATCAAGTGAGGAGAAAGAGGAGGGAAAAGAGCTCTAATCAAAACAAAGCACAGAGTGATTTTGGAAAATAATGGTCCAATGTATGCCTGACACGAGCATGGAGAATGAAACATATCTAAAATAGCACAATTCCCAGGTGTGCATGAGTTAACAATCGAACTGATCAATTCTTGAACTGTTCCCCATTGCTAAATATTTGATTAACTTATCCACCTTACAAAGCAGCATTTAAGCAAAGATCCACAGCAAAAATCACTGTAAAAGGCATGAAATGCTATAAATACAGAATTTGTAATCTCTTCCACCTACATTATTGTATGATTGGTAACAATGTGCATTTTTAGAAAAAAAAAAAAAAAGTATACACTGACCTCTTGTGGCCGGCATACATCACATTTAAACTGGCATTTCAGTCAAAGAAATGGCTAAATTGAATCTGCGCAAAGTGGATCCAGTTACAATACATGTTGCACAAAAATATCAATCCATTCCATTATATTTAAGAGTCTTTATTTTTTGGAAGTAATAAACCAATATCTGCCCATGTTAAAAGTAGTATTTATTTATGCAGCATTGTTGGTAGCTGTAGTATTCTCCTGTGAAGCATCACCAAATGTTAGGTTCCTACATTAAAAAGTTTACCATGTAAAAATCACTGGGAATTGCTATGCATTCAGGGGTGGGATTCTACCAGTTCATACTTATTTGCTAGAACTGGTTGTTAACATTCTAAGCAGTTCGGAGAACCGGTTGTTAGAAGAAATTACTGGCCTAATCCTGTAAGGAAGGCAGGAAGGAAACATTCTGGTGTTGCTTACAGAAATTGCCTTTCTGTTAACCCTTATTACATTCTTGGCAGGACTAGACTTCCTGTCTCAGGAACTTCTCTGGAGTTTTTTTTTTCCTTCCTTTGCTGGTACTTTGCTTGTGTAGAGTGACCATTCAAAGTTACAATGGCACTGAAAAAAGTGACTTATGACCCTTTTTCACACTTACGACTGTTGCAGCATCCCCACAGTTATGAGAGGCCAGGTGAGGAGATGTGTGCCTCGATGTGAGTGATATTGAGTTGGCCACACCCAGCCATTAACATGACCACCAAGCCACACCTACCAACTAAGCCACGGCCATAGAACCGGTTGTTAAAAACTTTGAATCCCACCCCTGTATGCATTGCATTTAAAGCTAAAGTGGGGAGGCATCTTGATTCCTCAAGATCAAGTTGTGAGCAATTCTGGAAAAAGCACATGAAAAAGAAGAGACTTCTGTATGTTGCTATCAGTTTTTCAGGGTATGAGGAATTGAACTGCTGGGAATTGAGGAATGAGAAATCTCTTCTCACGTGGGAGGGAGGAAAGAAGGAAGGAAGGAGGAAAATCTGTTTAAGAGAAGACACCAATAATATTTGTATTCTTAGTGCATGCACAGATGGTGTATATTCCTTTTGAATTGAAAGATCTGAAGCGATCAGAATTGACTTCTGTCTGAGGGGCTAGAGTAAAATTGCCTGTTCCTCCCAATCAACTGACAGTATAATCTTGATGATACTTAATCCAGTGCGAGCCTACTCAGATGCTCGGGTAATATTAAATTCTTTAAAAGAGCAATGACTCAGAATTGGTACAAAGAGTTCTTTTTCAGTACTTGAAAAGCTAAATGCTTGTCCAAATATATAGATCTTATAAGAAGCGTTGCAATCCACTTCCTTTCAAAAGAAAAAAGTTATCTTCTTTTCTATCAGGTCTGAAAACTGACTAAGTAGAAATCGGGTTAAAAAGCAGTCTATTTCTGTATTCCGTTCCTTTCAGCCACAATATGTAGCTGTTCTTAGGAAGTAAGAGACAAATTAACCCATTTAACCCCATAAAGTTTCCTCTTCCCTCATTTCCATTAAATATTTACAGTCCACCATAGAACTGCTTAGAGGAAAGTCAACCATACTGCTATGCATAGCTGTTGGTTGACAATATTATCAGATAAAAAACATTAAAAAGGAACATTCTTCTTGAGAATGTCAAGGTGAAGCAGAAAAGCAGCAATATCCCATTGCCCATGCTGGATAAGAAAAGGTAAAAGCTTGATGAAAGAAATCCAGTCTGTTCTCCTCCACATATCCCAGTTCTATCCTACAATAATATCATTAGGATTTTGTTTCTGTACATAAAGAATTACAGGTAGTCCTCGACTTATGACCACAACTGAGCCCAACATTTATAATCGTTAAGTGAAATATTTGTGAAGTGAGTTTTTCCCCGTTTTACAACCTTTTTGCCACAACCTTGTTGTGAATCATTGCAATTACTAAGTTAGTAACATGGTTGTTAAATGATCTGGCTTCCCCATTGACTTTGCTGGTCAGAAGGTCACAAATGATCCCTGGACATTGCAACTGTCACAAATACAAAACAGTTGCCAAGCATCTGAATTCTGGTCATATGTTCATACAGATGCTGCAATGGTCATAAGTGCGAAAAATGGTCATAAGTCACTTTTTTCACTGCCGTTGTAACTTTGAACAGTCACTAAATGAACTGTTGTAAGTCGAGGTTGTAAAGCAATCCAGAGCAACTTATATGTATTATTTCTTTATACCCTGCCCTTATTATTTTACAAATAACTCAAGATGGAAACCTATCTAACATACTTTCCTCCTCCTATTTTCCCATAACAACTCTGTGAGATGGATTGAACTAAGAGAGTGTGACTGGAGGACTTGAACTCATGGTCTCCTGCTTTCTAGACCAAAGTGGCTGTTATTATAGTCTCAACACACATGGGAGGCCATCAGTGGAGGCTTACTCCAGTTCTTGGATCAGTTGCCCCAATAGACAAGGACCTCACACTCCTCTTTCAACCCACTTACATAGTTCCCCACTTGGTTCACCTACCACTAAATCATTTTGGATTAGTAGACCCGTGTTCAGAAATATTCTAAGTGGCAGGTCACTTGTATAATGAAAGCATTATAAGGAGTCATGAGACACCTCCATCCTACTTCACCATCTGCCTGTCTACTGTACCTATTCTCTGGATAAAAGAGAAAACAGACTGAATTCTGATTAATTTCACTTAGGGTCTAATAATGCCCAATTGGATATACTCAAAGAAATGTCACTTGTGCTTTTTTATTTCTAAAGGCTCATTATGTCGTAGTTTAGCAACAAAAAAAAGCTTAATGCTCTTTCCCAAAAAGCAGGAAGCCTGTGAATAAAAGGAGCCCAAATATCACAGGCATTTTGGAATGTGCAGTCAGGTATCACTCTACTGGAAGCCAGGTGTTCAGTTTCTCTCACAAGCCAAAATATCCTTTTGGGTAATGCCTATTGTAATGTATTTAAATAAAGACTTCTAGGGCAATGTTCCTATTGGTTAACAGAAGCAACAATACAATTGGTTAGTAACGTTGGTGCCTGATTGGCCACCAATAGCGGGGGGAAGTTTAACTAAATGTCATTGGTTACGAGCCATGGAGCAGCCGCTATAAAAAGGGCTGCTGCAGTTCGACTGCAGTTGAAGTTACTATTATTATTAAAGAGCTGAATTCAACTCCGGTCTGTGAGTCTCTTTACTGGCAACAGAAAACTGGCGACGAAGGTGGGATAAAAAAGACAAAGACTGTAAGCTTGTGGCAACAACAGCTGAAGGACCAACGAGATGGCCGGGAACAATTCGCCACCTGCACCGTTCAACCCAGCCGAAGAAGAATGGGAGTCGTACATTGACAGATTCCTGATGTTTTTAGAAAGCAACGAACTGCAAGGAATCACCAACCAAAGGAAGAGAGCCATATTCCTAACCCATTGCGGTCCGACTATTTTTAAAATGGCCAAAGTGTTAGCAAGACCAAACAATGTTAAACTGATGGCATGGCCAGACCTGAATCGGATGTTGAGGAACCATTATGCACTGGCCGTATCCAACCTAAATAGAAGACACGAGTTTTACAAGCGTGACCAACTAGAAGGCGAGAGCATTGGAGACTTTGTAGCAGCATTGAGAGACATTGGGGGGGCATGCGAATTCCTCAACATGGTTGAAGCCATGAGGGATTGCATAGTCCTTGGACTAAGAGATGCAACCTTGCAGAGCAAACTACTAAACCGACCAAACATCACCGTCAACAAAGCCATTGCTGAAGCAACTGCCGCTGAAGCCGCAAAGAAATCTGCAGCAAAAATGAAGCAGATGAATATGACGGGCAGCCTGAGCATCAACAAAGAGAAGAAGACAGAGGGAACCAAAAAGCACGCTGCCAGGTCCTCTCACCATGAGGACATTGAATCATCAACCGATTCAGTTGACGAAGATGAGGAAGTGAACAGACTCTACTCAGAAAGGAACCAGAGAGAGAGAGACGAGGCAGAAGATCCGAGTTCCAGTGTGCGGGTTGCGGCGGAAACCACCCGAGATCTGAGTGTCGATTCCTGGATGCTACCTGCCGGAATCGTGAGAAATGGGGACACATCGCAAGGGTATGCCGAAACAAAAAGAGCTATAAATCAAGGGAACAGGGCAGTACCTCCCCCAGAAACAAAGAAAGGACTACCGGAAGCCATTGGAACCATGACAGAAAAAGTCAACAGAAAGATGAAAAGGAAGAAACACACCAAACTATCACAATTGGGACGGCCAGAACAACAAACACTAAGAAGGTTAGAATCAACATCCTGATTGAAGGTGAGCCATGCAAGATGGAAGTAGACTCCGGTTCGTATTTATCAATGGCGTCATGGAACACAATAAAAAGCTTGATTCCCAATATAAAACGCAGAGAACTTGAGAAGCAAAGCTTAATCATCAAGGACTACTAGGGTAACAAAATACTGGTAGTAGGGCTAGGACAATTCAAAGTAAGTTTTAAAAGGCACACCAAGATCCTGCCTTTAACCATTGTTGACAGAGATAGGCCCAGCCTGCTCGGTTTAGAATGGTTCGAACCACTCGGGATCGAGGTGACAGGAATAAACAACAACACCATGACTGACTGGGAGAAAGACCTGATGGAAGAATTCCATGACGTGTTTGACGGGACCTTAGGCAAGTACCGTGGGACCCTTATATCGTTTAACTTAAACTCGAACGTAGCTCCAGTTAGACTCAAAGCCAGACAGGTACCATTTGCACTAAGACCTAAAATTGACGAACAACTAAACAAACTAATCTCTCAGGGGGTTCTAGAGCCAACTGACCACGCCAGATGGGAGACCCCAATTGTGATCCCTATAAAACCTGACGGGTCCATGCGCATCTGTGGTGACTATAAGGCCACCCTGAACCACGCATTGCAACAGAACGCATACCCCGTTCCAGTAGTCCAACACCTGTTGCATTCATTGGGAAGAGGCAGAATTTTTGCAAAACTTGACCTCGTGCAGGCATATCAACAATTACCCGTTGATCCTGAAACAGCCGAGGCACAAACCATCGTTACGCACAGAGGAGCATTTAAATGCGATAGATTACAATTCGGCGTAAGCGTAGCCCCTGGCGTTTTCCAGAGCCTAATGGAACGCCTTCTACAAGGTCTAAAAGGGGTGGTACCCTATTTCAATGACGTATTAATATCTGCTGAAAACAAAAAACAACTAAAAGACCATTTAAGGGCAGTTCTGACAAAATTTAGAGAAGCAGGACTTAAGGTCAAAAAAGAAAAATGCCAACTTGCCACAAACCAGGTCGAGTTCCTGGGATACCTTATTGATGAAGCAGGAATCCACCCCACACACAAAAAAATACTAGCGATTAAGGAAGCCCCCAGACCCCAAAACAAAATGGATTTACAGGCTTTTTTGGGTCTCATTAATTTTTATCATGTTTTTCTGCCACAGAAGGCAGCAGTAGCAGAACCACTGCATAGACTACTTGATAAAAAAGCCAACTGGAAATGGGGCCACCAAGAAGAAACAGCATTCAAACAAATTAAGGATCTAATCACATCGAAATCAGTATTGATTCAATACAGCAACACGCTACCTCTAACTGTCACCTGCGACGCTTCACCTTTCGGAATAGGCACAAATCTCAGCCACACACTTCCAGACGGCAGAGAAGCACCAATTGCCTTTTATTCCAAGACGTTATCCAAAACCGAAAGAAACTACAGCCAACTAGACAGGTAAGCCTTGGCAGCCATCTCGGGAGTGAAACGATTCCACGAATACTGATACGGTAGGACATTTTCTTTGATTACCGACCACAAACCATTATTGGGAATCCTAGCCAGAGATAGGGCAACCCCCAGCGAGGAGACCACGCTGCCCATCCAGCAAGCCCAGATGGCAGAGTAGGACCAACAATCCCAAGACACGACCGAAGCGGTGTGGTCGAGGCACCCTCCCGGGAGATTCCAGAGGGAGGAGAGGAACGGACAGCTGGCTTTTCCGAACCGGCAGAAACCAACACAGAGACTGAACTGCGCAGGTCAACAAGGACTCACAAGAGCCCCGCCTACCTGCACGACTACGTTACATTGGAACGAACCAAGAGGGGAGGGGTGTAGTGTATTTAAATAAAGACTTCTAGGGTGGTGTTCCTATTGGTTAACCGAAGCAACGATACAATTGGTTAGTAACGTTGGTGCCTGATTGGCCACCAATAGCGGCGGGAAGTTAAACTAAATGTCATTGGTTACGAGCCATGGAGCAGCCGCTATAAAAAGGGCTGCTGCGGTTCGACTGCAGTTGAAGTTATTATTATTCTTAAAGAGCTGAATTCAACTCCGGTCTGCGAGTCTCTTTACTGGCCACAGAACACCTATTATAGGATAATATATATCCCTCCTCCCCCTCCCTCCCTCCCTCTCTCTCTCTCTCTCTCTCCCATCACCAAAATCATAAGTGATTTTCATACAGCAAACTTATGTCAGGAAAAGGCGTAATGGCTACTTGAAACCTAGAACAGCTAAAGATGAAGTTTTGCCTTGCAGCAGCCGAGAATGAAACAAAAATGACCTCATGAGGTATGTCCTTTAGCAACAGGTCTTTATGCTATAGTTAATTGGTCATAAGGATAAGCAATAGACTCCTATTCCCAGGTAAAATCATGTAAAGCAAGGATTTTTGCTGAGGCTTTCATTCTGCTTCTGCAACACCACTACATCTGTATTCTTGTCAAATCCAATTGTACATAATACCATGTTCAGATTAAAATATGATATAGTGTCACATGGCAATGCATAATGTTCTATTAGCTGGTATGGTGGAATCTATGGCTGAAAGGAAGATAGAGGAAGTTAAGAGTTAAAGAATAGTCCAGCTTGGACTCCATAAATGAGAGGAAACATATGAGATCAAACCCTGAGGTCTATATCAGGCTTTCCCAGGGGATAGCAGGAAATCTGGCAAGATTCTTGTGAAGTGATGAATTAACAATAAAGGTTTGACTTAAGCCTCAAAGCTGTTCTGTTTGCTTCCATCTGACAGATGGGAAAGTAGGAAGAACTGGAAGCTATTTTAATTTGAGAGTATCACCTGTCATTAGCAGCTAAAGCTATTGTAATTTTTGTATAAATAAATAGCATACATTAGGTTGTTTTTTTACTCACACACAGAAATGACAAATCTAGATCATATTTCCAGAGAGGGAGGGAAGGAGGAAGTGTTGTTAGTCAAAGATGCATACTTGTATATTTGTAGGACTATGATCTTGTTTTGGAAAAAAATCCATGATTTTGTTGACTGCTCATTATTTTTGCTCTACCTGCATCAAAGAGAAGTTATGGGAAAAATTCTAAAACATATTCTACAACTTACAGGGAAATTATACTCAACATGAAAGATTACAAATAGTTTGAAGGAACATATTAAAGAGGGAGAAATACTACAAGAAAACAGTTAGAGAACATATCATGTGCTGCATAAGTAATGCCATGTAGCACGTTGTCCTGAAGGTGAAAAAGTATTAGCCATCCCTACAGAGAAGATTTGTCTGTGTTATACAAAGGTCATTGCTGCAGGTGGGTTTAATCAACTGTAAAGACAGATTTTGCCTTGCAGTTGTTCAGCCTGCTCGTAAAATATATAAAAACTATATAGCAGAACTGAAAAAAATTCTAGGACATATTTCTACAATATAGGTTCTCCAAATGGGTTGAATTATGATGTTCAATACCCCCATATAACACATATTTGTGGATGAGAAAATTTCAGGTCAGCCGATTTTTGGAATGTGACCTTTTATCTTTTGGAAAGTACCAAAAGTTGGAAAAGACCATAATTATACAACATATCCAGATATCAGGGATAGAGAGAAAGGCTTCCAGATCAAAGAGTATTATTACTAAACAGATCTGAGATTTGGTCTCACTTCTTTTAGAGATTAAGCACTTTAAAAGTATACCTTCAGCACTAGTTCCCCCTGCAACAATTCAACACTGCAGTGATTCCAAAATCTATGTAAAGCTACACGGCAGCTGTTCATGCTGAGAAATAAGCATGCTAAAGTACATTTCAGGAGGGAGAATAAAAGTGTTATCGTACCTAGAGTGATATCTCTGAATTATTGTTATTCTGCAGTGTCAATCTTGCTTAAGTCTCCCTTGATAAACAGCAGGTGTTTCAATTCTGTAGCCCTGCACCAGCTTTCTAGTGAAGTGCCCTCCCTCTCCAAATTCTGATGATGCATCTCTTCAACTTGATTAGAGTAATTTTCTTTTGTAAAACAGATGTTGGCAACTTACTTTCTTAATCCAGATTTTTTTTACTCTCCTTCACCATCCTTTTCTTGAGCCATCTGAGTGTTGAGTGACTTATGGTGTTGCCAAACTGACAAGTGTTTCTATACTGAACCTTCCCAGGGTGTGAAATTGGGTACAGAATGTTGGTGTGCAATCTTTCTGAATTCATGTTTTGACAACTTTGTCCTCTACTCATTCCAACTTCGCATAGTCATTGGAACAGGTGATCTGTACTCCTGTTTGTCTGGATGCCTCTCCATATCTATAGCGCCATACCCTGTTTTATATATTTTTATCCAGATTGTGTTTGGGGTTATAATATGGTTGCCCAAGCATGAAAATAATTAATGAATGCCTGTTGGGTCAAATTGCTTACTTACCTAACCTTCCTCTACTTTCAGTTACTGTGTTAGCAGATAATCAAATGCCATAAAGGGACTTATAAAGGTCACAGTTATAATAGTCTCTCACATTCAGTGACAGTTCCCTAAGGATGGGCTCCAGTATGAGTCCTAAAAATTGGAAGACTAAACTTCTGGTCCTGGTGACTGATCCAGATTGGATCCTGGTGACAGTTATGTCCTTTTTCCATCTTATGTCTTTTTCAAAGAAGCTCCGTTCCATTCTCCACTATGGTTTTTCTTTCTCCCTCTCCAGTGGATCAGCGTTACTTGATTCACAGACCATATTCAAACCTTAGGCTGTTTTTAGAAGGAGTTTAGAGGGAATTTTTAATTTTCTAAATAGCCATATATACCACTTTACAGTGCTTTACAGCCCTCTCTAAGTGATTACAGAGTTAGCATATTGCCCCCAGCAATCTGAGTCCTCATATTACCCACCATGGAAGGCTGAGTCAACCTGGAGCATGGTGAGATTCGAACTGCCAAATTGCAGGCAGCTGGCAGTCAGCAGAAGTAGCTTGCAGTACTGCACTCTAACCACTACACCACCGTGGCTAAAGGGGCACTTTTGATATTTCTGCAAATTTTCTTGTTTTCTGTTAACTCCCATTTCTGCATGCATGGATGTTGGCTACATAACTGATGGTTAAGGAATGAGTAATTAACCCACTGTATAATGCAATAGCACAGGCTCACTTGCATTGAATGTAACTCCTAGTGATTGTATGGAAACATTCATGTAGTTTCTTGGTAGCAGTAATGTGAAAATGGTTTGCCATTACTTTCCTCCAGGTGATTTTCTGCCTGGTTTATAGCATGGACTTTCTCTTGATCCAAATAGGGACCCTTTGCCAGGTTTGACTAGAAGTGCCCATTCCTGTGGCAAGCAAATGGCACAGGTGACTTAGGCTCCCTGCATCTGCAGTATACCACTCGACATGATCCATGGAGTAGAAAGTGGAAAGTGATAATGAATCAAGCCCTTGAATTGGGCTCAATTTCTTTCTTCTGGAGTGCTGGATAATAAAATATAAAAACAGCATTTTTATAAGTCAAGAGTTGCTCCAGACGTTAAAGTTTCTTTCCAGATCCAGAACATCTAGGGAAATCTCCATGGAGAAGCATCATCTGTTAAAATCACTCAGCAGAGATCTACAGTAACACTTCTCAGCCTTTTCAGTAACATCAAGTGTATAGCACAGTAATACATGATCAGTTTCCATTTTGTCTACCATGCTTATTTATCTAGACCCCTGTAAAGGATTTAGTCCCTACTCTTCAAGCAAGCAGATTCCCTGTATGGCTTATACATCAATAAAAAAGCAGGAAATATTTTCTCTTCTGGTTAAAAATACCTCCCAAATAGAAAAATAAAATCTCAGATGCCAGTTCTTAATGTTGCTCTGTATTAGCCAGCCAAGAAAACAAACCTCACCCCCAGGTTCAAAAACTACCTATTTTCTTCAGTTTCCTCACAGTAACCCTAATACACTAAAGAGAATTAGGACTGACATGATAGCAATATTTCAATATTTGAGGGACTTCCCCAAAAAAGAAGGGGTTCTCCATTCACTTGTTTCACTTGTTTGAGATTGTATACAGTAGGTTCTCCTGCTTGAGGGGGCTGGACTAGAAGACCTCCAAGATCCCTTCCAGCTCTATTCTATTCAATGGATGGAAAGCATTCAATACCCCAACCCTAATACACAGGTTTCAGATCAAGGCAGTCTCTGATTATCCTGGCCTTCAGGCATTTTGCTTACATCCAGTTTGTGGCTGGTAAGGTTTGGGAGCTCATATGACCTCTTTCTTCCCATTCACCTCTACCACCAAAGGTAGATCATGTCTGCTGCTCTTCTTCATAAGGCAGTGAGTTTCAATGACCTCTTTGAGAAAAAGAAGGAGCTAATAAAAATGGCACTTTAACGATTAGCTCCTTCTTGCAGACAATTCTGGTGGTCTCTGTGAAATGAAAGAAGGAAAGAAGGAAATGAGAAGATGGCAATTCCTCCTTGCTCTTGCTTCTCTACCTAAAGAGCTACACACAGCTATATAGAGAAGAGGCAAAACATAGCATGTTCAGCATATAGTCTGAAGTGCCTACTCATCTGTTCAAAGAATGCAAATGAAGGCCATATTGATTTGCCACGTTTTTCCATTGCTGAATTCCTAACCTCACCCAGCTCAGGTTGTGAAGTAGACGATTCTCACTCTGTCAAGGATCTTGGAGTTCTCATCTCTGATTATCTAAGTGCTAGAGCCCACTATAACAACATTGCCAAAAAGGCATTAAGAGTTGTTAACCTAATTCTACAAAGCTTTTTCTCCAGTAATATTGTACTACTAACTAGAGCATACAAAACATTTGCTGGACCAATTCTTGAACACAGCTCGTCTGTTTGGATTCTGCACTGCATATTGGACATTAATACAATCGAGAGAGTCCATAAATATTTCACAAGAAGAGTCCTCCACTCCTCTACTTGCAACAGAATACCCTATGCCCCCAGACTTGAAATTTTAGGCTTAGGTAACTTAGAACTACACTGCCTTCAGTCTCTAACTATCCATTATAATGTCCTACCTGTCAATGACTACTTCAGCTTCAACCTCAGAAATACACGAGCACACAATAGATACAAACTCAGGGTAAACCGCACAAAACTCAACTGCAGGAACTACGACTTCAGCAACTTCAGAGTGGTCAATGCCTGGATTACTCTACCTGACTCTGTGGTTTCCTCCACTAACCCCAAACACTTTAACCTCAGACTGTCTACTGTTGAGCTCACCCCATTCCTAAGAGGTCTGTAAGGGGTGTACATAAGTGCACCAACGTGCCTACCGTCCCTGTTTTAATGTTCCCTTTTATTTGTATCTATTTCATGTATTAATAATCATGTCTATACATACATACATAATTAAATGCATGCTTGACAAAATAAATAAATAAAATAAAGAGTAGAGCAGCTCATTCCTACAATAGCAGTCATTTTGCATGTCACTTGTGTCTTAGTTACTTTTTGATTGGACTTTGTACACTTCTTGAAGTACCCATATAATATTTTATGCTGAAACATGCAATGATTGGTGGATGTTGGTTGCTACCTTAAAAACCCTTCGTGGTTTGGGGCTGGATATCTGCAAGATCATTTTCTCCCAATAAAGCTGTCCAACTAAGAATTATTAACACTGAATAGTGGGATAAAGAAAACTAGAAGATGGCCAGTTTAATCTGCTGGAAGAGACTTCCAAGAGAATAAAATTTATCCAGAGAATCTGAATTAAAGCAAGCTGTAAAGGAAAGACTGATCTAGAGCTTTAACAATAGACACTACATTTGCCCCATTCCCATGTCTTTCAGCTGACTGGCTTGAGGATTATGTAAAATTGGCAGCGTTTTAATGAGACCTTCAGATCGTTTTGAATAACAACTGGATGCTCAAAAGCTGCGTCATAGAAAGGTTAAGACAGCTGACTTGGGTTCATGTATCCCCCCAGATATTCTTTCTGCTAATGCTACATACTTCTAAAAATGGCAAGCTGATCACATGCAGAGTCATCCCAAAAGAGTCAGCCTTGCCAACATTTCAGAGGAAAGCAAATAGTTTGACTTCACATATACTTTAGAATTTATTTACTCTTCCCACATTTAACCTTTTTCTGTTAATTTGCCACAGAAAATGATTTGCATCAGGAAATTGTATATGCAGTATTGAAACAAACACTAGCTCCCAAGCATGACGTTGTAAAGATAACTGGCTTGGATTTTTTTTAAAAAAAGTGCAAAAGAATAGCTTTCTTAATTATGCTAATGAATTGCTTAGGTTGCTTCCAATTAGAAAGCAAAACTATGCACTACAAAGCTTGAAGCATAGCTAATCAAATCTTTAATGCATTGTTTAAAACATCAATGATTTTAGATTACAAAGATGGTAAAACCCAGTTTGGGTGGTTATCATTTAAAAGTGCCACTAAATATACAACAAGACAAATGGAAGAACTATTAACATTCATAGAGGGGCGGGAAAACAATGCTAATGTTCACAAGCATACTAATTTGAAATTTGTTCCAAGAAAAAAAGCATTTATAACTTTCAAAGAAACATCTTTGTATTTGATGTGAGAAAGTCACTTTGCTCATAATTTAAGTGGATATGAAGAGTATGAAGTATGAAGGGTAAATGTGGCATGCAGGACTAAAATGGGAAGAATGCCTGCTAAAGGTACATGTTAAAAAAAACTTGTATTTGTCTCATGTGGCCCATTAAAACCATCTCATTAAACTGTATGAAGCAGATGCTTGAGGCAGAGGTTTTCAGGAGTGTTATGAAAGGACAGCAAACTGGTTCTTTCTTAAATTGTTATTGTATTTTTATTGTCTGGGATGGAGAAAGGTGAACGTGGAATAATATGTCCCATGTACCAAAATAACTTAACTAATTTTGTGTCTTTGATTGGCACAGTTTGTCCAGGTGTTAGGTTGTTGGTATTTTTTCATACCTTGCTAACTGAGATACCAGAGGATGAATTAGAATTTTCCACCATCTAGCACTGCATCCTAACCTATAACCCTAGAAAAATTTCTAAGATGCCTGGCTGACATTACAGTATTTGTATTTTTGTCTTTTGGAGCAATTTTGCAGCTTGGAATAGAAAACCCTTTAAAATAGTATCAAACAATATAACAATCCAGGCCACAAATGTAATTAATTTTTAGCAGTTTTTTCCTGAAAAGCTAAAAGGGCAAGTATAAACACTACACTTTCCAGAAGTCATGACAGGTGAAAATGTTGTCAAAATCACACTTCCCATATTTGATTGACCCAACAAGTTGGCAATAGCCTTCTTTTGCTATTACTGAAAAATATGAATAAGTAAAAGTCAAGGGAAAGATGAAATTATATGCTCTGAAAACATTAATTTAATTGTCATTGTTCTCTACTGTAAATCTATAATTGTAAGTGAAATTGATCGTACAGTCCTATCTGTTTTTGGATACTCTACTTCTAGTTTACCTTAAGTCTAATCTACAGCCCAATATTATCTAGAAATCTTCTGTTTAGTCCTAACTAGCCTAATCCTACTTAATTTATGAGCTCAGATAAAGTAGACCAGATGATGCAACCCATTGAATGTACAAATTTTCATTTAATAAAAACCCCAATAATATTAAATTGGCAGTATAAAGCAAATATTCCATAGATGCCAGCATAAGTTTTTACATAAACTGGAAGCAAAAGTCTGTCCTTAATTTATTAAAGTTGTGACATGGTCACAAGGTTCCAGTTTAATTAATTAATCAATTAAATGAAATATTTCTACTTAGAAAGCATTTAAAGCACTAATTAATTACATTAAGTACTTTCAGCATATAGAGCCAAACGACCCTCATTGCTAACATCAAAAAATTCAAAGGGAAGAAGAAACATTTACATTTGGATTTTTTTTTTTCTTGGCACTCAGCAAAGGCTTCCTTATAAGGGAGCAGTGATTATTAGACAAGGATTTGTGTGCATGCAATTAATCAATTTGGATGTATCCATACTGTGATGTTGCAGTGAAATATCAGTTGTGAGGATTATGTGTGAAGATTGCCTGCTTAAAAGCTAAAATGCCTATGATTTACCATTAAGAATATTTGTGTTCTTGAACTACAGCATGAACTACAACAGGGCTCTCAAACTTGTGGCCTGCAGGCCAGATGTCACCTGCTGGCCATAGCCACACCTGGTTTAGAAAAGGGGGGGGAAATTGTGATATGTCACATGATGCCGCCATGACAATGTGAGTTGACAATGTGAGTTGAACTACAGGAAGTGATAGCTCCTCACTGACCTTGGCAGACCTTTAAAAAAAAAGAAAGCAAGAGTCTGATCCAGAAAGCATATGGATAATAAGCTCAACATCCTGGAAAAAGGTCCAGTAAATACCTAGATAATAGGCTCAACTATCCTGGAAGAAGGCAATAGCAAACTACTACTATTTTGTTGCCCAAAACTACGTGGATGTTGTCTACAAAGTCCCCAAGAGTCAAACCAGACTCCAATGATCCCATCTTACATTTGATTCAAACCCTAAAGCAAAACTGTCCACTTTTCCCATTGGCTAACTGTGCCTCTAGAACAGTGGTCACCCACCGGTGAGCCGCGGCCCACCAGTGGGCCGTGAGAAAATTTTGGTGGGCCACAGAGAAATCTCACCCCCAGAGCACCCCCAAGGCAATTAATCCAGGTTGCGCAGAAGCACTGCCCACATGGCCCACAGGAACCCTCCCCACCCACTCACTCTCTACCTGGAAAACTTGCCTGCTAAATTGCTGTTTTTCCTTTTTCCGAACATCAGCTGTTCTGCTGTGCCGGGAGATTTAGATTAGCAAGGAAGCAAGAAATGATTGGATATCTTGCTTTCTAGCTAGTCTTTAGATCTTCGGCTCTGCTTTTAAGTGTACAGCCGAACCTCCCTTAGCACTGAAGGTTTGCTTGCAAGCAAATTCAGTGCAGACTCACGGAAAGCAAATCTGAGAGACTGAGCTAGCCGAAGGCAGATAGATAGATCACTGAATGATTCTGTGAGCAACTCAATCTGCCTGCTTTGCCTGATTTTGGGTAAAAGTTGCTCTTTTTTAATAAAAAAATCAATATTTACATACATGGTGTGTTGTGAGTTAATTTTGTGAGTTTGCTTGCTAGCAAATTTTATGTGACAGACTGAGCTAGCCAATGGCAGATAGATAGATTTCTGAATGAATCTGTGATTCTGTGAGCAATTCAATCTGCCTGCCTCTTTGCCTGATTTTGGGTAAAAGTTGCTCTTTTTTATAAAAAAATTCAATATTTATATAAATATTTATAATATTTACATACAAGCCATGCCCAGCCAGTCACATGACCACCAAGCCACACCCACAAATTAGGCCACACCCACAGAACCAGTTAGTAGTCCCTGGGATCTAAAATTATGAGTTTGGTGGTCCCTGAAGTCCAAAAGGTTGGTGACCCCTGCTCTAGAAGACGCATGAAGAGAATTAAGCTTTAAAACAAAGAGTCCTGGAGGCTGACATTACGATTTGTAACAAGCTAGCATTCTCTAATATTTTTTTCTTTAATTTAAAAAAACAGTTACAATTTAAACACCAAGATGGGCAACAATTCTGGAACACTTACAAAGGGAACTATTTGTGAGCATCACCATAGAAACCTCACCTTGAGTATAGAAGTAAATAAAACCTGTCATTCAAATTCATCTATTCCCAAAGTATTTGGACCCTTGTTGAGTGTGCATGTATCACATGCAGAAAAATTGCTGTGGCTCTTAAGCATAATAATTAAATAGTGTTTTAAAAATGGGAAATAGTTATAGTTAAGTCAAGAAGTAAATCCTTAGTAAATGAAGGGAGTCAATACAATGAATACAAACCATTGCACTTGCAGAAAATTGAATATTGATGTGTGGGTATTAAAGTAATTAACAATGTCCTATACTATCTAGTGTTGGGAAAGATTCTTGGACAAAATATGACATCTAATGGAATCTCTTAGAACTACAAAAATCTCCAGTAACATGTTGAGTGCCATCCAATAGGAGGGAGCCTATCGTCCAACTGTATATTGTCAAACACTTTATGTTGTGGCTCCGATTCCTGAGCCTGTGCTGTTAGAGGAAGAGGACTCGGAAGTTGTGGAGGAGGAACAGGGAATGCCTTCCTCCCCAGGACCTTCCTCTCTGGCAATGCCTTCCTCCCTGATAATACCTCAGGTTTCAGCAGACAACTGAGAGGAACAGCCTGAGATTAATCAGGAGGAGGAGGGCATATCGGAGCAGCCCTGGACAGGGAGTCAAGTGGACGAATGTTGGCTTGATCCTAGGCAGCGTCGTAGGAAGAAATGTGAGCTGCAACGTAGGAGGCGTGGGAGGGTCAGAGAGTGAGCTGAGTCATTGAGACACACCCCACAGGGGATAAAAGTGGGTGTGTTTTCTCCAGAAACTTTGTACGGGACGAAGTTTTACTTCTCTTCCAGGTTTTGTTGTGACTGTTTTTTGTGGTCTGCTTTGGAAACTTTAGTGAGTAGTTTTTCTTGTTATCATTTCAGACTTGGCAGGCAGAGTGTGTTCGAATGCTAAAGACATTATCAGTATAAAGGATTAACTCTGTAAAGACCGAGTCAACTTGCTTGCCTGTGTTTGTGTGAGTTTGGACTCTTTCATCTTTTTTGGAAAAAAGAAAGGTGAGACATAACAACTTTATATTGCATTTCCATATTATTTTCTTGCCAAGGAAAGAATGGCTGACCACTGCCTTCTCTACATAGTATTAAATGATCCCTTTCATGTTATCCTTTAAGAGATCATGCAACAACTTCATATATCACTACCTACTTGATGCCTACTTGATTTAGCTGAGCAGTAGGAAGGACCTTTACACTTTGGATGTCCCTTCTGGAATTATACTCTTTTGATTTATATTCCTGGCATTCTTCACTGATCTCTCCAACAACACCGCACTGTCCCTCTCCCACGTGTGCCATGATGAAGTGGCATTCCAAGATTTGAGGGAAATTAGTAATTAACTAATAGCAATGCAATGTTTGCAAGCCTTCAATATCAGTTAAATAACATGCCTAATTCACTTATTTGGCCTCACATTTAATATTCCAATCAGTGTTAAGAACTTTGTAACATTCCTGAAAATTGTTGCAGTATTTCTTCATCAATGGTTGCAATGTGAACAGATATTTTTAATCGTCAGGATTAACACTAACTGCTTTCTGCTTTTAAAAGGATTTAACAATAACTTCTGATTGGTGGCTATGAGTTAATCCCTTAAATCTCAAAAGGGCTGCTAAACATTCCATTTAGAAAATATTTCTCAGGCTCTTCTTTCTATATATTTCATATACACTCTATGATGTTAACATGCAGTTTTTCTGAAAGACAGGCACAAACATCTTATTAAACCAAACTTATCTAACCAGCTTTAAAAGAGTGCAACTACAAGAATTCCCAATGGTTATGATTAATCAGGCTATGCTTTTTTTTCCCAATTTTTTTTATTTCAATCTACATATAACAACAATACATTAACGGTGTGGCATCAATGTATCATACATCTCTCATTGCATATATTCATATTAATTCATACTTCTTCAATATTTATTTTCAACATTCTCTCCAAATGCTTACCACCATATCAGTTAAACATACCTAGTAATTCCATTATTCAATTTTCTCATTTGGCAAGCAGTATGATTCCAGGTTTCACATCTCAATACAAACATGACCATAGTTACCTATTCATTTTATTTGTTTAATTTCATATTACGTCATCCTTATCATTATTAAATATTAAGCTTATCTTATCCAATCCCAATTCATGTTCTCTTATCTTATTTTACAATATTATCTAAAATTCTCATCTCAATTCTATGTTCATTTGTTCAATTCCAAATCCTAATATAACTCCTTCCATTTTTCTTCATATATTCTCATATTTTATTTTTCAATGTTATCTAAAATTCTCATCTCCTTTCTATTGTCATTTCTCATATTATTTTTTCATGTCATATTTGTCATTTTATCAATCTTTATCTGTAAATATCATTGTCCCCTCTAGTTAATAATTCGAGCTAACCACCTTCATTCTTCCTTAATATCAATCTCCCTATCTAGTATAAATACACAAATATATATATATATATATATTTTCTCAGATTCCACATATTTTCTCCATAAATCATCTATACATTACAAAATGTTATTTTCAGTATATTCTTATACTTCCCAACACATTACCTTGCAGAATCCCCTTCCTTATCCCTTTTTTCCCATTATCTCTCACTCTTTGAACAGGGTACCTTCTTTTCATCCTTGTTTGTTTCCTGTTCCTCTTTATTTTCTGGTCTTTTCTCTTAATTCCCTTTTTCTCCATTCTTATTCCCCTCCTTTTCTCATTCCAGTTATTAAACTTTTCTCTTTCCCTCTTTTGATTTTCCTTTTGCACTTTCTTTTTCTGCTTTTTCATTCTCTCTTTAGCCATTTTCCGAACAATTCTCGCTTTTATCATCCCATCAGACCACAAATTTTTAATTCTAATTCCTTCCCCCCTGCTCCCCGCTTAAATAATTGTTGTTCGTTTTGTCCTAAGTTGGCTCCTCCCCCTCTGGCTTATTATGTTCTTGTGTATGTTGAGTCACCATTTCTAATTTCTGTAGTATATAATTACACATTTCAAGTTTGATTTTTATTATGTCCCTTGTATCTTGTATATCCAATCTTATAACTTGTGAGTCCAATCTTATATCAAGTAGCTCCTCCATTACATCTTCTCCTTTTTTCTTTTTCTTTCCTCTTCCTTAATAGCTGAAATCCTCTCCTTTCATAAATATATTCAATTCAGAGTCCAGTATATTATTTCAGCCAATATCTTTTGAGTTTATTTTCAACAATTCATACTCTTGAATCTTTATTCAGAATCCTCTAATTGGCCTCTCACCTGTTGCCCAAATTACTGGCAATAGTAAAGTTCCTTTTATTTTCTTTTAAGTTCCAAAATCCAAAGTCTCAAAAAGACCAGACACTCATTTTAAAACATATTAAAAATTTTCTCTACCATCAGGTGGTGCTCTTGAGTCTTTTTCTTTTTAACTTTCTTTGTTGAATATAATATTTTTATTAAGTTCACTAATTTCAATCATTAGCTATTCTTTTCAACACACTCAATTCCAGCATTTAGTTATGCCCTTTAAGTGTCCACAATTCAATATCTATCCAGTTTAATTTTTAAACCTTTGTTGTGTTAACATATTTTTCTTTAAATTTGTCCTCCAGATTAGTCCAATAGAATAGTCAAAACCAAATTTAAAGACCCGTTTTTTTTTTCTCACTTTCTCTGGCCTTGATCAAATAAATCAATTCTGTATTCTTTCTCCTTTCTCAGAACAATCTTTAGTCTCCTCAAATTCTATCTAAAATATCTGTTTTCTTTTTATGTTCTCATTGCTGACTTTAGAAAATCTCCTTTGTAGATCCAGTATAAAGATCCATGTCACTCTTCATAATCTGTTGATTCTGAAAAATCACTGACAATTTTAACAAACTCTTTGTAAATACAATATAAAAAAGCTGTCTATACCACGCTTCTGTTGTAGTATTTGGATGTTGTTTTTAATTGTTAAACAATATCTGGTTTCACTTGTAAATCCAATGGTTCATTTTTTAGTGTGTCCACTGTTTCATCTTTTTTCAGCTGCTTATACATTTTTAAATCCACATTTAACTTGGTTTCAAATTATTTTGATAAAATCTTTCTTTTCCATAATGCCATCTCATTTATCATGGTAGATAATTTTAATACTTAAAATTGTTTTCTATGCCCCAAAATATTATTCTCAACAGAACCATTTCCTTCTGGTTTCCTCTAGTGACTAACTTTCAAAGTAATCATAACAGTTATCCAGATGTCAGCACAGAATATTTCCCACAAGAAAAATGCATTTAATTAAGTTCAAAATCTTAGTTCAACTCCATTTAAACCCTTAAACTTTCTAATTAAATACTCTCATCACCTTTTTGCTATGTATTCCAAAATAGATTTTTTTTACAAAATCTTAAACATGTAATCTTCTTTCTTAAACAATTGAAGAAAAATGGCACCCACTGAATATGATAAAACTTTGGTTCTGAAGGTTCTCAATATTTAAAATGTAATACAAATTTTTTAAAAAGTAACATCCAAAGTGATTAAGAAGTGAAGTTTTATTGAATGTTGAGTCCATGAAGGCTACATTAATGGCTATAAACTCAATGAAATCTTGCAACTTCTAGCTGATTTCAAGCACCACAAAAACCTTGGTTTCTGCTATCTAGTCACATAAAGTAGCTGCCCAGAGTATGTGTATGTGATCTTGAAGATCTCTTCTTTTTCTAAAGAGATCTTGGCAGTCCAGATCCAGCATCCAATTGCCATTTTAACCATAATATCTCCCACTACTATGCAGGATATCCACAATATCCTCATTAATATTTTCAATAATTAAACATAAACATGTGTCTAAATATATCTATTCTAAAATGAAACCACTTGCAAATTGTAGAAAAGTATCAGATCGGAAAACTGTGCTTAAAGTTCTTTATCCTTCTTCAAGGCTTTTTGGAATGTCCATGTGAATTATATACAATGATATCATTATTTGGGCACTCCAGGAATAACTTCAGAAGTCAAAACTGTATGTGTTTATCTTGCAAAATAGAGGCCTTCAAAACAGAGGCTGGGGGAATGCCATGCATATCAATCCAGAGCTCCTTTCTCAACTGGTGAAATGGAAGCCAGAGGCGACACATGCAAATGACAACAAATGGCCGCAAAAGAAGTGTAAGGCAAGGCAGTTGTTAGGGTGTAGAAGGCCTGGCTAGAACTGTCCTAAGTAATTGCCTAGCTGCAACTGTCCTAAGTGGATGCGGGGAACATTGGGCAGCTGCACCACCCCCATCCCCACCCTGGCTTGATTTTTACCATTGCGCCTTATCCCACCTTGTGCAACCAGGTGCAATGGGGTGATCGGGATCTTAACTAGGGCTTATTTTGGAGGAAGGACTTATATTGGACACACGTGCAAAACTGAAGCTAGAGTTTCTTTTCAGGATAGGTCATATTTGGGGGGAAGAATGGGTAGTATTGTTAGGATATGTGCAGAGTAACCCTTGTATAAAAAGGATATGCACACGGAAATGGTTTATGGGAACAGTTATGAATAAATATACAGCCACACAGAGTTGAACAAGTTGTATTAATGTTTACTTGAACAAATAGCACAGTCCAATAAACAGTCCATGTCATACATGTTCTTAACAGTCCAGAAATATCCAGTTATAAAGTCTTCTTACCGGTTTCAAGTCTTTTACAGCAGACCAATATCAAACCATAATACAACAGATAATCTTCAATATCAACCGAATATCAAAATAAACAGGGTTAGTCAATATGTGTCCATAGTCAGTCCAGAGAGATCATCAGTAAAAAGAGAGAGAAGAGATTAAACCATGATCTATAGCTCCCTATTATGGCAACTTGTAGCATAATTAACCAATCAGAACACAGGATAATACATTACAGTATTTTTCCTTAAAGCTGCAAACATATATATTTGTAGTTTATATATTGTCAACCGAACTACGTTATCTACATATAAATAACAAGTGCCATTCCTACTACTACAGGATTATGCAACCTATTCTTGAGAACCACTGGCCCCTAAATTCCTTTTATGGGTAACAGGAAGCTTTATATAATGAAGTTAACATATGGAGAGAGAGAATCAATAACATTAACATTACTAATAAAGTATTTTTGAAGCTTGTATTTGCATAAAGAAAAAGTTACGCTTCATTTAGGAAGATAACCAGATACAAAGCCTGCCTTACTTAAACCTAAATCTTAGTTGGGTATTCAGTTGACTAAAATATCCACCAATGAGATCAAAAGACAAATAACAGAGCTAGATCAGAGACAGGCAAACCAGTGTAAAATAGTGACACAACTGCACTAATTGTCCACTCAAAAGTATCATCAATAAGTGTGTAGTGGAATATTTGTTTGTAAAGAAAATAAGGCTCTCAATGATTTAAAAAGAAAGTTTAAAAAAAACTGAAGAGAACCATGGAAGATTTTTATCAGTTGACAAGATGAACTTGAATAAGAATAATAACTTTATTGACTACTGTTAAAAACTATTGTTTTTATTTAAGGACAGTAATAAGTAAAATATGAAATATGATTAAAGTGATCAACTGATATTGATAGGTAACTGATATTAGTAGGTGATATTAGTACTGATATTAGTAGGTAATGTTTGTTAAAAGAAATAGAAATGTAAAAGATTGTTATTAATATTAATGGCAGAGCTGTACTTGAATAATTATTCCATTTATTATTGTTATACATATATACACAGATGTGTTATAAAATAGAGGTTAGAAAATGAATAACTGTAAAGGTGTAACAAATTTTTAAACAAGATTTGAAAAAAGATACAAAGGTGTTACACTCCAGTCTAGTAATTACAGGGGAACATTTGTTTTATGAGAAAAGATAATATGAAATTGTAAACAGGACAGACAAAAGTATAAAAACATTGATTAGAAAGATTTTTAAAATTTAAATTTAAAAAGATATGTAATTGAATTAAGAAAGGAATGAGATAATTTAAAATAAGGTTATAGGAAGTAAAGAAAGGGAAAAGCTATTGAAAAAAATGCTAAAATAGTTATAAGATATGGATTAGAATGTATAAGATAACTATGTATTGAGTTTATGTCTGTATGGAGAAGTGATAACCCGGGGCCATGCTGTCCTCAAAAAAAGATATTTTATTGGTATTTGTATGTTTTGTGAAAACTTAAATAAAACTTTTATTTTTAAAAAAAGTATCATCAATAAGTTGTACTGAGCAATACCAATCTCTCACAGTATAGGTGTAAGGCCATACTTTCACTCAGAAAACCACCCACTTTAAACTAACCTATCGCTGGTAGTAAAAGGAAACAGGACAACACAAACATGGGGACAAAATTCTGCAACAAACCCAGATATCGCTCAGGTTGCATACACATATGCAACCAGGGGTGGGATTCAAATTTTTAACAACTGGTTCTGTGGGTGTGGCTTAAGTGGTGGGCGTGGCTTGGTGGTCATGTGACTGGGTGGATATGGCTTAGTGGTCATGTTATTGGCTGGGTGTGGCCAACTCAATATCACTCACATTGAGACACGCATCTCTTCGCCTGGCCTCTCGTGACTGTGGGGATGCTGCAACAGTCGTGAGTGTGAAAAATGGTCATAGGTCACTTTTTTCAGTGCCATTGTAACTTTGAATGGTCACTCCACATAAGCAAAGTACCAGCAAAGGAGGGAAACAAAACTCCAGGGAAGTTCCTGAGACAGGAAGTCTAGTCCTGCCAAGAATGTAATAAGGGTTAATGGAGAGGCAGTTTTTGTAAGCAGCACCAGAATGTTTCCTTCCTGCCTTCCTTACAGGATTAGGCCAGTAATTTCTTCTAACAACTGGTTCTCCGAACTGCTTAGAATGTTAACAACCAGTTCTAGCGAATAGGTGCGAACTGGTAGAATCCCACCCCTGCATGCAAGGCATAGACACAGTTGCTAAGGAGCTGGTTTATTTACTAAGCAAGATAACTGAGTTTGGTAATCAGCTAGTCCATTAGTCAAGGCAAGAACAAGTATCATGAGCTAGAATTCTGAACAATTGGTTTTTTTAAAGGTTTGATTGCAAAGTAGCTATATAAATCTGTCTGCAGACAGCTAGCTGCAATTAATTGGGCCTTGTCCTTTGCCTAGTAAAGGAGCCACATTGAGAGCACTTGTTCTGCTCATCACTGAATGTGGGGAGGTCTGAGGTTTTGGGATCATGACTTATCATCCAACTGTTCCAGCTGATCAGGACACACCTATGGTTGATCAGCCTCCTCAAATCATGATTTGAACACTCCCAAGGTTGACAATCAGCTGAAGCAATGTTGTCAGTATGAGAGTCAAATTCTGAAATTGAATTGTGGCTCATGACAGATGCCAACTCTGCCCCATAATTATGCCAACAACACCATAGCAAGCCCTGTTAACGGCACCTTCATGTGCTCATCCTCTAAAATGGTGTTTTTCCTGCTGGCTGGCTGGGAAATTTGGGGAGCAGAAATCTACACATTTTAAAGTTGCCAAATTTGAAAAACACTGCTCTAACATGATATATTGTATGTCATCACATGCCAGTAATGCTCCTGTAGATTTTGTACTGGAGAAACTTGTCAGTCTTATTCTGTGCAAGAAATAATTGGACATAAATGGAAGCTCCAAACAGTGACAAGGCAAAGGTACAACATTTCAGCCCCAGGAGATACTTCATGACTAAAGTGGCTCAAAGAGAAACTTCACCACTCACTCTGCGGACTGAATTACAATACAAAACATTTTTAAAAATAATTAAATCCATTGCAGAAGACCTGAACAACAATGGATTCTTAGACCATTATGCATAAATTAATGTTCAGCCTCTTTCTATTTCTACTATTATGTAAACCCATTAACCTCTCACCTTGTTTTTCTTCACCCCTTCCCACTCTTCTACTCCTTGTTTAAAATCCTATAATAGCAAATCCATTATATGCATTTAATAAAGATAGCTGTTGTTCGCAAAAGCAAATGCCCTGATTTGATTAGACTAGACTCTCTATCCGCTAAGTTACTTAAATCTACCTATCCTGTCTATATCCTGCCCAATTCATTTCATTGTAAAGACAAATGCAGAATTGACATTAGGCGTCTCTACTCTCTCTTGGTCGTATCTTAAGATTTTTCTGTTTGGATTAAGCAGTGAATTTATTATCTCCTTTGTTTTCTTCTTTCAGTCAGCATATTTGAAGAAACCCCTCTTTCTGGGTTTTTCTCTTTTGGAAGTCCTACCTCATTTCCCACCTTTTATTTCCTAATCTTATATTTATATATAATTATATTTCTATATGTATAATCCAAACCTTCAGAGCTTTGGTTGGTAATTAGCTCTATTTTCATTTCCAATGAACATCTTCCTTTAGTCTTAATGTTATTGTGAGCTGCCTATTCAACTACATTACTTCTTTAGATGCCTCCTAGTTTTCTTCCTTATTGAGACTTGGCTATCCTAAATTCTCTTTTTAAGAAGTCCTCATTAAGACACCACATTTGCCTTTGTTTTTTTCCTTTGACATACTCCTTATTATTTCCCTCAATTTATGAAAATCAGCCTTTCTAAAATCCATGGTTTGTAGTAGTTGTTTTTTTAATCAAGGATTCTAACAATGTATGGTCTTTTGCACTCAAAGTGCAAGGAGTAATACAGAAAAAAACCAAAACAAAATCAAATAAAGGCAGCATTTGTGCAGACAACAAACACAACAAGAGTTTGTTTTGGCAGTTCTGTTTTACCCCAAACTGTCATATCTTTGGATTGCTTTCACACATCTCATCCTGCATTTATATCTTGGTCCTTTGAATAATTTTGGTAATTGAAATTTTTGCAGTATAGATGTTACTGGGTGTGACATGATTTAATATCCTTGTTGCTCTTAAACAAAAAGTATTTCCTTTGTCTGAAATTATGAAAGTCCATGAATGGGACATGACCCCAATGTAATTATTCAAAATCTCTGAGAAGTTCTGGAATTTGAATTTGATTCATTTGCTAAATAAATTTTTCCCATTCTTATCCTTCTTTATCCCAAGATTGTAATCATTCCTTTGTATTAACACACTTTTCCAAATAAGCAGCCCAAGAAGAAAGATCTTGAAATGACACTAGTTGTTCTCTTTCTCACTGATCTAAATTCAAAAGCTTGTGTCCCACAGCTTAAATTGGTTAAAAATAAGAAAAATAATATGTGTGTCCTGTAAAATTATTAGAAAATAAAAAATAAATCTGTTGTCTTATTTTAAAAATGCAATTGCTTTGGTTTAGTTTGATTACAGTACGTCATTCTTCTTAAGGCAAGTTCTCAAGGACTCTGAAATCTTTAATGTGAATCAAAATAAGGAGTGGTGAAAAAGTTTTAGAATTTCAACGAAAGAATCCTTTCATATGAATAATTCTTTGTGTGACTAGAAATTTTCATTGAGTAGTTTTGAAACCATTTTTTGATCAAAGACAGAACTGGAATGGGTTTATTTCAAATTTCTCCAAATTGTTTTCTTTTCTAATTATTGATATCAAATATTACCCAATTTTTGCTGAACATATGAAATTTTATATAGTCATCAATTATATTTAATTTCAACATTTGATCTCATTGTTATTTCATGGGCAGTCATATGGAGCAGATGAAGTATGAATGTGCAAGAACAATAGTCAGCCTTCAAACTTATTATTTTAGAGAAAAAATAGGATACACCTTAGTACCACCAAAAGGTTCTGTTTCTCTTCTAAGCTCCATTGTCACAAACTCTGTGACAAATTTTACAGTAGCCTGAATTTTAACAACTCATTAACACTTCAGGTAAAAACATTTATCACCATACAATAACTTCTACATAAGTTATTCAGTTGTCTTATTTTCTCACCCAACTTATTCAGAAATTGTCTTACCGATCTTAATCCTATCCCTCAATCATTAAAGGCTCCAAAGCAACTGATGATAGATAATTACAAAGGCCAGTAATACAATAAAAATATATTCATGCTGCTAAATATCTTATTTTTTATCAAATGAAGCAGTGACAATTGACTATATTGATTTACATTGCTTTTTTAAAAAGTGTGGATCCTATTAAATTACATACAAACTAAGACAGAACAAACTAAAACAAAACATAAAGGCAGATACTATAATTCTAGAGAAAAACCAAGATATCTTAAAGCTTTGGAAAATAAATTGGAAAAGCAGCTTATTTCTTATATGAATCAGTACAGTGTATAGTGTAATTATTTATTTTATTTACCATATATTATTTACCATTTGACAATGTTATTTTGCAGAAGTTGCCAAAATGTTACACAACAAATTGACCAGTGAAAGATCTGAAATAAATAAATGGTATTCCAATAACCTAAGAGAAATTAGGACAAATTGTGTCCTTGAGTACTGGTATCAATCATATGCTTTCAATAATTTGTCACTCAAAGGACGAAAAAAATATTTCTATGGAGAGAATATTTTACCTGGTCTTGTAGATTTCTTAATACCTTCTTCAAGTCCACAAAAGGAAAAAGATATGCACAAGCACAGTCTCCTGCAATATTTCTGTAAACTCTTAAGCTGTTAGCATGTTCCTGAAGAGTGACTTCAGGAATCTAAATGTATAAATCACAGAGAAGATGCATTCAGTATCTACAAATCTACAAGTGTCCATTACATTCTTGACAGATACAACTGAAGCAAAAATTCTTAGGTCTATCATCATGTGATATTACCAACGTAGATGCTGGCATTTAACAGCCACTAGCAATACTCTGACTTCACAAAGCCCTTTCTAATCATCCTGTGGTTCTTAACAAAGTGCAGGGGAGGAGGGAGGTGGAGGAAAGAAGGAAAATGGATCACATACACACAGAGAGACACCCTTATATTATAAAGTGTCTGGATTATAAATTGGTAACTGTATTGAGAGCTTTAAAGTATTTATACTGCTAAACACTATCAGTTTATAAAGGAAGTAGTTTTTTTTTCAACCTTTATTCATAGAACAGAAAAGCAAGTAAATGAATATTAACCTTTTTGTATTCACACCATTCATTTTGTAAATGATCTATGCACACATTTAAACAATCAAGGCTAAGAGGATTTTTTTTCAAAGAAAATTATGTTTATAGTATTGGATCTTGAATGAAATTAATAACTGTTTCAAACTAGGTCTGAGACTCATGGCAAAGAAATTCCAAATCTAAGGGGAGGGTGGCTTCCAGGTCAAAATCTCAGAATCTTAAAACTCATTTCTGGAGCTGAGCGCTGCATCTGGAGTCTGAAGTCCGATGCTGTTACCCAACTGTATTTCATTCAAATGAAGTTCCCACAAGAAAGAAAATTACCCTACTAAGGATTAGCCTACAAGCTTTTACACGAGTTTTAAATTGCTTGAGGGTCGGGTTAGGTTGTTGGGAGAGTGCTTTTGGTGGCATAGTGTGTTGTCAAAAGCAATGTATTTGAATTATGGCTCAATATATTATATGAATTAAGAAAGTGGGTTAAACAACCCAAATAAGTTTCAGTACAAACCCAGCTATAATGTAAGTTCCATCTGAAGCCATTGTAAGAATAAAATTGCTTGGGGGATAGTTCATCTTTTGACAAAGGATGTTGGACATCAAAGCTTTCCCTACACTTTGCTCATATCTTGTTAATTAACTAGTCCTGTGGGAACTCAGCCTTGATCTATAGAGACTCTAATGTAACTCAAATCCTTTGATAGAACACTGATTCGGTATTTAGGAGTTTAACTCTTTAATCCAATTATACAAACTATCACATTTTGAAGCAGTTTATAAATTGATTGCATTTAATGATCTGATTTATTATCCTGCCTTTTATTCAGATTGGCCAAGCTTTTTCATAATATACAATCTGTTTTCTCCTCCTAGTTTTCCCTACAGCAATGTGACATAGGTTGAGCTCAGTCATTCAGGGACCTTCCATGATTAAGGGTGGATTAGAAACTGAGTCTCCCCACTCTTAGTCCAACATTTTAATCACTATATCACATTGAATTCACAACTATATTCACAACACTACTAAGCCATGAGGTTGGAGAAGGCTATGCTATTGGTATACAATCCTGTAGAGAAGAAGGACAATGGAAGAACCTGAGATCTAGGTAACAGAGCTGAGATCAACAGCTATGAGTTAGAACCTGCTTTGGGCTGGATTGATAAGGCTGGGGGTTGTTTGAATTGCTGAAGAGTAGTAATAACCATCAGAAAAAAAGATTGGGGCTTTGCAAATTAGTTCCTGTCCTCCCACTCAGGAGGTTATATCTTATGACAAGCATGTGGAGGTGAAGAGGGTGAATACAAAATAATTTGTCTGCATTCCTGGCAGACTTTGAGTTCAGTGCAATGAAACAGAAGGGATAAAGCGGAGGGCAGGAAGGGGGAAGAAACTGCTCTGGGCTTTTTTCATATTTGTATGTTTTTAGTAACTTCAAGAAAGCAATTCATACAATAGTTACTCTATATCAGTAGGACAACCATCCAAGTTACAACTCAATG
Organism: Pseudonaja textilis; assembly: GCF_049901715.1. NCBI lineage: Eukaryota > Metazoa > Chordata > Lepidosauria > Squamata > Elapidae > Pseudonaja > Pseudonaja textilis. The sequence goes on along the minus strand of NC_141997.1, from coordinate 17,710,784 downwards.
AATGAAATTTAAACTAAAGTTAGCATTGTTCTTCCTCTTCTATGATATGGAATTCATGAAGAATTGGGTTTAATCTCAAGCCTTAACAGATTGTTATTTTGTTTTTTAAAGAAAATTGGAAGAGAACAAAAGATACCCTTTTAAAGTATGTAAGAGTTGTAGACAGTGGTGGGCTGCTGCTGGTTCGAACCGGTTCTAGCAAACCCCTATGAACAATGATCAGTTGGCACCTGCCCCTGCACTATCCTGTCTTACATTTCCTTCTTATGCAGTTCAGCAGATTCATGCGGCAAAGTGGATTACCGTGCCTCAGCTGTTCTACTTATCAGGGAAGACCAGAAGCTGAGCTGGAGTGGCTCAAATTGGTTTTATTGAATGCTGCGTGTGCTTAAACCAGTTGCAGCCCACCCCTGGTTGTAGATAACAGCAAGAGACTAAATTGGACTACAGTGATCAGTGTCCTGTGATTCAAGCCTTATTCAAGTTATGTAATTTATGATGTCACAATGCAATAAAAACATTATAAGAAAGCATTAAAAAAACCTATGGGCTCTTGCAGACTGCGAATGGCAGTTCCTTCAGTGGTCACATTGACTATGGATGATAAGAGCTGAACTCAAACACATATGAAGAACTCTCCCTGAGCTATATGTGTTCTTCACTACAGCAACAAAGCATGGGTGCAAAATGCTTCAGAATGAACACAAATGAAATAAATTCATATTTAGGCAAACCTCCACCCAAACTTTTTTTTTCTGCTGAAAGCCCACAATTCAAAGGTAATAGGACAAGTTGCTATATATAAACAGTTAACAATCTCATTTCCCCATGTCAGAGCGCTGATAATATTACCTACAGTGGTAATGAAATATCTGAAAAAAGAAAACAAAGCAAAGAGCTCAACAACAATAGTAGTGGGTATAAACCTAATTGATTTTAACATGATTCACTTTTGAATATAGGACTGCCTTGTAAATTAGTTGTTGAGTTTCCTTTTAAATCAATGGGACTTAAGTAATAATTTGATTGGTTAAACCTGGCATTTTCTAATTCAAAATCAACCTCAAAGCTATAGGTAGTATTAATGTTCATTAAACACACTCATATTCATCATCTCTTAAATATCAGCTTTTCTCAAGCTGATAAATTGCTTTAGCAGATACTTTTATGGGTATCAGCTGTATCATTCACAAACTACATCAGATAATGTGAGAAAACCTTGATCTGGAAGGAGCTAGAATGAGGATTATTCTACTTAATACCAAGGATTCTGGGAGGCAGGGGACAAATGAATGCTGGCAATTCCCATTAGTGCAAGAGGATGCAGGGTTAGAACCAGCTTCATTCAGATTAAGCTTTGTCTACTCCAACATTTGAATCTTCAAAATGTTCATAATTCATAAACTCTACTTACTTGTAAGTGATTGCACAATACATGGCAAGATACATGCCTTTGAATTCTTCTTCACAGTTAAGTTAAAAGCACAGATTATTATACCAAACCAAATTTTGTTGTGTTTTTAGAAAGTTCTTAGATCAACAGCATCTGTCCTTTGAAGCCTCTTGCCCCCCCCCCCTCCAGTGAGGTCACTGCCAATCTTCCTGACCTTTAGTAAGATCCTAAAGATCTGGGTCTGCCAGTTAGCTTGGAGCTCCAATGGGGAAGAATCACAATAGAGATGGTTGAAAGATTAATAACAGATACTACTTCTGCTCTCTCTCTCTCTCTCTCTCTCTCTCTATCTATATGTATATATATTAGCTTTGTACAGTTTTTATCTTTTATGTTTGTAAGCCTCCCAGAGTTACCCTGAAGTAAGGAGGGCAGCCAATAAATTTTACAAATAAATAAACAGAAGGAATCAAGACTCTTAGGAGCTTGCTGGAGTTGTACAGCAGTTAAAGACTACAAGTGGGTTGAGGAATTTGGGGGATTTCATTGACATTTGCCAGCATGTGTGACTCAAGAATAAAAGGTGGAAAGAACACCAAGATGCCAAAGCAGCTTTGGAAGAAAAAATAAGACTAGGCCCCTTGCACAAGAAAGGTTTAGGCCAGGGGTGTCAAACTCGTGGCTCATGGGACAGATGCGTCACGCACTGGCCATGCCCACGCCTGGTTTAGCGAAGGAGGAAAAGTCACAATACATCATGTGGTGATGATGTAACAATGTAAGTTTGAAAGCCCTGGTCTAGACCATCAGATACATCAGTAGCAGCCAGAGTTCTAAGTTATTCACCTAACCAGGACTGGTAAAAATGTATTTGGCCTAAGGATAATGATTAAAATAATTAAAAGCTATTCAAACTATATCCTGTTGAGAACTGGAAATGGAAAAGCCTGAATTAAGGATCTGAGAAATTAAGGACCTTGTCCTACACAAGGGGGAGTGCTTAATAGAGCTTCTTAAACCAGTCATTGAAAATCAGACATAACATTGGTTCATAAACTTCACTATCTATACCTTCATGCTCAAAATATGGGAAATAGAGAGGATGAGCTTGGGCTCTTAGCACAGAAAGTCAACGAGGATTTGGTAAACATAATAAAGACCAGGTAGGATGATTCTCATGACCAGAATGTATCAATTAAAAGGTGGAACCAAAAACTGGTCATTACCCCCAAAAAGTGGGCTGGAAAACTGCACACAATCCCACTACCCAATCAAACACGGACATTTAAATAAAGACTTTCCAATAAGCAGTTTGGGATAATAAAGGAAAATGTTTGGGAAGCACTGGATTAAAGGATACAGTTTGTTCAAAAGTTCAGCCACAAGAGGAAGAGAAATAAGCCATTGCCACCCATTCACTTATGCAAGATGGTAGCAGCCAGGCATAAGGCTTTCATTGCAAAAGATGCTTTATTATTCAATCAGACACAAAATGTACTGAGTGCCAACACTAAACATAGTGATTTCTTATTTGTGTCCCTTTTAAAACATATCCCCCTGAAAGCAATGTGTTATTTTCTTTGATACACTAACACAATTTCCTACAGGTTTTACTTTTGAGCCTTGAACTCTAATTATTGTTATCTCCATCTCAACAATAAGTTCACCTCTCCTGTTTTCACTCCTTGATTTATCACATTAATACTTTACCTCTGTGGAGATTCTTCAGTCATGCAGGTCATAGTTGTCTGAAAGGTGCTTTTTCCAAAAGGCAACTGGAATGTTCTAAGGGGGGTTGGGGTTGGAAGGATCATATTTCTTTAGCGTACTCCTTGAGAGCTCTTGAGGACACTTGGGGAAACGCCCTTCCAACCCTTCCCAATCCTGTCAGAACTAATCCTTCCATCCTTCCATGCCAGAACCAATGAAGCTTCTTGGATAAGAGGTGAAAAGTCTTCCTCAAGGAAAAAAAACATTGCAGTTGACCTGCGCGACTGAGAATCTCCACAAGTGTAAAGTATTAATGTGATAAATCAATGAGTGAGAACAGGAGAGGAGAAGAACTTACTGTTGAGGTGGAGAAAACAATAACTACAGTTCAAGGCTCAAAACTAAAATCGATAGGAAATTGCATTGAGACTTTACCCTTTTTATTATTTTACAGTTCAATTCTGACACTTTTTGAAATAGTAATTTCTCTTCTCCCCTTGAAGATGGTCTTTAAGGGCAGCCCCCTGTAGAATGTCTTACAATAAAAATGACAGGATAATTCCACCCCCCCCTCCCCCACCATGTTTTCCATCCCAGGTCATCCTTGTGGGATATTTCGCACACAGAGCAAATACAGATAAACTAATTCTACTTTATTGTAATGTTACATTAACAGAATCTGAAGGTACATTTGTTTCTTTTCCCCTCCTCCCTCCCCCCGTCACCTTTATAGCCCAAGAAACTAGAGATAGTCCTTTCTGGAAAATGTTCCACAATCATGTTCCTTCTGCAAATTAAACTGCCTGAACTTGCCATTCCCCCACCTGGCAGTGGCACTTCCCTTTCTCCATTTCCATATACTGTTTACAGCCTAGGACAGTGATGGCTAACCTTTTTGGCACCAAGTGCCCAAAGCACACATGTACGCATCCGAAAATGCAACGTGTGCATGCCCAGAGACAGGGCCCTGCAGGCCACCTCTGGCACGTGTGCCACAGGTTCGTCATCACAGGCCTAGGACCTCTCAGGTATTATAATTAGCTGAACTAAATTAGAGCTTCCCCACTTCCATCTTATCTATTCAGATTCACAATTACAAAACAATCTCTCATCAATCAGCATATATTGTCGTCTTAGGCTCACAATTTCTATGGGCTTTTGTGTTTTCTAATTTTCTTCTCTGCCAGTCTGACATTCTCATGAGCAGCATCCCCTTTTAAAAGCAATAGCTCTTCTCAGTTGCCTACTCTTGATTGACCCTTAGTCATATTTCTCACTTCCCACATTCCAGAGGTACTAATTTACAAAGGCATAATTCCAAACATTTCAAATGAGGCGTGGAGGACAGTGGAACAAGTTACTGTGGCTGCACAGAAAATGAAAAAGTGTAAGTGAAACAAGATATCAGAAAAGTATATATACACAACGAGAATTGAAGAAATTCTGAAAGATTAAAGGTCCCTTCCAACTCTGATTATCTGTATCTGATGAGAGTGAAGAAAGTCTGAATACTTCATGAATACACTGTATATCCCATGGAGGTCAAACTCACATCATCACGGTGGTGTCAAGTGACATAGCGGGATTTTTTTCCCCTTGGCTAAACCGGGTGTGGGTGTAGCCAACATGTGACACATCCAGCCCGCGGCCTGGGAGTTTGACAGTCCTGGTATATCACAGTACCTCCGGTACTAATGGAGCTAGCTACTGAACTGCCCAATCTTTATGTGTTCCCTTTGAGAAGTCTGGAGATAGTGAAATGGCAGCTGACTGATGGGAGAGCAAATACTGGTAGTTCTCATTTAGCGACAATTGAGACTAGCAACTTAGTAGTTAAGCAAAGTAGTCGCTAAGTGAAACATCATGATTTTATTATCATATTTCAGTTTTGCTTGCTTTGCAGACCTACAATGGTTGCAAATGCCTGGACTAGTCACAAAGTTACTTTTACTCCACCATTCAAACTAAACAGTTGCTAAACACTAAACAAGGCAGTTGCTAAATAAGGACAACCTGTATCACCTATCATCAAAAAGTGGAGAAAAGAGGAACCAGCAATTACAAACTAGCCAATGTAATAACAATGTCTATTAAAATTCTGGAGTATAATGCACACTTTTTTATGGTATGAAAGTCTAAGTTTGAAAGCAATGTAGTAATAACCAGGAGTCAACAAAGATTTGTCACACTAAGTTCTCAGATTTTGATTAGGGAAATTCATTTATACATCATGGGAATCCTATAATGTCTTCAGCAAAACCTCAGTTGACGAAGGCAAATAGTAATAGGCACTGTTTATTAAGTTCTTGTTTTAAAACAATTTGAAAGAAGTTCATTTCAATCAATGAATTAACTGGTGTTTGTGTCCAGCTATGTGACTTTCACCAGCTTGCCCTGGAGGAAATAACTGATTTGAAAGTAAAGTGGGAGAATTTATGATGTTCTTTTAAAAAAGAACACTAAGTTTGTTTCTCTTGACATTCCTTTCAGTTAGAATACTTTAAGGGGAAAAAGAAGAATGTTGGAGTGCGAGAATAAAAATAAATTGTTTCCGTACAGTTTTTATAGTGGGAGTTTCCAAAAGTTTTAAACATAATCTCTTTGGGCAATTTGTCTGAAAGTTGGTTGGTAGCATCAAGGATCATTGCAACACTAGATATGTTTGGGAGCCTAGGGTGAAAAACAATAGGCTTGACTTCCCATTTTTTCCCACAGCAAGAACGCTTAAAAATTTTCAAATATTCTTCCCACAAAATATGGAATATGGAATAGTTGAGTTGTTTAAATGTTGTTCTGCAGTCACGTCAGAATACTCCAGTGGAATACAGGTGAAACTCAAAAAATTAGAATATCATGCAAAAGTTCATTTATTTCAGTAATGCAACTTAAAAGGTGAACCTAATACATGAGATAGACTCATTACATGCAAAGCAAGATAGTTCAAGCCGTGATGCATCATAATTGAGATGATTATGGCTTACAGCTCACAAAAACCCCAAATCCACAATCTCAGAAAATTAGAATATTACATGCAATCAATAAAACAAGGATTATACATAGAACAATATCGGACCTCTGAAAAGTATAAGCATGCATATATACTCAGTACTTGGCTTGCGCCCCTTTTGCAGAAATTACTGCCTCAATGCGGCGTGGCATGGAAGCTATCAGCCTGTGACACTGCTGAGGTGTTATGGAAGACTAGGATGCTTCAATAGCGGCCTTCAGCTCTTCTGCATTGGTTGGTCTCATGTCTCTCATCTTTCTCTTGGCAATGTCCCATAGATTCTCTATGGGGTTCAGGTCAGACGAGTTTGCTGGCCAATCAAACACAGTAATCCCACGGTCATTGAACCAGGTTTTGGTGCTTTGGGCAGTGAGGGCAGGTGCCAAGTCCTGCTGGAAAATGAAGTCAGCATCCCCATAAAGCTTGTCTGCGGAAGGAAGCATGAAGTGCTCCAAAATCTCCTGGTAGACGGCTGCGTTGACCCTGGACTTAATGAAGCACAGTGGACCAACACCAGCAGATGACATGGCTCCCCAAATCAACACAGACTGTGGAAACTTCACACTGGACTTCAAGCATCTTGCAATGTGTGCCTCTCCTTCTTCCTCCAGACTCTGGGTCCTTGGTTTCCAAATGAGATGCAAAAGTTGCTGTCATCAGAAAAGAGGACTTTGGACCACTGAGTAACAGACCAGTTCCGTTTTTCTTTGTAAGATGCTTCTGACGTTGTTTGTTGTTCAGGAACGGCTTGACAAGAGGAATACAACATTTGAAGCCCATGTCCAGCATCCGTCTGTGTGTGGTGGCTCTTGATGCATTGACTCCAGCCTCAGTCCATTCCTTGTGAATGTCCCTAACACTTTTGAATGGCCTTTTCCTGACAATTCTCTCCAGGCTGCGGTCATCCCTGCTGCTTGTGCACCTTTTTCTTCCACACTTTTCCCTTCCACATAACTTTCTATTAATGTGCTTTGATGCAGCATTTTTGAGGCTTTCCCTCCTTATGGAGGGTGTCAATGATGGTTTTCTGCACAACTGTCAGGTCAGCAGTCTTTCCCATGATCGTGATTCCTACTGAACCAGACTGAGAGACCATTTAAAGGCTCAGGAACCCTTTGCAAGTGTTATGGCTTAATTAGCTGATTAAAGTGAGACACTTTGAGCCTAGAATATTGAACCTTTCCACAATATTCTAATTTTCTGAGATTGTGGATTTGGGGTTTTTGTGAGCTGTAAGCCATAATCATCTCAATTATGACACATCATGGCTTGAACTATCTTGCTTTGCATGTAATGAGTCTATCTCATGCATTAGGTTCACCTTTTAAGTTGCATTACTGAAATAAATGAACATTTGCACGATATTCTGATTTTTCGAGTTTCACCTGTATTCCTAGTAAATATATTTTGTTCCGAACTGGAAGCAAAATACATTTTCCTCTTCAAGCATAGTCTTGACATTGTTACAGATGCCACTCTGTTACTCACCTACCCAATTTTTGCACTATCTCTTTTTTAATCTAAAGGTAACAGTTCACAATGACAGAGCCATCTTGAGGATTATCTAAAGTTAACATTTCAGGGTGACATTGTCTTTTACACAACCCTGTAAATTGAAGAAAAACTCCTGAAGTGAAAAACTGAACTCCTGAATCTATACTCCCAATTTTCAAATGAAGCTAACGTAGGTAGCCCCAGAGCTAGACGGTATCCAATTTAAATTAACCAGGGCTGCATTCAACAAGCAGTGCTGATAGTCCTTGACCTACGACCACAATTGAGCCCAAAATTTTGGTGGCTAAGTGAAACATTTGTTAAGTGAGTTTGCTGCATTTTGCAACCTTTCTTCCCCACAGTTGTTAAGTGAATTACTGTAGTTGTTAAATTAGTCAAACTGTTGTGAAGTAAATCTGGCTTCCCCATTGACTTTGCTTGTCAGAAGGTTGCAAAAGGGGATCACATGACTTTGGGACATAGCAACGGTCATAGGTATGAATCGATTGCCAATTATTTGAATTTTGATCACATATCATGGGGATGCTACATCAGGTTGTAAGTGTGAAAACTAGTCATAAGCTACTTTTTTCAGTGCCATTTGCAACACTAAACAAACTGTTGTAAGCCAAGGACTACCTATAGTTTAAAACTCCTGTTCACAGGTAGTAGTACCCTTCTAGTAAAGCAATATTAGTAACAGCAATAGCACTTACTTATATACTGCTTTACAGTGCTTTTACAGCCTTCTCTAAGCAGTTTAAAGAATCAGCATATTGCTCCACAAAATCTGGGTCTTCATTTTGCCCACCTCGGAAGGATGGAAGGCCGAGTCAACCTTGAGCCTGGTGGGATTTGAACTGCCAAATTGCAGGCAGCCAGCAGTCAGCAGAAGTAGCCTGCAATACTACACTCTAACCACTGCACCACTGAGGCTGATATAGAAGAATTAGAAGAACTTTATTGTCATTGTGCATGTACAACGAAACTGTGGATGCACCCCAGCAACTGTTCACAATACAATAAAACCAGAGCACTTAAAAATGAAGATAAGAAAAATAAAGTACCCACGTCTCCATTTGCAATTTGAGAGTACAATATCTACGAATATACACAAAATATACATCCAACACTGACTGTGACGCTTTGCCGAGTATAATACACAAGAGATGGATTGTACTGTAATATGTTATTATACATCTGAATGAGGTATTGAGATTTCACATCTTAATAAGGTTGTGACTTTGTGTTTATTTGCGGTTCGGATGGCCCAGGGAAAGAAGCTATTTGTTAGTCTAGTGGTGTGGGATTTTATTGACCTAAAGTGCCGTCCAGATGGCAGCAGGTCAAAAAGATAATTGCCAGGATTTGAGGGGTCTTCTATGATGGCCTTGATTCTGCTTTGGCAGTGGGACCTGGCTAAGTCTTCCAAGGAGGGCAGAGGTCTTTTGAGCTGTGTTTATCACCCTCTGTACAGTTTTCCTGTCCTCAGCTGTGGAGCCTTCATACCACACACCCAGACAATATGTCAGAGTGCTCTCTACATAGACTTTATAGAAAGCCAGCAACAGCTTCTTATCCAGATTGTTTTTCCTGAGAACCTGCAGGAAGTGCAGCCACTGCTGAGCCTTCTTCACTATGACCTTGATGTTAGGGGACCAGGACATATCAGCTGACATATGGGTACCAAGGAATCTGATCGTAGGGACAGTTTCCACTCATTCTCCGTTGATGATGAGTGGGGCGTGGTCCTGTCCATGTTTCCTGAAGTCCATAATCAGTTCTTTGGTTTTATGCACATTCAGTGACAGATTGTTCAGTGAACACCAGACAGACAGGTTCTCTACTTCTGCCCTACATGCCGACTCATCCTCTCCAGAGATGAGACCAATCACTGTCGTGTTGTCCGCAAAGTTTATGATGGTGTTTGTTGCGTGGCTTGGTGAGCAGTCAAAGGTGTACAAGGCATATAGTAGGGGGCTCAAGACACAACCCTGGGGGGAACCAGTACTGAGTGTAATAGTGGAAGAAAGGTGGGGACCAAGTCTAACAGACTGTGATTTGTCAAAAAGTTCTTAATCCAGGAGCACATGGGGATGGGGACCTGCAGATTATAGAGTTTGGTTACTAGTATATCTGGGATGATAGTGTTAAACACAGAGCTATATTCCTGAAAGAGCATCCTCACATAGCTGTTTGTTCTCCAGATTACTCAGCGCTCAGTGAAGTGTGATGGCCACAGAATCCTCTGTAGATCGGTTTGCTCTAAATAAGCAAACTGATGTTGATCAAAGGAGGGCAGGAGACAGTCTCTGATGTGCTGTGAAACTAGTCACTCAAAAACCTTCATAATGGAACTTGTTAATGCTATTGGCCTATAGTCACTGAGAGTGTTTATATTTGTTTTTTTGGGAACGGGGATCATGGTTGTGGCCTTCAGGCATTGTGGGATGATGGCATGTGTTAAAGATAGATTGAACAACTCTGTAAGTATTTCTGCCAACCGGTCAGCACACCCTTTAACTACTGCACCAGGAATGCCATCAGGCCCAGCAGCTTTCCTGGGATTTACTGCTCTCCATGTTTTTCTCACCTCATGCACCTGAAGAGAGAGAGGTGCAGCGTCGTGGTCCTTGTGAAACAGTATGTCCAGGTTCTTGGTGGTCTCAAAGTGTGCAAAAAAGCGGTTTAGCTCCTCTGCTAGAGTGCTACTGCTCTCGCTGTTTGTTGGGCCCTCGCCTTTATAGTTGGTCAGGGCCTGTATCCCCCTCCACATCTGCCATCGGTCACTGTCAGTAAAGTGGCCCTCAACCTTCCTCCTATACATCTCCTTGGCATGTTTGATGCCCCTTCTCAGCTCAGCTCTGACAGCGATGTACTGTGAAGTATCACCTGCTCTAAAAGCCAGGTCATGGGCCCTGATCAGAGTCTGGACTTCCTAGTCATCCAGGGTTTCCTGTTTGGGAAGGTCCGTATGTGGGAAGGTCCACAGTGACATATAATTGCAAAGGAGCACTTATAATTGAGAAAGCAAGACACGTGAATTAAGTATTATAAATATAACAATAGAGGAGATATTGGTGGACTTGTACAATGAAGCCCTGGAGAATGCTAAAGTGCCTAAATCATGAATGGAAGCACATATTACCCTTATTTATAAAGAACAATCAGACCCACAAAAAATTCAAAACTATAGAATATCACTTTCAAATGTAGATTACAAAATAATGACCACAATATTGGCGGAAAGATTAAAGAGAGTATTAAGTAGAATTATCCACACTGATCAGAATGGCTTCCTCCCCCATAGGCAAATAAAAACAAATACAAGAACCATTATGGATATATTAGAATATTATGAAGTATACTCAACCAAGACAATGGCATTGATATTTTTAAACTCCCAGAAGGCATTTGACAACCTGAATTGGAACTTTCTTATTAAACAGCTGATGGGCATGACATTTGGTGAAAATTTTATAGGATTCATTAAGACAATTTATAACATGCAAACCGCAAAAATATTAATAAATGGGGAAAATACAGATACCACAAAGATAAATAAGGGAGTAAGACAAGGCTGCCCCCTACCTCCTCTATTGTATATACTGGCAGAAGAGACTCTCTTAGCACAAATTAGACAAAATCAAGAGATTAGAGGACTAAAAATTAAAAAAGAGGAATATAAACTCCAGGCATTCGCCGATGATAAGGCATTTATATTAGAACCCTTAGAAGCGAGCCTTATACTACTAAGAGAAATAGAAGAATACAGAAAGGTGGCAGGGTTAAAAATTAACAAAGAAAAAACAAAAGTGTTAACAAAAAACTACAAAGGAGCAGAAGGAAGAACTAGCAAATAAATTAGGTATACAGGTGGTAAATAAAGTAAAATACTTAGGGATCTGGTTGATTGCTAGATGTTCATCAATTAAAAAAGATAACTATAAGTTAATAACGCAAATAAAGATTTAGATAATTTGGCCAAATTGCAGTTATCGCAATTGAGATGTATTTCGATAGTAAATATGAATATTTTGCCAAAATTGTTGTTCTTGTTTCAGACAGTGCGAGTCAAGTTGGAAAATAATTTTTTTGTAGAATCAAACAAATATATACCTAAATTTATATGGCAGAGGAAAAAACCCAGAGTGAAATATAAATTATTACTGGATGCCAAGAAAAAAGGATTTGGCCTCCTTTAAAAAAAAGTATTATAAATATAAGTTTACAAGATTTCAGGCAGGGATGGGATTCAAAATTTTTAACAACTGGTTCTGTGGGCATGACTTAGTTGGTGGGCATGGCTTGGTGGTCATGTTATTGGCTGGGCATGGCCAACTCAATGTCACTCACATAGAGGCACGCATCTCCTCGCCTGGCCTGTCATGACCATGGGGATGCTGCAACAGTCGTGTGAAAAATGGTCATAAGTCACTTTTTTCAGTGCCATTGTAACTTTGAATGGTCACTCCACATAAGCAAAATACCAGCAAAGGAGGGGGGAAAAACTCCAGAGAAGTTCCTGAGACAGGAAGTCTAGTCCTGCCAAGAATGTAATAAGGGTTAACGGAGAGGCAGTTTCTGTAAGCAACACCAGAATGTTTCCTTCCTGCCTTCCTTACAGGATTAGGCCAGTAATTTCTTCTAACAACCAGTTCTCTGATTTGCTTAGAATGTTAACAACTGGTTCTAGCGAATAGGTGCGAACTGGTAGAATCCCACCCGATTTCAGGCCTGTCTCTGCATATAAATGAAGGCTAGCATTTTCACCAGCAAACTGATATGTACATATTAGTTGTCCTGGCACCCAAAAAATAATTGACACATATTTTTCAGCCTGTAGCTTGATAATATCTGTTCTTTTACCCTTCTCTGGGCAGTAACAACCTGAAGCGTTTAGTCTTCAGAGACAAGCTCCAAATGAAACTCCAGTCTATATCCCCAGCCATATATAGCAGGAAGTCAAATAATAAAACAGCTGTCTGAATCCTAAACACGTTTCTGGTTATAGTTTGATGGTAGTAACCAACAGAATGGCTGCATGATCTAGTTTCTAATTTATACAGAATTCCTACAGTGGACTTCTCTTACAGAACAGTGAGTAGAAACTTGTTATGTGCCTTATATAAAAGACTGTTAAATATTAGTTTCAGATTATGGTATGTTACTTTCCAGTTGGCATTTCTTGAATTCCAGTAATTGTGCATTATGTTTGGGGTTAACCCAGCAAGTAAATATCATTAGGGCAATTAGCTAGCAATATTGATTCTAGTTCTAATATCTCATTTGGTGTTGATACCAAATTTTCAATTCTGTATGGTGGATTATATAAAAAATCCTTTGCCATGTGACTTTGAACAGTGCTGAAAAGGGAAGGGAAGTTTTTTTACAAATCAGAAACTGAGCCAGCACTGTTTTTTTTAAAATTAATGAAATAACAAAGCCAAAAGAATTTGACCTTTCAATGAATAAAGGCCTTGCATTGCTTAGTGAAATAGAAAAATATGAGATACAAGATACGACTGTTAATGAAAACCTTATTGTAAGGGGTTGTGTTAGTTTTTAAAACACTGGGCCCACTTTTGCAAAGTAATCCTACAGAAAGACAAGTCAAGAAATAGCCAGAGATTAGGAAGGTTTAAAGGAGCTTTTAGGAAATCCATTGTAAAGTAAAAGAGCAACACAAGGAAGTATTATTATTAAAGCAGAAATTTGTCAATGGACCTAACTTCAGAGTTAAAATTTTGGAATAGCAAATAAATAGCAAATTTGCTATTAAAAATAATCAAGGGACATTTTTCATTTTCTAGTTACTGTGAGTTCCAATTGAAAGAATTCCAATTTTAAGATTGAATTTACAATGCATCTTAAAGCACTTTTTAATGTCACTTAGTTTGTTATTCATCACCCAATCTAAATTTATTTTTGTATACTAAGGCAAGACTCCTCAGACCCTGGCCCACTACTGGATCATGGCCTATTTGGAACCAATCATGCAAGAAGCGGGCCAGAGCATACGGTTCTGCGTGCCAGGTTGACTTGCAGTCAAGCAACATGTGTGTATGCTTGCACACCAGCCCACTGCTCGTGTGACTTGAGCTGTATGTGCGCATGTGTGCCAGCCCGCCACTCGTGGGACCCTACTCTCCAGCCAGGCCAAATCGCAAAGATTGGGGACCACTGCATTTAGGTACTAACTAAATTAAACAATTGTTCATCAGCATAGCAGTCCTAATTTTGTTTCTCAAAAATATTTAATGCAGAGATTTAAAATTAAACAGAATGATTAGCAAAAATGTAATTTAAGAAACAAAATGTATGCTGTGGGGCTCTAAGAAAGTCCAAGGCAAAGGGAAGGGGAAGAGAGGGAGAGGGGGAGAGATAGAGAGGGAGGGAGGGAGGGAGGGAGAGAGAGAGAATATATAGTATTTTGTGTGTGTCTCTATCTGTGTCCCTGTGTGTGGTGGGCTTGGAAAATGAATGGCAAATTATTTAGATGCATAAAAACAATTACAGCAGCAATAAGTGGAAACAAGAAATTTCCTAGTTCATAGGTAAAACCCCAAGACTGGCTAGAGAATCCCAGACTTTTTGCAGCTTAGGAAGCTAAAAATATATCCAGGAAGAATGCAATGGCAAATCGCTTCTGTAGCATGCCAAGAGAACTGTACAGGTAAACCCACATAAATCACCAGGAATCTAATTTCACTCAAAGGCGACTTGACTTTTTTCTTTTTAACTAATTCAGAAATAAACTCTAGGCTATCTAAGACTTGAAATTTTAGTACAGCAACACTTCTTTATTGCTGCTACAATGATGTTTTAGAAGTTGGAAACTCCTGGAAAGATTTCTCACCATAAAAAGCCCTATTAAGTTGTCAGTGGATAGTGATGGCTGTTTTATTTAGAGAGAAATTATAATTTGACATGGTCATGGCACAATTATGTAGCTTTTATATCTTATGTTAAGGATCTTGTTATTCAGAGAGGGGGGCGGGAAGACAGGAGATAATATGACACTGAAAAGTGGCAAGCTTAGTAAGTTGTTGGCTAGTTAATAGGGCAGCTAGTCGACTAGAATATAATGAATACTGATAACAGCGTTCAAAAAAGTTTTTAATAACCAAACAACTATTAAAGTTAATTGAAATATTTATAATACTATTCAGTAATTGCACAGTAGTTCCAATATACAATCAAGAAGATGCAAAGAACACAACACTTAATTTGGAAAAAAAGACTATTGCACTGACCATTTAAAATAATTTCAGTTTTTTAAATGCCACACTACCAATTTTTTATAAACATTTACAACACATCAGTAAACACCAAGTTCTATCCTGCAGTGCAGCATGAAGGGGGTGAAGGGAATCTCCAGCCATCAAAACAGATGTTCAATGCCCATGTATGGCACCCACAAGTTCTAGAGACAGTTATTTCCATTATTTGCCACTCCTATAACAAGTAGTACGTACTCCTCATTTAGTAATGATTAGTAGTTCTCTGGCTGCATGCCTTTGGACTGTGACCCGTTGCATCAAAGCTGTTTTGTGGCACGCTATTCCGGGGCTCCAGCATTGTCTCTGGCAAGGGGACCTTCCCTCTCAATGGCCAGTTAAATAGTCTTGCGTGGAGTCAGAAGCAAAAGAATCAGCATCTTCATTGTCAGAATCATCACTGCTATCATCAGCAGTTGGCTCCCCTGTCAATGCTATTCGAGCATAGTCATCCGTGTCTATGGATTTACAGAAATGGATAGCATACTTTAGTTTCTCTTCTAGAACCTGTTTGCAAGAATACCTAGGAAGCTTCAGAAGAAAAAAGCATGTGTAGGACTCAGGAAGAAAATGGTCTGGAGGGTTGTATTTATCCAGAACCTGTGAAAGGAGAAAGAAAAAACAGCAATGTCACTGAATGCCATTTGTATAGCCCAAAATTCAAAGTGGTCACTTATCCATGCTTATAGAAAAATAAAAGGCTTATCTCTAGCTAAGAGGGTCAGAGTTCTGCTCCTAAGAAAGGGCCATGGAAGGCAGTTGTCACCTTGTTTTTGCTTTCTCCCAAGTCAAATAACAATTTTGAAGCTATATCTCAAGTTGCTATCCATGTAATACTGTAGTAATTTAATGGCAAAAACATTGTACAAAGGAGATATGTATATGTTTCACTGTGCCAGCAGCCCACGCACGTTTTAAAGTATTTTGCACGTTTTGGACTAGTGCTTGTGATTACCAATTACGTATGAAGAGCCGTCTTGATTTGACCATTGGGTTGTTATACTGTAGTTAGTGCTTTGAGCCATTGGAATGCCATCAATGTGTTTCACAGTAAGACCTCAATTTTATGCATCAATTTGGGGAAGTAACATCAAAACCAAACATCCATTAAATTTAAATTTGCAAAATTGAAGTAACTAACATAATTTGCAGCAATTTATTGCATTTACCTAATTACACAACTGACATAAATGATGCAAATGATGTCAATTATATTAATCACTTCAATTGTCAGGGATCCTTTAAAAAAAATTGTTGGGGGGGGGTGAAGCCCGAACTAGATTTTTTTTTGTTGCATCTGAACATTGCTGAATGGGTGTTTGTAAATTAAAGTTTCACCATTTTTCTACGGACTATTTTAGAAAACTTTCTTGTTGAAGAATATTAAATCTTTTCCTACCCACACCACCTCACAATTTGTTATGGGCTGTTTTGAGCCATGAACGTTTAAATATACATCATTAAAGGTTTTGTTTTAATCTCTTGAAAATAAACAACTGTTTCTCATTCAAAGTGCATCACTATTCAGCAGAATAATTATGAGATCAAGAAAAAACTTACTTTCCATCAGTGACAAATATGTGTGTGTATGCGCGTGCGCATGCACACACACACACACAGATACAGTGCATTACTTTGGGAACCATTTTGTTTATATGCAAAAAAAAACTATAGGCGAAATCATGACAAGAAAAAAATGAGAACTGGAAATATTCAAAGAAACACCTAACAAGAACAAGTATTTAGCTGTAAGCTTCCTGTTTCTTTCAATACACCATCCATAAATAAACATTTCCTCCGTTGCATGAGATAAGGCAGGTGTCTCCAAACTTGGCAATTTTAAGACTTGTGGAAGTCCATGTTTGGGGACCCCTGAGATAAGGGCACTTTGCTGTCATGAAGCTTTTGAAGTCTTACCTGGATGACAAAGTCCCTGCCTCTGAAGTCTGCAATGGTTCTTGGAAGTCTTGTCCTACCCCATACAAAGCGCAAAAACAGAGACCGTTCTGTGTTGGAGAAAGATTCCATCACCTCCCAAAACCACTGAATGAGAGAAGCACTGGGTTCAATCCCTTTGTATGTAGCCACAGATTTCAAAAGATGGAGAGGAATATCTGGACTCCCACACACCTGAAAGAGGGGGAAAGCAGAAACTGTTTTAGTTTAGTTTTTATTCTCATGAGAGCTTGAAATATAGTTCTTCATAGGAATGTATTTTAAAAATGCTGCTGTTAGAGATTTTTGAATTCTCAGGTGCACTTTGATATATGATGTTCTTTACATAGTTATTGTCCTTTTGCTTTGCTCCATTGTGTGAGTGTTAATTATCTCTCAATAGCTATAAAAATTCAGATCCAATGTTTGGAAACAGAGAACAGAAACATCTATTATAACTTGGTCACCAAAACCCAAAATAATTCTGCACAAGAAAACTACAGGAGAAAAGGCAAATAAAAGACAGCTGACTAAAAAAAATTAGTAAGAGTGGTATCTCTCATTCATGTGCAAGAGACAGAAAAGAGAATGTGGGCACACATAACAGAGACAATGAAATAACTATGGTCCGGCACCCTGGTGTTTATATGGGAGAAGAATCAAAAGAAATATGTGGAAGGGAAGGAAATAACTTGCCTTTACTGAGAATTCTGAAAACTTAAAAGACTCCACATCTGGAAGACTTCCTGGTTACAGAAGACTAGCTGGCCTAAAAATCTTTGAATTATTCTCGATTCTTGAATGTTTATTTTTTACTTTAATACTCAGTAACTCGTAAACATTTATTTCTATCATTTACTTAATTTCCTCTGGCGATAAATGCTCTGCTACCAAACAAAAAACAAAAAAAACCACCTATCTTTATGGTTCACACAGTTGCAGAGGAGGAACCTAGATTTAGACGTTCTAGGACAAGTAGAAGAGAGATGGGCTGATTTCAGGACTGCAAAATATACTTTGTCTAAGGCAGGGGTGTCAAACTCAATTTCATTGAGGGCCGCATCAGGGTTCTATTTGACCTCGTGTGGGCCAGGAGAGTGTGGCCAGAGTGGGTGTGGCCAGCTTGATCTCACTCATGTCAGCGGGGCGCCTGTGGTGGCCCAAGCACTCTGCCAGAAAAAACAGGCTCCCAAGCTCCATTGTCGGCTGCAACCCTCTGCCAGTGAAAACAGAGCTTGGGGGGAGGCTGTATGTGGCCCTCACTATCTCCGTTTCCAGCTGGGCTGGCCTCCTGAAACCTTCTAGCAAAAATGGAGCTTGGAAAGGCCACGCGCAGCCCTTGTGAGCTCCCTTAATGGCTGGGCTGGGCTGGGCTGGCCTCCTGCAACCCTCTGCCAGGAAAAATGGAGCTTGAGAGGGATTCACACGGCCCTCCTTAGCTCAGCTCCACTTTGCTGTTTTCAGGCAGTCAGGTGGGCCAGATCTAAGCACCCCACGGACCAGATCCAGCCCCCAGGCCTTAAGTTTGACACCCCTGGTCTAAAGGTTCTGTTTGAGTCTAAGATCGATCAAGTAAAGAACTAAAATAACACTCCCTGAACTCCAGTGCTTAGACTGAACAGCATTTAGTCTTCCTTTACGAAAGACCATGTTTTTTTTTTAACTTGATCAGAATGATTTAAGATGGAGAATAAGTCTTTGTTGCTATTATTAAGTAGGAAAAACATCAGAGGTGCAAATCTATCTTCCATTAACATCTGGACAGAAAGCAAAGAGAATTATTCACTGTCTATATAAGACTAAATTTAAATTTAGATGTTAAATATTTTAAAAGCACAAAATAGCTGTCTTATTTCCTTAGCATTGTTTTGTTATGTAACTCAGCCAAATTTAACTTTTAGGAAATAATGAGATATAGCTACTGTCATGCTTCTCTTTTAAATAGTTATAAATCTTTGAAGTACAAATATGTGTTCTGATTTTTATTAAGTTGGCCAACAACAACTGCATATACACACCATAGTTTCCAGTTCATATCCTGTGAATAGTGAAAGAAGAGGAACAGGGACAACCCGAGCCATCCCTTCTCGAACAGCAGCCACTTGTTCATCAAATTCATGTAATCTGACCAAAAAAAAAAAATCATGTCACCATGTATTTGTTAGTAAGAGAAATACAATTGCTCCACAATCATATGGGAGGACACGAAGAGATATCTGCATATTTTCCATAATTTGCTTTAAAAGTCTGGAGAAAGTCTTCGTAATAAATAGGTGAATAAACATAAGATCACTGACACTGAAGACGATACAAAGTTGTATTTAGTTTTTCAGGGTTTTTTTTTTCAAATAATCTGAATTCTTAACAATGATCATCATACTCTATTCAGTGCTCTATTTGCTTGATTTCATCTCAACACTGACAAATATTACAGCACACATTCAACAGTGGACTAATTATCACTTATCATGTCTGACTACTTTACAAACCTGTAGTTTATTGCAAGCCTCACATATTCTGTTCGATTATCCAGTGTAATATGGGTATATTTGGAACTGAGTTGAATATCTTGGCCACTGGCATTTGGCACTGTAAATGGCAGGCTCATGGCTTCAAATTCTTCTGAGGTAGCTTCATTGTCTCGGATATACATAAGTCCAGGAATAAAATCCTTATCAACCTTTTAGATATAAAACAGAACTAAGTGAATTTTTTCTACATAATGTTTAAATATCCTATTATTTGGGATAAATTATATGGCTAATTAGTTCACATTATGATCCTTCAAGCAAGTAAGAACATGCGCTTAAAGTTAGAGATAGTGGCAAATTGACACTAAAACTGCATAACCATTTACAAAACTTTTAGGATTTTAAACTCTTAGAAACAATTAGAACAGGCAATCTTCTAATGAGCTACAGAACAATAATATAAATACCTTGAAACGCATTTTCAAGCCTGGGGAAGCTATCATATAATTTTTGGAAATGTGAGAAGCAGGAGAATGAATACATTTGATGAAAGGGAGTAACAAGCTGAACATATCCCAAATTAAGTATTTTCCATACAGTGTCAGCTTCCTTTATGTGCAAAAAGACACTAATACTAGAACCATCAGGTGAAATACTTGATTTTGACTTTCAGGTTGACTAAGTGCTCTCTGGAAATAAAATGTAAATAAAGTAACCTCTAAACTATATTGGATTACAGTAGGACTGGAAAATTTGGGGGGGAAAGCCCTTTGAGAACTGCCCAAATGTATAAGACTTGTAGGTGGGAGCCATGACACACAAGCATTCCATGTTCCTGTATTTGTGTCTTTTCTTACACAGAGAGATGCACACAGAGAGATATACTCCTATTCTTGGGAAAGAAGTCTTCTGTACTAATAATCCTGACAACAATCATCTACCTGCCTTAGGTAATGGAGAGAGGCTTTAATCTCCTCCTTCGTTCTAAATTTAAGTTTCTTTTTACATAGATATGCTTATAGCCCATTTATCTCCATAAATTTTCCACTAAACAAGCTTAAAATTGTATTGCTATCAATTAGGCAGACAATTGCTCACTTTAAGAAGAGAGTATATCTTTGGACTATACAAGGAAAAGGAATACTATGAAAAGGCTAGCCTCTAAGGACCTAGAGGATGAGCATAAAAGACTAGAAAAAGAGCTACAGAAAATGCCACAGAAAAAGGACATCAAGCTAAAAATGGATATAATTAAACATAAAATGGGACAAATAGAAAAAGAAGAATTAGCACAGAAAATTAGATGTGCTAAACAGAACTACTTTGAAGATGCAAACAAACCAGGTAGATGGTTAGCATGCAAACTGAGAAATGAGAAAGAATCAAGGAAAATATTGCAATTAATAGATAACCAAGGCCAAGTTTGCCATGGTAGCAAAGAGAAGAAGGAAATCATTCGAGACTCCTATGGGAAATTATATATGCAAGAGAATATTGATGAGGAAAGAGTTAAGCAGTACTTACAGAATGCTAATTTACCTCAGATACCTAAAGAGACTGAAAAAATGTTAGAAAGCAACATAAGGATGATGGAGTTAACTGAAGCACTCAAGAAGCAAAATAATGGAAAGGCACCAGGCCCAGATGGACTTCCGGCAAAATTTTATAAAACATTACAAGAATACTTGAATCTTCCATTGCTAGAAGTTACGAATGAAGTTATGTTAAAGAAGAAGATACCTAAATCATGGTCAGAAGCCTATATTACACTTATTCCAAAAGACGTGGCCGACCCATTACAAATTAAGAACTATAGACCCATTTCTCTACTAAATGCAGATTATAAAATCTTTGCTTCAATATTGGCAGAAAGACTTCAAAATATTTAAATAATTTTATCCATCCTGATCAAAATGGATTTCTGCCAAAGAGACACATTAAAGACAATATGAGAGTAATCTTGGATACTTTGGAATACTACGAGGCACATCCTGAAAAACAAATGGCTCTGATATTTCTAGATGCACAGAAGGAATTTTATAATGTGAATTGGCGATTCATGTTATTGCTGTTGGAACAGATGGGTTTTGCTAGAAAATTTATTCAAGCAATAGAAGCTATTATAAGCAAACGGCAAAGGTAATGATAGAGGGAGAACTGACAGACTCTATTAATATAAGAAAAGGAACAAGACAAGGGTGCCCACTATCACCTTTGTTGTTTGTGTTAACTTTGGAAGTGTTAAACTACATACAAATGCTTCCTATTAATTATTGTCTTCTCATCTTATCCCTCAAAAAACAACATGTTATTTGGCCAAATAAAAACACATATCTAATGCAAAAAGAATGGCCTTCTGGCAGTAGAAGGATGTAACCATAACCAGGTAAGTCCTCATGCCAGTAGTTCTCAACCTTTTCTTTGCCATGAACCCCCTTTAAATACCTTTTGTGGCCACAGACTATGGCCATAGAACACAAAGAGTTAATTCAACATTTAAATCATAACATTTCTTCAAGCCTTTGCCAACTCTGTGATGATATTACAGCCCCTCCAGGGGTCCACGGGCCACAAGCTGAGAATCACTTCATTATGCTAATATTATTATATAGATGAACATAAGGTTTTTCTTGCCTCACTGAGATCAGCAATTGTTAAATTCATTCCTGCCAATTGTTTCCATACAGGTTCTGCCAGATTAAGGCTCAGAGGACTTCCAGTCCGAATAGCTATCCCCAACATAACTCCTAGGTAATTTTAAAAAGAAAAGAAAAGAAAAGTGTTTCACATATTATACGATCAAAGCTTTACTCAAAGTTTTTTAAAAAGTTTAAAAGCTGCAGCATAATTTACCGAGGAAGCGAAACATGTTCATGTGCAATGAAGATTTTGCCGCAGGGTTTAGGAGAAAGCAATCTCTGTTTGCTCCAGATTCATCCCTTCCATTAGGAGTCACAATTAATAATGGGGTCAGTCCATTCTGAAGTTCTTCACACATTTCTGCTATTGATTCACTGTAGCCCCCACCACAGTCATCCACAGATTCACCTGAGAGAAAGAAAAAAAATACTTTGTGGAACTGCTGAGTTGGTAGTTTAAAGCTACATTCAGCCATTTTTATAATTAACATTAGATGCAGTGAAAAGGAATATTTGCTGAATTCACTCATTTTGCCATTCAGTTAATCCTAGACATAATAGAATACATATTTCAAAATGTTTATTGATCTATAAAAACATGCTTAATCAGTAAATTAGTGAAGTCAGATTCTACAGGATGAGCCAATTCGTGCCCTCAATATGGTCTATTCAAAGGCACATATCCTCCCTCTTGTTCTACATATTTAAGTTTTATAAACATTTATGTACAGGTCATCCTCAATTTACAACTGGTCTCTTAGTGACTATTCAAAGTTATGATGGGCCTTCCCAGGAGTACTTATGACCTGGTTCCAAAATTGTATCAGTTGCCCCATGTTCATGGGACCACATTTTAGGTGCTTGACTGTATTTGCAACAGTTTTGCTGAAAACTGTCATTTACTTCTGCTTGTGGTCAGAATTGGCCCATAGTGAACTGGTTCCTAAATGGCCACTTAACGAACACCACAATAAAAGGTCATAAAATCAGATAGGGCACAGGGGCGACCCACTTCATAACTTATTATTGTAATGGGCAGGTTCTGTTATGGTCATAAAATTGAGAACTACCTATATAGGTAAAATAAAAGAAAATAGCACAGGAAAAAATATCCAGCAAGCAGCATGTAACAGAAATATCTGAAACTATTTTTTTAGTCTAAGAAGATTTCTGTTTGAAAATGACAATATGCAATTAATTTGGGTTGAGAACCAGTTGCCAATAATTAGTACCAAGGAAAAATTATTACTGACATTTCTTCTTTTTGGTATTTATTCGATGTATAAGAAAGGGCAAAATATTATAAAATTAGATTAAGTGGGGAAAAAAAATTACCAACAAACTTGACTTTCCAAACACGATGAGGTAGAAGAAGACTATCTGGACTGAATGAGCTCATCTTAGCACACATCTGTCCAAACACAGATTTTGTACCATCAGGACCAGCCAATCCTCCTTTGCTTCTAGATCGCTTTACCTGATCACAAAACAAAAAAAAACCCTAGTAAAAAATCTAACTCTAGCAAAACAAAAGCTTAAGAGTATTTTGGTAATGCAAAAACACACACTCAAATTAATGGTCCTAATAAAACT
Organism: Pseudonaja textilis; assembly: GCF_049901715.1. Classification (NCBI taxonomy): domain Eukaryota; kingdom Metazoa; phylum Chordata; class Lepidosauria; order Squamata; family Elapidae; genus Pseudonaja; species Pseudonaja textilis. The sequence goes on along the minus strand of NC_141997.1, from coordinate 17,687,262 downwards.
TTTCAGCAGCTGGTTTTGAAGACACATACATAAAACTGGATGAAAGTCAGAGAAAAAGCTGGATGCCCCTGAAAGTTAAACAGTGACACAATTCTCAATCTGTTCTGCACTTATTCCCTCCTACTTTAACACTGATTTTCCTTTAAAGAGATACAGTATTAACCCATTATTCCAAAGCACATGTGCAATGTCTTTCGCCTGGTTTGCTTAATGAAATAAAACAATAAACAGTAGTATATTCATCCTCTGGGAAAAAAAAATCTTGAAACATATATCTCCGGCCTTAGGCCTAATATTAGAAGTGTTTACGTCATTGACATTTTTTATGATAACCACTTCCTTCCATGAAGTGACCACATGTGATGCTAATTTCCTAAAATTTAGTGATGCCGGAGGGCATTCTAAAAAATGTCAAGTTATTAAAGATGGGTAAAACAATGACAACAATGTGAGATTTCTACATAGAGAAGCATTATGTTTTTGTGATTTGAGCCTTATCTAGATTTTCATATATACTTTAGACCAGGGACCTCCAAACCCCTATTAGGGACCCAGCTACAGAAGCAATGGGGGAATGCATGAAGCTTCATTTGCACATGTGTGGGATTTAAGTTGCGCACCCCCCCTCCCCCCTCCGCCACTGCCGATCTATGGAGCCAGAAAGGTTGGGGACTGAGCTGTAGGCAACCGAAATTTCATAATGTCTTAGTACAGTCTTAATGCTCTGAGTTCATAAGAATGTATTTGCTATCTTTCATCAGTGTCATGATGTCATGATTATCAATATAACAAAAATAAGTGTCCAAGCCATGTTTCTATTTTCAGCTGTTTGTGTTCCTAAAAAGCCTTTCTAGATAACTTAAACACAATGTTCTTCAGGGGAAAAAAAAATCACTCAAAATTAATCAGGGCTCTGTTTAATTGAGCTCTTTCCTCACTCAGCCATGTTACCAGCATCTATTCCACTTTGCTTAGGATAGCCCTGTTTTCTTCCAGAAGGGCTCTTGAGGAGGAATATGTGGATGCAGGGAGAGTGGGAAGGAAATATAAACTCCAGGAAATATAAATTCACAGAGGCTATATATACTGTGGAAGATCAGAATTACACATGCCTATCAGACTGCGACTTTGTACATACAGTCCACACAATTGTGAACAGTTTCACAAAGCAGACTGGATCTTTACAGATTAATTTTTGGTATTTACCACAAAACCACCAAGATTTCACAGATATCTCATGGCTACTAAAATGTTTTATTTCTGACTTATCAAATAATGTGAAGCTTTTAAAAGCCACAAATCAATCAGCATCAATCAATCTTAATTAGAAAGCGGAAAAAACTTCTATCAGTACTATAAGTGGAGTTTCCCATACTCTAATCCTCAACTTCAAACACAAGGCTGGCCAGAAATCTTACATTCAACAGTCATATTATGACATTCTTACTTGTATTCTGTTGAGTTCTACAACTGGCCCATGCTGTCGATCTCTCACCATAGTTGCTTGTACAACCTTTCTAAAAGCTGCCTCCTAAAAGAAGAAAGAGACTTGGAACGTAAGTTTTAAAACATACATTTTTGGTTGAATATTTAATATTATTCATTTTTCATTTAAAATACAAAATATTACATTAGCAGAAATATATTAGAAGAAACCTTATTAATAATTCATATTTTGAATTCCATGTATCAATGCTATGATCTTTCTATACTGTACATCGTAAGTCATATCTTGAATGAGATGTTAACAATTTGCACACTTTAAGCATTATGACAGTAACTGGTAATCGTTAGTAGGATGTTTTGAGATACATGCCTTTCCTTGTGATATCAAAATTCCTCGTAATGCATCAAACCCCATTGAGGGACCCTGGCCAGTCTCATCAAGGCGTCCTTCAAGATCAAACATGGGAATACAAGGACAAAAGAGCTCGGAAATGTGATGTAGTAACAGCAATCTGTTCCTCAAGGCAATGATAGGAATTTCCTGTAGATGATTGTATTCCATAGGAACCTACAAAATTCACATCATTAGAATTTCTTGTGCATTGACCAACAGGTGTTCTTTCATGACAGATAATATAAGACCTAATAGTCAGCTAATTAGGTACTTTCTCTATTGAGTATTATACATTGTTTTGATATGTTTTATATTTTAATCATAATAATAATACACAGTATTCACATACTGACTACAAACAATGGTATGATTAAAGTAAGTAGCAACAATGGTGCATTGGAAGATCTACAAGAAATACCATTTGCCTGAAAGCAAAAACTAGTGGGACCATAAAATAGAGAAAGCCATAGAAAATGAAGAAGCTAAAGTCATGATTTTTAAAATCATAAGAAGTCTTGGGAAACCATTATCTTTCTCATCAAATCATTCCTTTTGGCTCATGCCTAACAAGTCGTTGAATAGCATGACCAGTACATAAATAGAATGTACTAGAATGTCTGTACTTCTATACTTGCGACTATTAATATTCTGATTTTACAGTTTCCAAAAGATTAAAAACATGAGTTAAAAGAATTTTTTTTTACCTGGGATGGGAGTTTGCCTGCATTAGCAGGTTTACTAGTAGACCAAGCTAAAGTATGCGCTGAACCACAAGCTACTCTGTTGATCTTTTTACCCTGAAGTGCTGCAACCAGACGTGGCCTTTGGATAGCATTAGTTGTCCCATCTCCAAGCTGTCCTTCGTCATTATCTCCCCAGGTATAGACTTCACCTGTACCATTCAAAAGTATTATTTACAAACTCAAACAAATCAATCACTTATAATAATGACATAGAAACATTATGTCATTTACAAAATGACTTCAACAATACCTTTTAATGAGAAGAAGTAATAATTGGCACACAACAATCAAAACATTTAATAAGACATATATATTAATACTACAGATAAAAGGTACTGTTTCAGCAGTCTCAGCAGACATGGGTATTTCCTTTAATTTAGTGTCAGTTTAGCAACAGAAGGAGAAAAAAGGTGGTGATTCAGGAATTGTCATGTCTCAAGAAAAGAGGTGATGACATAGTCTTCTGGTTGATTAACCTGGACAAAGAAGTACGGTATTCTCTACATATATGAGACTGAAAATGTATGCTTGTTAGAAATCAGAAGCATAGCCTCTACTTTAGCACAAAAGAAAAACAGAACCTGGATACTTGAACCTGAATGATAATTTGGGGGAAAGGGGGAGGGAAGGCACAGAAAATTTAAGCTATTAGTATTTCTTAGGATAATTACATTCATTTGCTGAAGTCAATTGTTGCAAATCTTGTTTTTGATAATATTCTAGCATTACCTTCTAATATCCTGAATTTTGAATGCTACTTCTGTAACTATTTCAGCTTCAGTAAAGTATACCCTTGACAAAACAAATGGCCAGGAGTCTTTCTTTGCTAGATGACTGAATGGGATGGTTAAGACTAAGATGAATCTGAGGTTTTCCATGCAAACAACACAAAGGGAAGTTCCCTCTCCTGCCCCCCACAACCCCCACCCCACCCCACGGGCCATTCCCTGTTATCTGCAAAGGGCCAATGAGGTGCTTGCATATTGTTCAGGAAACAGGTGTTTGGTTCCCAGATCTGCATGTCGTAATGACCTTGGCTGGCTGGAACTTCTCAAATGCCTCAACTGGGCTTCAAGGCCCCCCTTTCTTCACATTCCAATCCTTGCCTCCCCTCCCAGGCTAATGTCTGGCTGTCAGCTCATGAAGCTTGGATAGGTGAAATGCAGCCATGACATACACCTATGCTTCTAATTTGTTTTCTTGGCTCTGTTGTAAAATTTCTAGTTTCCTGACTTTCACATGCTGTTTCTATTGCTTCATTACAACCTTTGGCAAAGGCATTCAGAAGCAATGTACTTGGGGAGTACATGTGCAGTGCAAATTATAACATATGGGTATATTTTAAAGGCTTACCACTTTGTCTTGTTCTTCACAAAATGAACATAAGGCAAAGATTATTTTGGAAAATTTTCTTCAGAAACAGTGAAAGGACACATTTTTTAAAAAAATGGAAGGCAACTGGGATTTGAAGTAAATACTCAGCAGTGTACCAAAAGACCAGAAATGATATAATAGTCTTCTAAAATGTGTTCACTTTGGGAGTTTAAGGCTGTTTTTGTTGTTTTGTTTTTAAAGGAAGTGAATTATTCCACATACCATCTTCAGTACAACACACGCAGTGTAAAGAGCCCGTTGCTATGGCAATTACTTTCTTCCCTTGTAAACCCTGGACTTGTCGAGGTCTTCGAACATGGTCATCTGATCCATGACCTAATCGATGGTAATCGCCTTTGCCCCTGTATCCAAAAAATAAATTACAATTAACACATCAATCTTTAATTGTTCCTAATTATTACAGGAATGTAAATTAGGAGAATATAGATTTTGATATAATTCTGTTCCCTATATTGAAAAAAGCAGATACCACAAAGATAAACCTGTGATCTTCCTAGATTCCATTAAAGAAGCATAATTTTGCTAAAGGAATACTTTACCTTTGTTTGTAACAAATGCCTGTTTTTTAATCTCCAGCCTGCAATGATTATGCTTTTGTTTAAAAGAAAATAAATCACTAAGAGTGGTATTACATTTTTTGGAAGAATAAATACACTTACCAAGTGTACACAGCTCCTGATTTGGTAAGGGCCACAGAAAATTGTGAGCCACATTCTACTTTAACTACTCCAACACCAGTGAGAGAATCAATCTGGGTGGGGGGGAAAGTTTAAACACAGCTTGTCAAAGAAATAACTGCAGAACATGCAGAACATTGTGATATCTTAAAAATAAAGCTCCATTCTATCCAAAAAGATACTACTACAATCCTTGTTTCATTATTTTAAGAAATAATTTAAAATACTCTGATTTCATTCTCTTTTCTTTATCATCTCTGTTTAATCGAGCAAACCACCCATTTCCCCAGAGAAATATAAACCGGAGAAAATGAAGGCCACATCTGAACCATGTATTGGTGATCATAGCTTTCATTCCCATGAAAGCAGACGATAGCCATGTAGTGCAGTCTCACAAAGACTAAAACAATTGTTAAAAAGAGCCTTAAAAATCAGAAAATACATATATTAGTTTCTAAAGAAAATGGCTACATCCATAGAAATCTGATCAACTGCTGTTATTAATAAAGATGTGCCTTCATCTTCTGTATTTCAATTTCATTCTACAAATGTTATGCATTGACAATACACTTTTGATTGATATATTCATATTTGTTACCAGCCAGGAAGAAGACATTTCTGCTATCACACCTGGTATGTGGAATACCATACACCTAATTGTAAATCATTTACTTATCTTTTCAAACACTTCAAACAGTTGCTTAATGGCTCACAATGCTGATTCAAATCTAATGGTTTATATACATTAACATATTTCCATGATTATTTCATAATATTAGTGGATATTAATACTATACACTTAGTGCAAGCGACACAGAATGTCAGCTAGAGTATAAAGGAATTTGAAAACTTTTCCTGCTTTTTCTCATTTTAAATTTCTGAAAATAAAAGTACAAGCCAGAGGGACCAATATTTCCAATCACGGGAAAAATCAGAATCTTTCGTGATCTTCGTGATAACTTATCGGACTTTCTTCAAACTAGTCTGAAATGCATTTGTTAAGTCTGAGAAATTATTGATATATACAGATTTTCTCAAATGAAAATCCTGTTTAGCTCACATCATTCAACATTATTCCGAATCCAACAGATAAGGCTAAATATTTTTACAATATAGAAAAATGGTGCACATTTTTTTCTCATTTTACTAAAGTATGAATGAAGTACCTTCATTGGCACTTTGCAACCATCACTTCCGCCTCTCCCAAGCTTTCCATAGTCTCCATCTCCCCAGGACCAGACAGTATCATCATCAGTCAAACAGAGGGTCTGTGCATCCCCACTGCCGCAGGCTATGTCAATCACACGATAACCCTGGAGTGCTTCAACCTGTCAAACAAGCATTTGGTTATCACAAAATTCAAATGATCAGAACTTTAAAAGGTAAATTACTACAATAATACACACTCATGTAGGTCTTCTCTTTAGTGGTACATTACATTGAGTACAGTGGAACAGTGGCACATTACATATTAGACACCATTCTGAAAGGTTTGATCATTTGCATGCGTTTCATGAAACAGAAACATATGGCATATTAACTTTTAGATGTGGTACTCATTTCATTGAATTAATATTGCATTTTGATTTACATGCACATTATACTATTGTGTTTTGCAATTTTAAGATTTTGAAATAAAAATGAAGTAAAAAATGGATTGAAATTCAAGCAATGTTTTTTAATTTTCATTTTTACAAGGTAATTTCAGCAAAGTAAAAGATCAATAAGATAGCCTGAAACAGAAGTTAAATGTAGCTGATTGCCCTGACTTTATTCGACTATATTGAATTTTCAATATGAATTATAATCCAATGTTAATAACTACATAATACATACATTGAATTGACTCCTTTTTAAAATAATGTATTGTTTTGAATGTATTACACTGATTGCAGTACCACTTGAATATTTTTATATGTAATTGGATTTTTAATAGCAGTTTTAAAATAGCTGTATGGTTGATGTTTTTACGTATTTTTTTTTTAAAAAAATTTCTGGTTTAAGATGGGCAGATGAATGAATGAATGAATGAATACTTCCAAAAATAAGTCTGGCAAAACAGGTCCAAAATTATTTGTTTATTGATTTTTGACTTCCTTAAATCTTTTGCATGAAATTTGGCATAATGAGGTGACCTATTACGAGTTGAATTGAATGCTTGACCAGTTAAAAAAAAGGGGGTTCAAATATGCAACTTGGACACCATCTCACCAGCTTAGGTTTCAACTGATCCTCACTGTCCCCATGACCAAGACGTCCGTATCTTCCCTTGCCCCATGTATAAAGATCTCCTGCAGCAGTAATGCATGCACTGTGTGCTCCACCAGCAGCAATATCAACAACTTCTATGCCCCGCAAAGATTCAATTACTCGAGGACGATCACAAGGACTAAACAAAATAATTGTAAAGCATAAAGGGCAATGTTAGTAAATACGTTGTGGACTGCAAGGTATAACAGATTAATCGGAACAGTTAAAACACAGTTGTTAGACTTTTCAAGATAAATAATCCTAACACATTTTTGCTGCCTTTAAGACAGTGGTCCCCAACCTTTTTTGTACCAGGGACCAGTTTCACGCAGAAACACTTTTTCAAGGACCGGCGGGGGGAACGACATTTTTCAAGGAGGGGAGGGGAGGAGTCCGAGTTTGGTGGTTTGCTTGCAGACGTTTCATTACCTGACTAGATAACATCTGATGTTGTTACCTAGTCGGGTAATAAAACATCTGCCAGCAAACTACCAAGTTCAGGGAGGCTCAGGACAAGTCCCTGCAGGATGGCTGAGAAGCCCCGCCTCTCAGCCCTGCCTCCCTCAGCCTCATCCCTCAGGTGTCTCCCTCCCTCCCTCAGCCTTATCCCTCAGGTGTCTGCCTCGTTCCTCTCTCAGTCGCTCTCTCGCTCCTCCACCAGCCCAGGAAGAAACTGCTTCAAAGAAGCCAGCAGGGTGGCTTTTCCTGTCGCCGCAGCTCCTCTGAAGCGCCCGTTCACCCCCACGCCGCCACCCGCGGTTCAATCCAGTGCTCCGTTCTGCCCGCCTGCCTTCGTTTCTGATTGTTTCGGAGCAGCTTCGGCTGAGTAAAAGAGGCAAATAGTTATTATTCTCAGCCAAAGCTGCTCCGAAACAACCAGAAACGAAGGCAGGCAGGCAGGCAGAACGGAGCACTGGATTGAACCGTGTGCGGCGGGGTGGGGGTGAACGGGCGCTTCGGAGGAGCTGCGCCGACAGGAAAAGCCACCCTGCCGGCTTCTTTGAAGCAGTTTCTTCCTGGGCTGGTGGAGGAGCGAGAGAGTGACTGAGAGAGGAACGAGGCGGGAGGAAACTGAAGCCGCTGAGCCGAAGAGCAGGACAGGCTTTGGTTGCTTCCTCCCTCCCCTTCTTTCATTTGTGTCCTTGATCCCTGATCCCAGCAGCATTCACCGAAGGCGAAGAAAGCCGCCATTTTTATTTTATTTTTTATTTTCTTTGCGGACCGGTACCAAATGATCCACGGACTGGTACCGGTCCGCGGCCCGGTGGTTGGGGACCCCTGCTTTAAGAATTATACAGAGCTCTCATGTTTTGTTCCACTCTGAACTTATGGGGAAAAATTCCACTGATAAGCTACTGCAATTCCATACTCCCAGCTTCCCTCTTTCTCTCAAACGCATGCACTACATTGTGAACTATGCCTGCTACTTCAAAATCCCTGATATAGATTAGTGGTTAGTGCAATTCAAACCTGCACCATGCACCAATGTCTAGTCCAATTGATGTATTAAAGTTTTCTATTTCCTGTTAAATTATTACTTGGCTTATTATTTGGTTTATTATAAACACTGCAGCTTCATTGCTTTGCTGCTATGATCTATCAAGTCAGTTGTGGCTCCTGGTGACCACCGAAACAAATCCTGCAGGTATTTGGGACAACATTTTCAGAAATGATTGAAGTACTTTCTTTCTAGAGTGACTAATCCTCAATTATCCAAATAAATTTCATGCCTAAAACAGGAGTAGAACTCAGTCTCCAGGCTTCTAAGCCAGCACTTTTAACTACTACACAAAGCTGCTTTAGGATTTTACACATCTATGGAACATATATGATATTACTTATAAAATTGTGCTACCTCCGGTTGCCATGGCCCAGTTTGCCATCCTCTGCTTCACCCCAGGAATAAACCTCTCCCTCTGAAGACAATGCTAGACAATGTTTTCCTCCAGAATTCACAGCAACTTTCTTGATAAACACATGCTGAATGGATTCTAGTAATGTGGGAGTAGAAACAGACTCTGTCCCCCCAATTCCAAGTCTTCCACCTGCACCATATCCTGTGGCATAGAGCTAAAATAAAAAAATGTATTACTTGTATGAATTTCTCACACACGAATATAAATATTAGATGGCATCAAGAACAGTACTGCTATCTAAAATTAAGATCTTTGTTGTTTTTCACCAATTCTGTTTACTTTGCCTAGAATCATTTGTATATTTTGGGCTGATAATCATGTTCTCTTTGCTAGCTTTGTCTGTATTCTACAAATCTTGGTGTTACCATCCATGTGCAGCCCATGTATGGATTTATGCCTGCTAAAAAGTTCAGCTAGAGAAAGTTTCAAAACATTGCAGTTCCATAAAATTCAAGTGATTGTAAATGAACACTCCCCGGCATTTGGTCTGATTTCTAAAATATTACCACAATAAATAATCAGTATTAACTCTTCCCATTATTGTCATTACCCAGGCTGTTCTTTTATTATGGAAGGCATGGTCAGTTTCCATCTAGAAAGTTCAATTCCAACATTCAAAGCCCACTACTGTAATAATTCTTTTTGAAAGATGCTTTTGAGATGAGAATTTATTAAGTAATTGTGGAAGATTTGGATAGAAATAAGGCACTATTTATAGCAATAGCACTTAAACTTATATACTGCTTCATAGGGCTTTACAGCCCTCTCTAAGAGGTTTACAGAGTCAATATATCGCCTCCAACAATTTGGGTCCTCATTTTACCAACCTCAAAAAAACACAAGGCTGAGTCAATCTTGAGATGGTCAGGATCGAACTGCTTGCTATGGGCAGAGTTAGCCTGCAATACTGTATTCTAACCACTGTGCCACCACGGTTCCTGGTTTAAGGCATGGAATATAACAGTATATGCCACACACAGCAGTGTGATCCATTATTTTTAATAAGATAATAATTTTCCTTTAATGAGTAAATCTTTGGTTTTCATTCACAGTACTATCTCTCGCTTTATAGATTCTTTGGGATATTCTCAATACCACTAATATTTGGCATGTCTATGTCTTAACTGGTTTTATTGACAGTTTCAATCCTTGGTTTTATTTCAATAAGCATACATATTAATAAGAGGAGGGCAGAGGAGAGGAGAAGATTTTATACATAAATATGCTCCTTACCTTCCCATCAGCAGTCACTGCAAAAAGTGTCTGCTCACCACCTATTAACTGTACTGGTCTAAGCGTAGCAAGAGCTTCACATGGTGTAGGAACCTTAACTTTTGCTCCTTCTATACCTCCAAGTTGTCCTCTGTGATTATGGCCCCAGCCATATATTGTTCCACTGCCTCCTGCAGAAAGTGTCCAATCATCTGGTCTCCTGTTAGAAGGAAAAAAACCTTAACCATGTAAAATTCCCTAAAACCCCAATTCTTTACATACTTAGAATTTACCAAAAGCCTTCTCCACCCCAAAAAAATATAGCATCAAAGAACCTGTTCATCCACTGTACAAGCTGTTCATCTTGTTCTCTTTTAAAAACTTCGTGGCTCTCATGCAGAATATCAATATTTTCATGATCTGCCATTAATTCTTGAATTTTCTTGGCAACCTATAATTGAAAGTATGGTATTTTGTGATCAGTTGAACTTGAATGTTGTTTGAAGTTTTGAGTCTATAATGAGTAATTAAAATCCCATTATGAAATAGGGCAAGTTATGGCAATGGGTCCAACACTGACAGACTTCAAACCACATATATCTTCACAGTCTTCATCCAATATAATGTGGATAACCGATTTAAATGAGTATTTATAGAACAGACTTTTGTGCATTGTTTTGAGAACCAACATTTGAATTTCCAACTAAATAAACATTATGTTAAACCAGTACCTCATCAAGAAAGAGGCGAGGCAGTGGTGTTCTTTTATCAAGGGCTACAGCAACTCTGGAAGCCATGCAGTATCTTCTAAACCAAGCCCATTTGTGTGTCTCCGCACAGCAGGGAAGAGTATCTAATTCCAGATCACAAGCAAGGGCTACAAGCACCTATACAAATAAAACAGTAAGTTTCAAAAGAAAAAACATTTGTCAGATTGATTTTATTACTGGAGTCTCCTTGGCTTCATTTTATTACTGGAGGTGGAGGTGCCAGTGGTATTGGTAAACATTATGGCAAGGATGCAATGATTATTCAATAAATTGAATAAGAAACCACTTTGATGCACTGAAATACACTGAAACAATTAACAATAAAAGTATAAAATCAAAAGATTTTAATTCTTCAATTACTGCACTGCTCTTTATTTAAAGAAATAACAGCTCAGTCCTTACATGAAAGAAAAAGAATTTATTCTTTTAAAGCCCATGACTAGCTTTGATGCATTCTTCATTTTAATCAAAATAATTCTACTATATATTCAGATGAAATTTCAGGCTGACCATTCAGGTTTGCTTACAAGCAATGCTAAAGGATTCCCATTTCTGAATTTTAAATCTTTTGCACCCAATGTTAAATTACCTTAAAAAAAGGACTATGAAGCAGTTGTTTGCCACCTCTGACAATGGGATCTTCATAATCAAACTGCCGCTGTAAAGCTTCAGGAAGGCCTTTAACTAGAGCAGCTAAGGCACTGCCAGTGAAACTCTGACACACATACACACACACAAAAAAAGGATTAGATAGCAATGATAGTTTTCTAATGTTGCATATAACTCACAACAAGATATAATTTTCTAGTTTGAAAATATTATCCATCATAGCCTTCCACAATTTATACCAAGGATTGGAAACATACAGGCATATTTGACAAAGCCAGTATCCAAGTACAATTTTTAGTCAAAGAAGTCAATTTTTTATTTGTATTTATTTATGCTTCATATTTCTTAACTGCCCTCCCCCTCAGATATCCAGATGATCCCACATACATTCTGAAATCAAAACATTGCTCAATTGTACAGCTTAAGAAACAAGAGAGAGAAAGAGACACAGAGGGAGGGAGATTTAGATTTATATCTGTACTTCTAAGATTTAAGCCAGCCACAGAATTTATGATACTAGTAATGGGAGGCTTGGTAATTTTACCATAGTTCGTGCTTCACCATCATTATCTCCTAGGATTCGATTGATATTAATTGATTGGCCAAACTCAGTAGTCAGTAACTTTCGTAGTCTTTGTAAAGCCCACATTCGGTGGCCAGCAGCTAAAAGATATACAGAAAAATGCACACAGACTTAAGAAAAGGTTTTTCAGTATTAGAAATCAGAAGCTCAATAGAAACGTGAACTCACCTAGAGCGCTTAGTTGAGCACATGCAGCTAATGAAGCTGCTAAGCGAGGAACTATGCTCCTGTTAGAAGCAAAATTCAAACGGAAATCCAGTAAACATGTTACCAAATCCATTGACGGGCAAGAAAGAATACAGCGATCTGAAAGAAGATCTTTTGGGCCTGTAGGAAAAAGTCCAAAATATTAGTCATTTCCCAATCAAAAATTAGTAATAATATTTAGAGAAATAAAACAAGCACAATTGAATGGTGCCGGGAAAGTAAATGAAAGATAACGACTTAACAATTCATGTAAATTCCAAATATACCTATAATGGTTATAATCTCATTTAATGCTTTATTTGTATCTAAAAAAAAACCTTTTATCACAGACATATGGCTGCCATCAATGGATGAAAAGCTAACCCTGGCTTAGTTAATCATTTTATGAATTAGATACCAACCACAGTATCTTTAACACAGGAGTAAATCTCCCTCTTGTCTGCTATTTAAGCTGCTTGCTAATAACTCAAGTGAAAAATGAAAAGAACAAATATGCCAGTACAGAAAAATATTTCTATCCTGAAACAATACATGGGATTCACCTGCAGCTGGCATGATGGGATAAACTGTGAAGCGCCAACCCCATCCATTCACAGAGCCATCACTGATAAATTTCCATTTTAATTCATCACCTGGAATGCGCAGTTCACTAGACCAGTCAGACCATTCACGACCTGAAATATTTAGATAAAGTAGTCACTTTAATCTTTGATCTATTCAGGAAGGGAATCTATTATTTTCGCTCTGCCACATAAAGGAGCACAATACATCATGATGATCCTCTAGTCACAACTTTTCATCTTCACTGAAGATCATGATTCCAAATGCAGCAGGTCATTATATAACATTCCAATCAGACTGGTTTTTTTTTTCCTGAGACATTGAGGGGCAACATTAAAAGGGCTAGAAGGGATGCTCAGGCCCAAATGATTACTCCATTTTGAAAGATCTTCCCCAAATACAAGTTTTGCAAAGCATAATCAGAAAACAGCATCAACATTAAAAATTGGAAAAAACAAAAATAGGCGGTTCAAGAAATTGAAATAGGAGAAAAAATGCCAGAAAGTACAACATAATATAGGGATGGGAGGAAGGGGCAGAATTGAATTATTACTTCTGATTTATGAAATGTATCAGAATTAAACATTTTAATTTATTTATAATTCTATTATATTTACATACCTTCAACATGAAGTTCATCCAGAAAAACTTTTTTCTAACTTAAAATGTCACATACATATCTCATTACCTGATCTCACAGAAACTATCCGGTTGACTCCATCCATGACAGTGAGAGGATCATGGCGTCGTTCTGTGGAGCACTGGCGGTCAAATTCTACTCTAAGACCTTCAGCACCTGAAGAATGAATGCAACAAAAGTAAAATCAAAAGACTCAGAAGAAAGAAGAGAAAGATTTGTTTCCTTTAAATCTGTATTCATTGTTTAGTTGAATTTAATGGTCTTTTCAGGCAAGATAATTAAAGCCTTACATGATGAATATCTGAAACTTAATTGCACAATATTAATTCAAGTGCACATAGTTTAGAACCACTACTCCAATCCTGAACCTAAATCCTAAAAGGTTATTTAATTGCACTAGTAATAATCTGTAATATGATTTTATTAAGCCAATATACCTGAAATAATTTTAATAGATACAGGAACACTGCTTCTAAATTAATCTAGCACTGCAACAGCATTATTATGGTACAGTATACGAATCATTATATTGCATAATATTATGCCTGCCCTTTTGCTATCTTTTACCGTGTTTCTCACATAATAAGGCTGAGCCTTATTTTTTTTTGAGCCCCCCAAAAACGGCTAGGCCGTCTTTTTGGGGGTGACTTAATTCCCCCCCTTGACTCCTCGCCACCAGCCGCTCCTAACGGGTGATCATGGCGAAGCGCAGAGAGCTCCCTACTCCCACCTTTGCTGCAGATACCTTTGGCACCCGCCGCTGTTGCTTTCCCTTCTGCCCATTCTGCCGCCACGTTTGGAGCTGCCGCTTCCGTGTTTGGAGTGCCGCCATTTGGAGCTCCAAACAGCGGCAGTGCTCCAAACGTGGAAGTGGCAGCTCCAAACATGACGGCGGGCGATCTTTTTATTTTGGTCCGCGCGAAGTTCAGAGCAAGCAAGAGAGGGAGACTGCGATGCCTCCATCCGAGATGGCAACCTTACTAGTGGATCACAACGTGGCTGGAAGCCCAAATCGGCGGGAAACGATGGTGATCTTTTTGGAGCGAGAGGAAAGGGAAAGAAGAGTTGCAAGGCGTAATTTGCAGGAGGAAGTGGGTGTACCCCAGGGCAGGGAGCCCAAGGAAGAAGGGCCGGTAGGCAACGGAGAGTGTCCCGTAGCTCCGGAAGCAGCCTAGACACTCCCGGGAAGAGGCGCAGATGCTGCCTTGTAGTCCCCAAGCCAACTGCGTGTGCCACCTTTAGTTATGTGCGCTCCGCGCTTTGGGCATCTCCGTGTGATCGCGACCCTGTCCTTTCCACCTGACGCCCTTGCTGCTTTTTGGCTCTTTAGCAACCGGCTTCGCGTTTGGAGCACTGCAGCTGTTTGGAGCTCCAAATGGCGGCAGCAGCTCCAAATGCGGAAGCGGCAGCTCCAAACATGACGGCGGGCAATCTTTTTATTTTGGTCTGTGCGAAGTTCAGTGAGCATGAGAGGGAGACTACGATGCCTCCATCCGAGATGGCAACCTCACTAGTGGATCACAACATGGCTGGTTGTCAATATCAACAAGGAATTATCTCCTGGCCATGATAGCCCGTTAGGAGCGGCTGGTGGTGAGGAATTGCTGCCCGCGGGGTGCTCCTAACAGCAAGTCCCCCCCCCGCCCTTCCCCCTTATTTTGCATGTTTTAAAATAGGCCTAAATTTGGGGGGAGGGGCTTAATTTGATTTTATGCCAAAAAAACATGCTGGGCCTTCCTATTGGTGGAGGGCGTATTGTTGGAGAAACACGGTAAAAGTCTGTGGGACCAGGGCTGATCAAGTATGTATTATATGACCTTAGCAACAATTTAGACATTTTAGATCACTTTCATCGAAGCTAAAACTACTATATATTCCCAATACAACTTACAATGGCAGTAAATATCCTATGTCTGATTTCAGGATACTCTTTTAAAAAATTTAGTACCTGGTATTTTAACAGTGCCACTGGTAGAAGTATCATCAGTATATGGATGACTACTTTCTACCACCACGGGCTGAGAAGAGAGACGACCACTTTGTGAATCAGTTGCCACATCTTCCAACTCAGTAACACACAGTTCCAACAACATATCGGCCACCTGAAAATAAAGCCTTTTTTTAATCTAATCTTCAGACAAAATGACTTACAAATTATAAATCATTAATTTTTATCTTTATTTAAATATTATTTAGATCATGGCTTTCTGCCTACTGAATGACTTAACAAAAAATACTCCACAAAACTGTTAATTTTTTAAAGAAAACTGTCATTAAAATTAACTGAAAATACCTGGCTGAAGAGGAAAGACTAAGCTTTTATTCTTAAAAGGAGGAAGACTAGGGAATAGATAAAATCTCCTTTGCTTGGAACAAGATAGATAGAAGATGGCCCTCTCCTGTATTCCTGCCAAGCAGATGTCAAAAAGTGACAAAAGGGTTCTACTGGTCTTGACAGGATGTCCAGAAAGGCTAAAGCTTTCAATGTTCTATACCTTAAGTTGTGTTTGGAAATAACTAACAACAACAACAGATGTCTTTCACCATGTGATAATACATTCCTGGTAGTGAACACAAGAAGTTAGTGAATAAGATGCTGTAATCTGCACAAATGCAAACTACTAGAATCTAGTAATTCAACTATTCCAAACCTCTTCAAATAAAATTTTTGCTATTACAACATGAAAATCTAAGTTCAAGGAGTTCTTCCAAAAGTGGTACAACTCCATCAGGAATAGACTGAAATATAACCTACAACCTGTTTGTTTTTTTAAAAAATTATGTATTTATTAGGAATACTTCTAGATTGTTTGATCTTGATTTTGGCTTTTTAACCTTACTGAACAAGCATGAGTAATGCAAATCTACTGCTTCCTTGGACAGAGATGGCAAGGAACAGTGCGGCTACATCAGAAGAATGATGGCCCTTCACTTTCAAGCGCCTGATAATTTATCCCAACCTTTTCATATAAATACTGAGCAGCATAGTATATAATGATAGACATTTATGGCATTGTTCATCTCTTATTTACTACTTATTCAATGCAGGAATCCAAATTAAAGAATTCACTCCAAACCATCGATTCTGTTCATGAACATAACAGGACAGCCAATCTTTTCATTAGGTAATTGGTTTTACTTATTATCAGATAGATTTTCTTGACATCGAACTAGAATCTTATTTCCTCAAAATTGACCCCATTATTTCATGGTCTGTAATTTCATGGTCAGGACTTTTTACTGTGTGACGATCTTCAGATATTTGAGAAATGCTATCAGATATCTGTTGAGATAAAAAATGTCATCTCTCAATCTCTACTTCAATCAATCAATCAATCAATCAATCAATCAATCAATCAGAACAGAGTTAGAAAGGACCTTGGAGGTCTTCCAGTCCAACCCACTGCTCAAACAGGAGAGCCCATACCATTTCAGACAAGTCTCTTCTTAAAAACCTCCAGTCATGAAGCACCCACAACTTCTGAAGGCAAACTGTCCCACTAGTTAATTGCTTTTACTGTTAAGAAGTTTCTCCTTAATTCCAGATTGTTTAGTGTAGTTTACTTTATTGTCATTGCACCTCATAGAACAAAGTCAAACACCATCTTCAGTGCACATCATGACCATATCCATGAAAATAAACACAAACACACATCCTTCACCCTCCACACATTGAACCGAAAACCCCTGACACAGCACCAACACTGCACTATACAGCAGAATTCAAAAGACATACTGCCCTGGGATAATTCCAGACAAACGGCTATCCAGTGTCTTCTTAAAAGCCTACAATGATGGAGCACCCACAACTTCTGAAGGCAAGCAGTTCCATTCGTTAGTAGTTCTCACTGTTAGGAAGTTTCTCCTTAATTCCAAATTGCTTCTCTCCTTGAGTAGTTTCCATCCATTATTTCTTATCTTGCCTTCTGGTGCTTTGGAGAAGAAGTTGACCCCTTCTTCTCTGTGGCAGCCCCTCAAAAACTGGAATTAGCCCTCAAATCCTAGAGTGCTATAAGACTTAGCTATCAGACCACTAATTATCCATAGCATTATTCTCTGAACCTACTCCAACTAGTTTTTTCAAATGTTTCCAAAGCATAAATAAAAGTTGAGAAGCTCTGCTTTGTTATAAATTTGCATTTCACTGACTAGCTAGTATACTGTCGCTTTTCTCTTATTCCGAACATAACTGAAAAAGTCCAGGTTAGTTTTAAATTCTTTATGCACAGCTGCTGCCATGGATTTCCACTTATTATTGTTTCAAGCTTGTTTCAAACTTATTATAATATGCTTAGTCCAGGGTATGTTTGACTGCATTCAGCTTTAATTAGCTTAACAGTAAGAAATTATACTATCATATTTTCTATTGATTACTATCAAGTCCAGAATAGCAGATTCCTTTGTGCTTCTCTCTACCCACTAAATTAAAAGGTTTTGAGCAAACATACAAGGAATGGCCTGCTGTGTCATATCACCTTATGGACACAACCCAACAGAAAGGACCTAATTATATGAAACAATGCCCCCAAGATCCAGTCGTATTACGAGTTCAACAAGAATATCATGATCGATAGCATCAAAAGTCATTGAGAAGTCAAAGAAAATAAATAGTTATACATTCCTCTTATCTAGTTCTTGTTGTAGGTCATCCATGCCAAATTAGCAATCTTATTAGTTTCATATCCTGGTTGAAATCCCAAATTAAATGGATCAAGATGATCGGAATTCTCAAGGATATTGGAGTGGCAGAGCCATCACATTGTCTATTATACTAGCCACAAATGGTAAGCTTGAAACTGGTTGATATTACTTAAATGGAAATTTTCTGAAATAATGTTCTTATCTTTTCTGTCTTTAAGCTGGCAGAGAAACATTCCTCTGAGGTAGCATTAATTAGGTATCTTAATTATAACATTTCTTTGTTGTCAGCCTCAAAAGAAGAGACAATAAATTGGTGTGGTGGTAATCTTCACCTTTCCACTTTTAAAGTTTCACACACTTGGGAAAAAATGTAAACAAGTGTTTCAAAGTCGGTGTAAACTCTGCCCAACATTGGAGTCTAAATTGAAACAGATACAAATGAATTTGTCAGTAAAGAATATTGCAAAATGTTCACAGCTTGCCATCATGCTGCTCTGGTTCCTCTCTCCAGCATCAAGGAGAAAATGGAGAAGATGCCACGCATAATATGGGAAAGAAACACCAACCTATTCTGAGCAAAACCTGAGAACAGATCCTTGCTGCTTTCACCACAGGACTACAAGTGAAATAGTCTTCACCTGTAACCAATTTGAGTCATCCTGAGATTTGTTTAATTTGCACCGAAGTTGTTGTTCTTTCCACTTCGTTGCTTTCAGGAGAGCAGGGGATAATTTGGCTATAGTGCTCAGAAGCAACAGTGATTGTCATCTGGATAATTTCTCTATTCCAGGGATCAGCCAAAAACAATTTAAATATCTCCAACAGAGGAAAGAGGAAAATTCCTATTCTGAAAGCTATCTGGAGTTATCAATAGTTTGAGTGGACCATTATTTTTTAATAATGAGAGGAAACCGTGATTGTATTTGATTAATCACCAAAATAGATGATCTGCCTTGTGCCCTCAAGCATAAACAATACATAAACAATTACAGTGACTGCATCTTGAAAGCACTGATTGCCTATCCGTTGGGTACATTACATTACAGATACAAGTATTCTCAGTCCTAGACACTTACTCTCTAACTTGGGCTGGCCTATTCTTATTTTCTTTTTCTATATTTCTACTCTTTATACTTTGGTTCATCAGCCCTCAAATTTTCAATAGGGTTGTAATAATTAAGACATTAGAAGTACCAAGTAATCACTTCGGCGTGTTTCACAGCAACTAATTAGCAACAAATACAGAATAAATAATGCAGCAACAATTTAACTTACCTGAGGATAAGCAGTACCCATGCCAGACAGCACAGCAGAAAGGACGTCTTTCCCCTTCTCTCCAGCACGTCCTGATACAGCCAACTTCAATAGGTCAACCATAACTCGGGTATCATCTGGTACCAAGAGACTGGTGAATTCATCCAAGTACTGAGGCTCCGGCCCAGAGACTTTGCTTTGGCTTTCTACATCCTTCAAAATAAAATGGAACACGAGGCAGAGCACCATAATGATGGAAAAAGAGGAAAGTACAAATTCTCAACATGTATTAATATTTAGTTTTGGTTTATATAGCTTTAGATACTTATTTCTGATTTAACTATCAAAGTTTTAGCATTTCAAAATATACGGAAAGTTTGTAGAGAAGCTAAATTTAGAAATTATTAAATAGGAAATACTTTTTCTGAAGCTGAATTTTTATCATTGAAAGATGGTGAAAGCAATTTGTTACTTGACAGCTCTACAGAATTTTATTAATTCAGTTAAATAAAATATTGTAAAACAGGCAAATGCTTTTTGTTATAATTACAGAAGAACAGAGTCTACAATATAGCATATGATATATCTCATTAGATATTCACCACAAATCTCTCCATCCTCATATATATTCAATTATTTTTGAAGAAAATCTAGTTAAGTGTGAAATCGGTACAAGCAAGGATCTTACTTCTTTGGTTTTGGTCATTGTCTCTGCTATTATACTGGCTGCTCCAGGATCATCTGTGACAGGAATGAAAGGACGAGATGAAGCCGCTGAAGCAGAGGGAGTCACAGCAGAGGGAGTCAAGGCATCTTCTGCAGAAGCCACCTACATAAGCAGAGCAGCAGAGGTCTAATAAAAGAGAGCCTGATAAGGCAGATAGATTAGGACTTCGGAAGTCCCCAACTGAAGAATTAAGGTCTTGCGTTAATACTTAATGACTACCTATAGTTTCTTTTCTGTACACTCCTCCCAAATCAAAACAAAATATAGTAACAATAAACAGCCCCTCCAACCTGAGTACGCTTGAATGCCTTATTACTTATTTTAGTGACCTTTTCAAATCAGATTCTTTTTTTAACCTATCTGGCCTAGATATTTAAACCACAAATTTAACTGAGAAATTTTAAGGTGGATATCTTTTAAATGTTTGGGAATTTTTTTTACTGCAAAAGGGAATTTGTCCTATACAATTGGTTTTAAAGCTTACAGGCTAGATTGCAGCCTGTTAAGTATGGTGTCTTTATCATACATATATCTGAGAAAAGATTACCTCCACCCTTCTGTCTTGCCAAGGTGTTGGGCTCTGCCTCTCCTCTGTATCAATTGCTAGCATGCTTTCATCCAGGCTGGGAGCACTGCCTATGGAAGCAAGGTCTGGAGGTGGTGCAGGAGATGAGGACAAACACTCTACTGGTGCAATCATACTTGCAGGCATCAGTGCTCCAACCACAGCATCCCTAAATCAAAAGAAAAATATTTAACAGATTCTTCCATTGCACTGAACAGGTGTCTTATACTATATAGCAGAAGAGGTGTTATCTTCACCATTTTACCTATTCTTGTTTTTGATTACATTTGATATAGCAGTTTGGGATCATGACAATTTATCGATCAGCAAAATACATACACTTACACAAAGAAGTCTCTCATCCCAAACATTTCCATTGAAGAGTGTAAAATATAAGTATTTAGCTATCAATTATTTTCCAAATTTTTATTATTTGTAACACGGTAAGGGACTTGTATAGTTTTACAAATATTTTCAAGCTCAAAGCTTAAATGATTTGTCAATACTTTCAATGGAATATGCCCAATTATTATTTTAAAAACATCACACCCAAGAATCAATCAATAGGATATATATAATTCTGCAGTCCACAGAAGCAGCATAGGTAAACTACTTTGTACAGAGACATATTTGTTACAAAGGGATATAAAAAGCTATCTCAAAATATGTTGTTTTTAAGAGTTTTCATTAAATAAGATTTTTTTTCTTCCAAACTTCCATCTATTTAATCAAAGCTGATACCCTTGAGCAATTTGATAATCTGTAAATGCATTTTATATATATAGATTAAAGATATATATATCTTTATATACATGCTTACCTAGCATACATGATCTGTAGTGCTGTCAATATATGAGATAATGACTGCTGCTTGGCAAGATTTCCATCTAATGACAAAAGGATCTTAGCAAGTGAAGGTCGGTTACATTTAGAGCTGTTTATACCATTGATTTTGTTACTAGAAGCAGAAGAATCAGCATCTGACGGAACACCTGGAGAATAAAAAAGATATTCAAGCTCAATGAGTGTGGAAGATGATTTATCATAGAATAAAACAAATATTGAAGACTGAATTCTGTTTACGCCACCTATTTTCTGATAAATATCATCAAATCTTATCCTTACAAAGTATACAGATATCACACATAATTATTTCTCTAGAAAAATTGTGCAAGAGGGCAAGCTATGCTTCAGATTTAATGGAACATCATACAATACTAGTTAAGAACATCATTATTGTTTCTTCTTAAGCCAAAACACAGCTGTAATGCCTCTATCTTACTACTTGCCCCACTTATTTATACCTTTAAGGAAAGAAAGGTCAAATGTTATGGTACCCAAATAAGATGCGCCTAAAGGGTCCCTTGCAGTTTGAAAGAGAACTGGTTCATGAACAGATGGTGTAGCAACATCCATTGTTGTCCAAGCCACACTATGGGAAGATCCACATGCAACACGGGTTATTTTCTGGCCTTCTAAACCCTGCACCAGAGTGGGCTTTCTGTTGACTGTGGTAGTTCCATTGCCTTGCTGTCCATGATCATTATCACCCCAAGCATACACCTGCCAATAAATCATATAATTTTATGCATCACTCTTTCCTGTAGCATACATATGCTACTTTCAAAATGTTTAGAGAAATCAATACGTAATTCATTTAATATTTAACACATGGTTACTTCTTCCACATGCATGTATGTATACAGGATAGCTTAGCCTCTTCACTGTACTGCACAGACTAATTGTTTAAGGACTTTAGTATCAAACATTTGAAAAAAGCCTTCATTATTTTAGCTGGATAGCAAACAAAAAGCATGGGAAAGATCTCATTCAACAGGAATAACTTTCAGTGTTTATAAAAAAGGCTTCGTAAATAATGCTAAAGTGAAATGTTTTATTTCCTATTAACCAGCATTAGAACAATTACAGAATAGGAATTATCTGTATAGACAATGTTTTAAAACCTTAGAAAACATCTTACAATGCTATTAGAAAAGGGGATTGATGCATGAACAGGAGGAAAAGAAAAAAAAATCAATAGTGGCAATTGTTAATCGGACCATTTTATTGCTATATTCCATACTTCTGTATTTACTTACCTATAGAAAAAGGCTTAATTAGCTCCTCAATAAGGAAAGTTACTCTATTGTGGTTGTTGTTTTAAATGGGGTTTTACTGCCAAATAGTAGTCTTCAAAGTAAACTGATTTTTGTCCTTACCTGTCCAGTGTCTGTGACGGCTAAGCAGTGAAGAGCACCCACAGCTACGTGTACTATCTTCTTTCCCCTCAGACCTTCTACGACTTGGGGTTTTCGTACATGAACATCAGTTCCGTGTCCTAGCCTAAAGTAGTCTCCTTTGCCCCTAAGGAGAGCACATTCTAATTTTAGAACCCCTATATATTATTAAGCATTTAAAGCAAACATAAATGAAACCTAGAGTTAAAAATAAAGATTTCTGCCTGTCCTTGAGTGGAAGGGAAACAAGGAATAAGTAAAGCCTCGATCTTGTCATGATTTTCTGATACTTTATCAAAACCTTCCTTCCCCATTCCACATCATTCATTTTTATGTATTTGGCGGGGGGAGGGGGGGGTACAAGTGGTTCTGCAACTGAAGAGAAGGAAATGAAAGGACATTCAAATGAGGGTAAAACTTTTGCTTACAAGTTTAAAAGCCACATTCATCCTATCTTACATTTTTCATGAGGGCATATGAATGAAAGTCATCATATGTATCCTTTTATGTATCAAAGCAAAGAACTAGTAGTGAAGTGCTGGGTATTAATAAAGCCAGTGAAATGTATGCCCCCTTTAATTCTGCACAGAAAACATTCACAGAAGAAGCTGACATCTCAGATTGTTGATGGTAAATAATTAACCTCATGTCTGTGCCATTTCTGTTACAAAATATTCACTATTTATATTCTGTTTTCCCTACAAATTTAATTCAGTCGAAGATAATTAGGTAAGAAATCCAACATGAAAAAAACAATATTTGCGTATTTAATTTTATATAATTACTCTAAATGTTATAGATGACATACCATGTCCACACTACTCCAGATTTCGTAAGAGCTAAAGAGAACTGAGCTCCGCACTCAATCTGACAAACTCCCTGTCCGTTCAGCCTTTCAATGTTCTGAGGAATGTTGCATCCTTCGCTTCCGCCTCGACCCAGTTTTCCAAAATCTCCGTCTCCCCAGGAAAATACTAGACCTAGTAGAACAGACCTGCATTAAAGACTGCAAAGGTGATACCTCCACTGTATAAGAATGAAGGAAAAGGCAAAAGATCCCCTTTCCCTAAAATTGTAGTCTCTATTAGAGAATTGGTATTTGCAGACATTTGCTTGTGCATGAGAAGTAACGGAAATAGTTTAGCTAGTAAAATCCTCAGAACATGCCAGCCCAGGGTAGAACAAGGCAACTGCATGCACAGGAAACAGGATCACAAGAACAGGAAACAGATGATTATGCTGAGAATATCCGTGTGTGTGTGTGTGTGTGTGCGTGTGTGCGTGTGTGTGTGTGTGTGAGCGTGCGTGTGTGTAAATAAATATAAAGTTTTACAGATATGTCAAAGGCAATAGTTTGAGAAAAGAGGAACTTGAGGGGGCTAATGCACTAATTACGGCATGCTCTGCTGCTTGTTACTAGAAATCAGGGGCAAATGTGCTGATGATTGCTAAACTGCAAATATAAGTTAAACATTGGTAGGTTCCAAAAAAAAAATTACTACCTGTTGGCGGGCATGGCTATGTGGACATGTGACTGGGTGAGCATGGTCATGTCACTGGGTGGTTGTGGCCAATTTAGCAGTCCATTAAACAACACATAGCAGCCACCTTTTCTATTCTTCTTTTTAATACTGCATAAAGTTTTTGCTCTAAGTTTGTTTGTTTTTTTTACTAGGGGGAAGAGCTTGGCAATGCCTGGGGAGTTCTCCTCTGTGTCAGAGGCACCAAAATAACCAAAATGATATAAGATTTCCTGCTGGAGCAGGGGGTTGGACTAGATGACCTCCAAGGTCCCTTCCAGCTCTGCATTGCTGTACTGTTTCAAAGCATCCTCTGAAGCTTCATCTAGTGCCAGGGTTTGTGGTCCTTCCTTCCTCTCCTTTTTCTCTCCCTTCCTCCCTCCCTCTCTCCATCCATCCATCCATCCATCTTGTTCACTCTCCTTTCCCTTCCCTTTCTCCCTTCCTTTCCTCCCTCTTTCTTTTTCTCCCTTCCCTCCCTCTTTCTTTCTCTTTCTTTCTCCCCTCCCTCCCTCTTTCTTTCTTTTTCTTTCTTTCTTTCTCCCTTAAAGGCTTACGTTCTCCCTTGAAGGCTTCCCTGCACACCGTTTTGGGCCTAGTAAACCCCCCAGCAGCACCCTGGGAGCAAAAATGGGCTGCAGGGGGCCGTACCACACATACACACCTCCGTGCCCCATTTTAGGCCTTGTAGGCCTCCCTTAACTTGTGAGCCAAAACAGGGCACTTGAGGACTCCTGGAAGGGGCGGGAGGGGAGGGTCCAGCCAGAGGTGATATTTGCCAGTTCGCCAAACCAGTCAAAATTTCCATTACTGGTATGCCAGAACCAGCAGAATACCACCTCTGAAGCTAAACAATATTAACAAACCTTGATAAGGTCATAGGATGGATTGGCTTAAAGTGGGCTTATGGAGAAATATCTATAAAAACCGTAACTATTGATGGAATGGTCTTTGCACAGGCCTAGTGAGTATGATCCCCGTGTCCTTTCTTATGCGCAGAATGAAGCTTTTAGAAATCTCCACCTCAGTATTGATTTATTGGCCGTTGCACACCAGGCAGAACCAGTTTTCTCGGATAGCAGGAATCCTAAATGATTTTCTTACCCTCATCTGTTAAAGCCAGAGTCTGAGCATCTCTGCTTCCACAAGCAACTTGAACAACTCTGTGGCCAAGAAGTACTTTAACCTACAACACAGGAAGTAAGTGAACGGAAGCATATTAATTTCAAGAGTTAAACAAAGTGTTCATTTCTAAATTCTAAATTGTTGGTCAACAGATATTGATTTGTTACAAATTAAGGCCTTCCTACATGAAGAAAAAACGGGACTCATCCAAAATGTGTACATATTCCTCTTCCTTTTATTAGGACGTTACCAAGAAAAGGGAAGCTCCAGTTTGTAACATAGGAACAAACCTAGCAGCTACCTTCTGCAATAGACACAAACTGTCTTGAAATTTCCTAATCCAAGTAAAGATGAAAGAAAGCTTCCACAGAGACTTAATTCGCTCCTTCACTGCCTTTTGAGTGACAGCAACTGGGATAGTTTTATTTCATTTTATTTCAAAATGTCCTAAGACAGAGGTTTTAAGACAGACAAAACGACCTAAGAATATGGTTTTACCATCTTTGGTTTAAGTTGTGTAGTGTTGTCCCCATGTCCTAGTCGACCATATTCACCAAGCCCCCATGAATATAATTCTCCACTTGAAGTAATAGCAGCACTGTGGGAACTGCCACAGGCAATATCTCGAATACGTTTTGTTTTCAGTGCTTCTATCAGCCTTGGTTTATCACAGTTCCTAAAAACATAAGAAAATCGTATTATTTGTGGCTTAAACAAGTTATGTAGTGAAAGTATATATTATATATTAATAATAGAAAGATAAATATTCTAGTGTACTGAACATTGGATTTTTATCATTTTTAATTTTTTAAGGAGTGTTTGGGAAAATGTCTGTAAAAAATTCTACTTTAATCCTTAAATTAAGGATTATCACTATGATAAGCAACTGTTAATAAAATATTGTTATTACTAGCTCTGTATCAAACAAAACCATTTAAGATCAACTTTATAGTTCCCATTGCTTCCTGATTATTCAGAACATTCTTCACAATCTACTGAATTAGGCATAACAACAACCCAGCAATACAAATGCAAAAATACCGTCCTTACATTCTACTGAAATGTCCAAGTTTTCCATCATCTCCTTCTCCCCAGGAGAATACCTTGCCATCAACAGTTAAAGCCATAGCATGGCGACCACCTAGAATGACAAGAAAAGGAGACGTAGCATTAAAGGAAGAAAAAAAAACAAATAAAATGTATATATTTCAACCTACTTGTCAAAAACATTAATTTTTTCTGTATGCTTATTTATGACAAAACCTTATGACACATCATCAATAGTTTTTGCTAATATTAAATTTATATTTGACTCAATTAGTATAGTCAGACTGAAAGGGAATGAGAATTGCACTGAAAAAAAAAAATAAAGGGGAGAGAAAAGAAGAAACAAGGTACAAGACCAACCACATGGCACACTCTGCCATACATCAAAAACATTTCAGAAGCTGTAGAACGCAACTTCCAAGATCTGTAAGTGGGCACACCGCCCAGAGGCTACCATATGAGAACAAATTATGCATTGCAAAAATCACTTGGAGGTGGGAGATACTTCCAATGCAACCTACCAAATACCCTGCATGGACTGTCTCTGTGATTATGTAGGACAGACAGGGAGGAAGCCAACCACCAGATTGGAAAAACACAAGCAAGCAGTCAGACAAGGAGACCCAAACTCATTAGTAGCCTCACACTGCAATGAACTAGGGCACACATTCAATTTGGCAGCTACTGCGATTGTTGGACAAGCAGGCACTCAAACAGCCAGGTAAGTGATTGAAGCCTGGGAAATTGGCCCCTCATCAATCAACAGGAGTGCAGATTTACCACCAGCATATCAAGTAATTAGAAGGCGAGGGCTAGGCAACACAAGCAAACGACAGCCAACAACTTAAAATTCAGCCATCAACATACCCCAATCAGCATCTAAAAAGCCACATACAACAGGCACCATATAAATAACACACACAGAACAGCACACCCTCTGCTAGAGAGGAGTTCCCTGAAGATGGGTTCCAGCATGAGTCTGAAAGCTAAACCTCTGGTCCTGGTGACCCACCCAGATTGGATCCTGCAGCATTATCCTGGGACACATAAATTCTCCTTCATTCGTGGAGAAAATAAACTTGAAAACCCTTTGCAATTCTCAGCAGGCTTAAACCATAACACTGAGGAAAAGGGTTTTTTTAATTGTTTCCATCAAGGAAAAAACATTTTGCACCTAATTTTATCCAAACTTCCCTTTCTCCGAATGGTATCAGTCTTTCAACTGCTGAAACAAAGAATTTTCCTAGGACTTCCTCTTGGGACCTTATTAACTCAATATGCCAGCACAAGTATCATATTAAAGTGAGAAAAGCTTTATCTTCATAGTTAAGTCCATTCCCAAATTCGTGTCCTTTTTCAGATGATTTGCAATAGCCACCTGTGTTACATTATGTCAGGAAATGTAAGTATTTTTAACTACTTTGAATGAGGACAAGAAAACAACTTTCTATCTATATGGTGAGTTTATTGGTTTCTGCTTATTTCTACTACAAATCTATGTTTTAAATTACTTGTTTTCTATACCAGAGGAAAGCTTTCCAAGAAGAATCTGTTAAGACTAAACCTTCATGCCTCTTTTGTGTGTATACTTCCTTGTACTAAGTAATAACAGGGTAAGACCAGCCTGGTGTGTGTGCAGTTGGATCTTCCAAAGCATTTCTCACAAACCAGCACCAGAAATATACAATGGATACAATGCAAAAAGTTCCATTTCACTTATTTATTGATTGTCAAACACAAAAACATATGTTAGTACCTGAGTGAACAGCTACTTTCTTGACTACATAGTTACTGAGAGCAGTAATCTGTCGGGGAATGGGAACCGTTCCACTTGAGAGGCCTAATCCAAGCCTTCCATTTGTGGCCTCTCCACAGGCATACACTTTACCTTCCACAGTCACTAAAACATAAAGGTAATTTTGGTTCCATTACTATGAAATTGGCACAATTATAAGTGTTGTTCGCAATTATATCCTTCCTATGTAACCTTCAAAGTGCATAGTAAAAAGCTTTCCTACCTGCAAAAAGACTTTTAGAACCGCCAGCTACTTGCACCACATTCAAAGCAGACAGGGTTTCAGAAAAGGAAGGCACTTTGATCTGTAAAATGTAAACAGGAAAATTCACTGCTAAGGTGGACTGGTTTATTGCTTTTCACATTCAATAATCTTTATATCCAGCTGGCTATTTTAGATATTTGGAATTTTTAAAAAATATTTAAGTTTGTTTCTTCCCAGGCACTTTCTTGAGAAATAATTATTCTGAAAAATGCATTTCATCAATTATATTGAAGTCCTTCAGTATTTTTTTCGGATAGTCATCACTATGGTCTAATTATTCCCTATTTGTCTTATAAACAGTGTTGTTCTGCTACCTGTTAGCAGTGTTCCTGTCAGGGTTCCAGTAGCAATACTGAAACTCCAAAAGGGCTTCAGTCAGCTTTATAGGGCGGACAGTTCCATCCATTCTTATTTTTCTTTGAAAGGACAATATTTAGGAGCAGGCTTATCTACCTTTCGTAGTTTTTTGGCCTAACGTATTTTGAATGACATTTTGGTCATTCAAACCTTTCTGCAAGGTACCCAGATGTATTACTTCCTCCATTTTACAGCAAGTGCCAGAAAAAATGCTCTTATTACATTCCTTTGATTTGTAAATCACAGAAGTCACTAAACATTAACATCTGTTCTAGAGCTCACGTTATTTTCAAAGCCAGAATCCTCAATACAGCCAGCCTTATTTGCTTACATCTGAGACTGTAGCAGAAATGCAAAATTTTGTGTAATAAGCAACCAGTGAAGGAAATCCAAATCACATACCGCCTACTTGGGTAGCCATCTATTACTGTCCTAATCACCATTCTTACAGGTTCCTTCATGTTTTTGCTTATGACAGTGAGATCAGGAAACACAGTTAATTTCTATACAGTTTCAATTTTTCAAGATCCAAACCTTAGAACCTTTCAATCCTCCCAGTTGATCTTTATCATTTAAGCCCCAGACAAAGACTTTTGTCCTAATTGAAGCTGCAGATTCCAGGCCTGTAGTCTTCTTTCTAATAAGACTAAGAATGCACACAATATATTAGATTTGAAATTTTGTTTAAAAAACAGAAAGGAAAAAAAGAAATATTTTTTCTTTGATATGTTGATCAACACTAGTCTTTCATATGTACTCCTGTTATGTACCATGATTCAATTATTCATATTAAACATGTACTTTTACAGTCAGGATTTTGGTCCTGCACACACACAAAATACCAACTCTGATATTGTAACATTGGAAGGGCATCCATTTTCCAGCATTTTGTTTGTAACAACAGCTCCATTACAACTTGTTTTTCAAATTAGGCTAGCTAGAATCTCAAGTACAATATGATTAAATGTTTTGGGATTGTTAAAGCCATTAGAATCCTGAGAATGTATAATTTTTTCTTTTAATTTTGTGCTGGTGCATAAAATTTCTAAAATATATCTAACTGCCTGAAACCAGCCAAACTCCAGGAGGCTTGTAGCTATGTTTTCACTATCTTCTGTAAAGTCCCTGAGGTGGGGTGATACTTACTTCAGGGGATGGGGGTTGCTATAGAGAATGCTTGCCCCTGTTGAGAGCTCCTACCTATTAACAAGTAAAAGATAACTTTACTTGTTCATAGGTAAGAGCTCTCAAAAGGCATTTCCTTGATATTCAGGGGTGGGCAGAAACTGTTGGAAAAGACAATCTCTAAGATACCAAGTTCCTAAGCTATATAGGGCTTTACAGGCAGTTACCAACACTTGGAAACCTGTTGGTACCAATTGCAGTAAAGATGTGACATAACAGTATTAAGGCCAACTGCTAAGCACATACACCATGCATTTTTGATCAGGTTTTTTTTTTGATAGACTTGGCACTCATGTGTATTCTAACAGAGAGATACCAAGGTATCAGCGACTGTCTTCACTTCATACTGTACCAGGTAAGGCTGTAACTATCAGCCAAAGCTGTTCAAAAACTCTTTTGGCTATATTCTCCATCTCTTATTTCACTCCCAGAAAACCCCAGATTACGAGTCTGCTTTTACGGTGGAAGCAAAATCCCATAGGAGTCAAAAATACAATTCTGAAATTGGTCAGTCTCAGATTTAATAGCCCCTCTATCTTGTTTGAGTTAAGTGTTTTTCCTAACCACATCCTAAAAATCCTCAGACTTGGGATATGCCTGCTACAATATTGCCACCCTGGAGTTCTCCTGGTCTCCCAGCTTTCAACTTCTGCTTAATAGTAGATATAAATCATGGCTAGGGGAAGATTTGACTCATGTGTCAGTTACAACCTTCTTTGGGCTATGCTGCCCTGGAGACAGTAATTCATGCTTTCATCACTGCTCAGATGGACTACTGCAACAAGCCATATATGAGATTGCCTTTGGAGATATTCAGAAGTTTCAATTACTACAATACAGCAGCTACATTCCTGGTGGTCAACATTGCCAAGAACATCACCTATTTTAAAGTCGCAGCACTAGTTACCAATTGGTTTCTGAGTCCAATTCAGACTG
This sequence comes from Pseudonaja textilis, assembly GCF_049901715.1. Classification (NCBI taxonomy): domain Eukaryota; kingdom Metazoa; phylum Chordata; class Lepidosauria; order Squamata; family Elapidae; genus Pseudonaja; species Pseudonaja textilis. Next base: position 17,656,205 of record NC_141997.1, on the reverse strand, counting down.
CTTTTAAGGCTATTTACATTGCAGCACTGATATATCGGGGAAAACCTTGCAAAAACTGAATCATGATATCTAGACTGGACATCAAAGGAGAACTGTTGCAGTTTTCCCCTTCTGAAAGAGGTACTAACAGGCTTGACTCTACCAGCACTTTGAAAATTAACCTAAGTGATATTGTCCTAGGTAGGTAGTGTTTGGCACTCAGATTAATTTAACTGAATGATATTAGATTATATAGATGATGTTTGCTACTTGTACTCAATTTTAATTTTTTGTTTATGCCTTGATTTTGTTGTAATCCATTCAGCATCTACCTGAATTGAGGTGGGCTAGAAATATTACAAAACAGATAAACTGGAAGATAAACTATTTTAGCCTTCATTCTTTTTTGCAAAATGCTTAAAACAAGATAACTGTATATAATGTACAGTATTTCCAGTCTATTTCATACCCCTTTCTGCATATTTATAAGCCCTTCCTCATTAAAGCTATTGTTTTATTTTGTTATACTATTCAAATGATCTATATAAAATGTACTAAAAATGGATTATAAAATGCTTTAAGAGCGCAGTTACTCGGTTGCCATAATCTGCTAATAAAATTTAATTAAAAGATTGACCTAAATATTCCAAATGCAGGGTCTGCTAATGCTAATCACACAGTAGGATTTGATATTATAAAATATCTAGCATAATTACAAAAAAAGTTTTTAAAAGATGAATTGTTTAATATTCCATACCTCCCAGTGTTCACTTTATCATCATCTTCTTCTTCATTATCAGAAGCAAGAAAGGGAACTGCAGCTAAGTCTTCATCCTCTGCTCGGATACGTCCTAGTATACTCAGGCCATGTATCTTACAATCAATACCAGAACTCCTGCACTGCTTAATAGCCACCTCAATATATCTGTGATACTTGGAAAAAAGAGTTATATTTTCATATTTACATTGTTTGAATCTTTAAAGTGTTCAACATCATTAAGAAAAAGGATTCAAGATTCATTTCATCTTTTCAACAAAACTGTTTTGCTAGCATAAGTGTCTTTCACATCCCTTTCCAAATTAACTAAGACAAAAGACACAGAATTAGAAACGATGACAAATGCTTTAGACTTAACATTCAGATACCTATTAGCTACTGACATGAACAAATGTGATGAAGTCAGATGTCACACAAAATAAATAACACACCAACAAATCTAATGATTGTTTTCTCCTGTTATAGGATATACTCTCACACAACAATGAGGAAGAGCTATATCCAAAGAAACAGTTGGATAAAGGGCAGCTTTATCTGACAGCAGCAGGAATGTGGTCGTGGCAAATGTTTCAGAAGGGACCCTCCCTAGTTTCTTGGGCTGTAGAGGCAACGGGGAAGAAATATACTTTCAAACTTGCACAATGGATGTCAACTTTGCAATGTTGTCCAGACAGAAAGCATGACTAGTTGAATTAATTCTACTTTATTGGAGGTTACATTAACAGAATATTGCAAGTTTGAAAGAATGTCACCCTGGCTGCATCTCTTTCTTGTGTCCCAAGGCCATTCACACATACCATTACATATACCTACTCTATAATTAGATGGAGGCAGTGGCTGCAAGAATCTAAGCCTAGCTTCAGCTAATGCGGCATACATAAGCTTTCCTACAAAAAGAAGCCCTAGTAATAGCAACTCATGGTTTTGTCTCCTCCCATACAGATCACTGCCAAGTGTTCTAGAATAGATACTGTTTTTGAAGATAATCAAAAACTGCAGTTAGTGAAAAAAGCAGAAGTCCACTTATCAGTGAGTGAGAGCTGTTTCTTATATATAATACCAGTGACTATCAATTAGCTTCCAGGGAAAATTCAAAGTCCTAATTTTGACCTATAAGGCCCTATCTGGCTGTCATCCATGAACTTGCAAAACTGTCTGCTTTCAGACAGAATAGTTCAAATACACTTTGTGAGAATATTGAAGGTTCACCCCAGGAAGAGATCTGGGGAGATGTGAATGAAATTCAGTGTTTTTTTAGTTGTAACCCATTCTACCAGAAAACACTCTCCCTCCTGTTATATATGATGGGGAGGAAAATAGAAAGAATAGCTTTTAATAATTAACTCTATTATTAGGAGATACTACATTACTATAATTTTGGTATTTTAAAGTATTGGTCTTATAACTTTTTATTTTGTACCTGATAATATGATTTATGGTACATACTATCAGAAACTTGTTGAGAATGTTCATTACCACCAGCCATGAATTATAATTAATATAGGAGCCTCCTAATGTGAAAAATGCAGTAAAGTCCTTAAACCAGCAGGAAAAAAAAATAGACCAGAAATCCATATTGTAAATAACCGACTGAAACAAAACAAAAAATTAAAGAGCTGTTGAGTATGAGAAACAACATCAAACCAAAAAATTATTAGCATTTCTTTAAAAGATATTATCCTCCATTAAAAACAATATTTGTATTTCTTGATAATCAGCAGATACCTACTTCTGTGCAATCACCAAGAAGTGGAACTGTTGTATCTGTAGGATTAATATTGATAGTCTTCAACTCTATGAGATTATTTAAAGAACTTCCACCTATGAAAAAATTAAACAAAGCCATACTGAACTATTTATATATTGCAGAGGTTTTTTTTAGTGTTACAAAACTTTGAAAAGACAAAAAGTGATTGATTCTTTCTTTCTTTTCAAACCATGCCATACCTGAGACCACAACTAAAGAAGGCATGTAACTGCTGTCTGCAGGGTCCACTATCACCTTCAATCTGTGTACCAGGACATCAGGAAACATTTCCAACCGTATCCAGTGCTAGAAAATGTTATATTCGATTAATTCAAATCTTTTGAAGACTTATTATGAACAGCAATTATATCTGAGTAATATTTCTTAGAGTTTAAAAACTACATTTACTAAGACAAAAATAATTATCTACTGCCACTTTGAATTATGGGGAATTATACAAGTATAATAGAGAAGCGAATGTTATGTTATGATTTATTCTGCTAATTGTCAGTACATTATTGAATTTATTTGCTTTACTCTGTTTTTGTTCTTTTAATAAACTTTTCTTTTTAAACTTACCTTTCCTTGTGAGCCAGAGGACTGCCAACACTGTTCACTTCCATCAATCAAACGGGAAGCTTGATTCACAGAAGATGACACATTCAAATTTTTAACAATTCTGGACCAATCATCGAGCAGCATGCCTCGCTGGCTACTATGATGTCTTTTTAGCTGCTTTCCAGAGCGACCACAAAATACCGGAGACTGGCCTGGTGTTGAAAGTTGGAAGATAGCTATACTAATTCAACAGTAAAAATGCAGTACAGTACAAATGCTAAAAACAAGGAAACTGTACTTGTCTAACTATATTTATGTATACCCCTCACTATATAGTTTTGTACATAATTTTACGCAGCCAAAAAGTTGGTTAGTATGAAGTTGCAATACAAGTTACCTTGTGCATTATAAAAACAAAGAATTCAAAAAATACACAATTGTTCTCAAGAACATAAATAAATGAAATATTTCATGAAATGATAATGAAAATATATTTGAGTTTATTTAAATATACCTGGTTCATTTATTCTGCCGAAAGTATGTCTTGTGTTATGTTTCCTACTTTTGAAGCAGGTTTCACAGAAATCAAAATCATCACAGTTTCTGCATTTAAATCTAGGTCCATTTATAGGGAACATCTGACAGCCATCACACCTGAATGATGACAAAAAAATAAATGACTGCACTTATGACTAACATTCAATTTACCATCTTGCATATTTTTTTATTCTCCCAAGGTTAAGAAATTCTATTGTTTCAGATTTAACTGCTGCCACCTTGTGGAATTCAAATAGGACACATTACAGAAATAGCAAAGGAAAGATGCAAAAAATTAACAAAATAAAATTTGTCCCAAAAAAGTGGAAAAACTTACGTAACTCCTGGGTGAATACTGGGAACCAGTTCCATTTCTGATAATAATCCAGTCCAATGAGATTGTTGAGGGAAATCAACAATAACATCTTTACCATTGGCACTAAAAGCTTTGGCAAGGAAATATTAAAGAGTTATTCATTTATTTATTTCTAGAAATTAAATACAGTGATCTTATGTGATTCTCAGCAACTAGTAAAATCAACAATATAAAAATATACACAAGGTAAGAGTTAGAGATACACATGTATTCACTACTGCATTTTCAGATACTTTATATTGATAAATGTACACTTCCTGGAATATATGGTATGTTAATATTACAGTGTTTCAAAACTGTTATTTTTCCAATTGTGAATCAAGGAATTAACTCAAATTATCCACAGTAAATTTTTGAACATATAGATGATGATGATGATGATGATGGATGATGATAATGATTCATTAAATATGAAACTCAGTCAACTAAATATTTAAAAATGTATCACAAATATCATTGACTGGCACTGATGGTTGATATGAATTGCTGCCAGCATCCTAGGTATCAACCAAGTATCTTCTTAAAATAATAATAAGTTGTTGCTGTTGTTACTATAATTCTAAGAGGAATATTAGAATTCAAGGGTAGCAATTTATTTAACAGAATTTTATAACATTTGATATTAAAAAATTCAGTGAGACATCACCAGGAAGTCAAAGAAACAATTGTCCCCTGATATAAGCCATAATATCTGTAGTGAATCCAGGGGTGGGATTCAAATTTTTTAACAACTGGTTCTGTGGGCGTGGTTAGGTGGGCATGACTAGGTGGGCATGGCCATGCCTGGGTGGGACTGGCTAAGTGGACGTGGCCATGACTGGGTGGGAGTAGCATCCCCCATTTTCCCCCTTTTTGGGGACCTCAAGGAAGCCTCCTGGGGGGGCGTTTTTGCTCCCAGAAGGCTTCCCTGGGGCCAGGAAGGCAAAGAATGGAGCTCGCGTACCCCTTTTTGCCTCCTGGGCCTCAGGGAAGCCTCCTAGGTGAAGCAGTAAGACAGCTAGGGGGATCCAGGCACAGCTGATCATTGGAACAGCTGATTGTTGGGAGGGGGGAAAGAAATACCTTAAGGAGTGACTGAGTGGGTAAAAATGTATGTCAGATATGCGTGCAATGTCGCACATGCGTGATAAGGACTGACTGGGCAGGGAGGGGAGGGGTGGGTAAAGAAGGGCGGGGCCAGCCAGGGGCACAATTTCCTGGTTCTCTGAACTGTGCAGAATCATAACAATCAGTTCTATAGAACCTATCCAAACCGGTAGAATCCCACCCGGGTGAATCTATCGCATGCCCAAAAGCGGAAAGGTTCAGCACAATAGAGGAATGGTTGGTAAAGATGATGGAACTTGTGGAGATGGCTACATTAACCTCTTATAGTAAAGAAAAAACCTCTACCTTTATGGCTGACTGGAAACCACTTATTGGCTTTTTTGCATATAACAATAAAAATGCACTTATGATTTGTGATTTTCAAGATTAGGGGGGAAAAGCTGGGTAGTAGAAAAGAGTGAGCTTTCTTTTATAATCATACTCTTACTCTAAGAGATTATTTTGGAATTGTAATTATATTTGCTGCAAAATAAATCGGAAGGTTCTTCTATTTCTTTTTGTTCTTTATGCACTTTTTTCTTTTTTCTTTCTTTATTTATACCCTTTATTATCTTGTTTTATTTGTTATGTTTTTTATAAAGCTTTCAGTGAAAATTTGTTTTTAAAAAGATGTCAAAATAATGATGTATAAATATCTCATTCTCCTACTCTTTTCAAACAAGCAATTCTGCTTCCAGGATCAATTTAAGTCAGTGATTTTTTAAAAGAGTTTCCTCTTTTTCATCAGCCCAGAAACCCTTTGGAACAACATAAGGTACATCACTGCAGAAAAAGGAAAGGAAATGTCAAAAAGCACTCATCCCCACCCACATGCAAAGTATTTTCCACTTGTAGACATTCTTCAAAAAACTATTAGAAAAAAATAACAAGAGGAAGATCAAGTTTTGAACAGTTGGATATTATTTTGTAGCAGCACAACCACTGTACTGAGACAACATCTGTAATTATTCATAACACCTCCACCTATATTTTTTTTTAAAAAAATGCAAATTACCTTTTACTACACCCACACTTCTATGGGTAACAGATCCCCATTTGTATTTAGGTGTCATTACAGAAGTTTTTACACGAACTTTGTCCCCAATCTTTATGTGCGATGGAGAGCTTTGTGGTGGGAATCCTATAAAGTATTAAAATCAGTGATATCAATTGGTTTGAATTCTAAATTATGTCTCATTATGAATATAATCAGAATACTACTTTATATCTTCAACTCACCTATCAGTTCAACGTGGATATATCTGACCCAGTAAGTGCCACCTTTTTGTTGCCAGTCACATTGCACATTGAGATCATGCAAACCATCACGATCCAATTTTATAACTTTACCCACATCTCCCTCACAAACCTCCTCATAGGTTCTGCAACATCGGACCATCATCCCCACCTAAGACAACAATAAACAAGTGAAAAGACCAAAGTAGAACTTGATATATAAATCATTCAAGTAATATTATATATAATAAGGAAAATTGTAAAAGGAGAAACTACTAGGGAAAAAGATAGCTATAAAAATATTTAATAACAACTTGGTGGAGAAAAAAATCTTTTTAGTTCTCAATATGTAATCCTAATATCATTCTACACAGACTTTTATTTAAGATAAAAAATAAAAAGAACCTGAAAAAATATCTTAAATGTTAAACCAACTTAGTACTACATATCTTTTTGTCCCATATAATGGTTTGTTACCATTGCAATCAATTTACTTTTAAGAAAACATAAGTTTAGGTTATTTATTTAAAGTATTTGCTTTCTATCTACTTCTTTCTTAGTTCAAGATAAAAATTAAGCATATATGGGGAAAATTTCTAAACAGTCTTCCAGTTGGGATTCCAAGAGCAAAATGCTTGTTCAAATATATCAAAAACTGACTACTTTAGCCTACTATATAATAGTCCAACAATAACCATTCCTCCAGCATCATTTTTTGAAACAAAGTGCATCGTATCTTTTTTTCTTGTTAATTTCTAAATCACTGGTACACAATTCAAAATAGCATGATCTATAAAAATGCAATGACTTTTTCAGAACAATATGAATATATGCTCAAAAAGGAGCCACTATAGCACATGATGATCATATGAACCAATGCTTGAGACTTTCAAGAAGAGATTGGACTGCCATTTGTCAGAAATGGTGTAGGGTCTCCCGCTTGGGCGGGGGATTGGACTAGATGACCTACAAGGTCCCTTCCAACTCTGATTATCTGTTAACTGTATTTCAAGGCAGATTGCCAGTATTTAACTGAGTCCATCAATTTCTTTGTAAAAGAATTCACATACGATCAATTGATACAAAATAAAATGTTTGTTGCATTCATTGTAATTTCAGTTCTATAATATGGTACACAGCTGTCAAAGCGGACATCCTTTCTTATTTATGACTCAGATTTTCCAACCCCTTATCCCCTTAACCCCTCTATATTCTTGGAGATTCAGCTTAGTTTATTTCTCCCTCCCGCCCCTCCCCCCGCTCTCTCTCACACACACACACACACTAGTTATAGGTTCATAATTTTGTAATGGTAAAATCACCTTCAACCCACCCTCAAACTGACTACCTCATGGACATGTCCATGCAGTGATCTTGGCAACAATGCAGAAATGGTCAGCCAGTGCCTACCTTGGCAAACTTGTTCAATTTCCCAGTCTAGCTTTAAAGCCCTGATATTCCCTGCTGGTAATCAGATCCAACCTTGCTTAGTTTCCATACTTTGAAAAGTTCACCTAGGCAGTGCCATCTATTATTTTGTATATGTATTAGAACATATTAAATCTTTAGCAGTAGAGAGAATTCTAAAGCAGCTAATGTTGTCGGTCCTCATGTTAGATGTAAACTGAAGGCTCTGCCATGTTTTAGCAAATGGCAGTTATTCTATACATTCTTAAATACAAAAGTCATACAGTCAATCTTATTAAGTGACCTAAGGTATATTTTCTACACTCTATCCAGGTTCTCTGGAAAAGGACAACTATCATATTTTAAAATCTGTTTAAAGATTTTAAACAGCTGTTCTTAAAGATTAACGTGTGTTTTCAGTTTTGTACTCTATTGAAAGCACAGCATAAATTAGTCATTACTGTAGTAGAAAACATTTCGTCTTCTGGGTGTTGCTGAATTCTAAGGCTGCTATTTCAAAATATTTTTTTAAAGCACACTGGGGCACAAACTGCTTGTCTGGAAATTTTTAAACTAGCTACATTTTTCTTTCTCAGAAGCATGTCAAAATTGCAGAGCACACCACAAAGACCTACACAGCACCATTTAATTACATCCCCCATGAATTATAAGTAACATAGCTAGGGGGATAGATTAATATCTGGAGTTACATATTTTGTTCACTTCCATCATACATTTTAAAGCTTATGAAACTTCTTTAATCATTATAAAAAGCTCAACTATTGTACATGTTCATAAGTACTAGAAGCTAACTTATTGGGAATCAGGCAAATGGTCTACTTAATTATATATTGCCTATGTAAGTAGGTATTAATCCTCCAGGTTATCATATAAGAATCTTTTCAGTTCTATTGAGAGATTCCATTGAAATGTTTATGTTATTATTGGTTTGTAATTTTGAAATATTAGCTGCCCAAATCTTTAAGAATGGACAGAATAAATAAAATAAAACCTGTGCTGTCATTAACTTTCACTGATAAAAATAAAGCAGGAAGAGAAGGAGGAGGAAGATGGAAGAAGGGTGTCAGTACCTTCATAAAAGGCAAGACTGAAATATCCTGAAAAATAATATAAATGGTTTTTTGAACTTAATTGATGTTGTCCATATCTACTTTTCTTTATGCATAATACTTCTTTCAGAAAGAGAATTGTATAGTCACACACATGCGTACCTGAATATTCTCCCGGACATATACTGCATAATCATCATTACTTAAGAAATCAGCTCTTTTCTTATATGTTTGGCTTTCTGTTACAACAGCAGACTACAATAAAGAAAACAAATGTTCCAGTTGTCATAATAATATATCATAAATGAAATGTCATCTCCATTAACAACTATAGAGAGCTTGCCACTATTTTTTTTTTTTTTTGGGGGGGAGTTAGAAAAACTTTATCAAAATCATAGTTGTTCCTAACATTTACCACTGGATATGCGGCTTCTGCTTCCTCTACTTCTTCTGACACTTCATCATCTGAATATTCATCAGATATAGTGTCACCATCTGAGAAATCGGTAATTTGAACATCAGGATGATCCAAAAGCCAGCCCACCAAGGCTTCCACCCCTAGATTAAGACATCAATAGAATTGTTCATATAAGTAGAAATATTTAAATTATGCTTTTATTTTACATTACCACTTCAAATCATTATGAACCTTTCAACCCATCTTCCATAATATTTTTCCTACATCTAATACTTCACTACTGTATCCAATCTTTATATTTACCCTGTATTATTTTTAACATCAGTACAAAAGAAAGATATTCCATGAATACTAAAAACATGAAATACCTGGTAATCCAGAAGCACTCCCAGAAGTTCCTGATAGTGATTTCAATGCAAATTCAATATTCTTTCTAGGGAATCCCATTTCCATAAGTTGCACAACAATTGGGAGTGGTGGAATGGGAGATGCCTTGCATTTTTTTACTTTTGCAGGTCGGATATGTTGGACTGTAACAGGTGTTGTAGCTTCACTGGAGCTACATTCTTCAAAGACCGGAGTTGAAGGATGCCCAGATTCTACGGCCAGATATTGACATATGGCAAGTGCAGCAGCCTATAGGAAATTTTATATATATAAGTTCTATTTAACACAAAGTAACATAGAAGACAACACATCCATTTATCTTATGGCAGACTTAGACACAAATCCTATGGCATACTTAAAAATAACAGTTAAAATGCTAGAAAGGCAAGAACCTAAGCTAGAAATTATATGAATTATTGTGGCAAAATCTAGTTTACCTAATGCAACCAAATCACTTTGGATGCAACATAATTTTTTTAAGCATGCAAATAATTACAGTATACAATGGGCATACTTTTAAATATCTCTATTTTTCATGAGCCATACAAATTTGTTATCAACGAACTATTATTCTGGAATCAATATAATTATTATATCTCTAATAAAAATATTAAATCAGTATCTTTAGAAAAAAATAGAGTTGTGCTGTTGCTCATGCTTTAATTTTAGAATTTTCTCTGTGTAATTTATTTAGGGGGGCTGTGGCTTCTTTCTACAGAAATGAATATATGCAAGATAAAAATGCAATAAATATTACATCTTCATAAATACAATGTCAATATTTTTTGTAAACAAATGCAACTGAAGTTTTAAGTAACTAAAGTTGAAAACTGATTTACACTGCTGACATAAGAATCTTAAATATGTAACTTTTTCAGTACACATGATGGATGATTCTGCCTAAACCTCTTTCACAAAAGAACCTCTCCTGAGCTAAAACAAAATGGGTTTTTATTCTTTGTAAACTGCCCAGACTCCCTGAGAGTGAGTAGGCAACCATGTAAATCTTCTAAATAAATAAATAAAAATTATTTGAAATGTTAACTAAATACAGAAACATCTGAGCGAAATAAAATCAGCAATATAATGATTGTCAGCATTCCTGGGATCAGTCATGGTTTGGTCTCTGTGTTTCTCTCAACAGCTATTTCATTTGGCTGCTTCAGAGAAAAAGGTGACATAACAAGTCTCTTTTTACTGAAATTGTTGTCACTAGTAACTATTCAACCTTTATGTGTCATGTTTCATGATGCTTGGATGTGTCTCTTTTTCTACTGTATTTAGTAAGTTTTAATTTTTAAAATATATACATATAAACCTTATTCACAGGTTTACATTGATAGTATATGGTTTAAAATAGCAAATATTAAACAAAATACCTCAAGCTCTTGTTTATCAAATATTGCTTTTACTGGAGATGGTTGTGTTGCTGCTGTCAACAGTTGCTGCAAGAGGATCATGGGAGGCTGAGGCCCTTCTGGAGACATGTCTCCTACCTCAGGTGATGCCACTGCACCATCATCTTAAAGCAACAAAAAACGTATTTTAAGCTGTAAAACCTCCATACCAAAACAAACCCCCAAAGCTTATATATTCTTCCAGAAACAGTCCATAATGTATCTTATTTCAAATGTAAACAAATATTTCTTTAAGTCTGCTTTTATTGGTATATGTACACATCTAGTTAGTTTAGCAGATATTTAATAGCATAAAGGAAAAAAAGAATCAAAAACATTACACAAACCCAAACAAGAATTCTCAAAATATTAGGTCAATACTACATATAAAGTAATCTTAACCGTTAATGGAATCAATCATCAATATTTAACTTAAGTAGTTAAACCAGTAGAAATTATCAATTAGAACAGTGTTATTTTTTTTAAAAAAATCCATCAAATTTAGGAGATCCACTCTTATTATGAAAAAACAGACAAGAGATCATTTAAAAAAACAAGGCTAAAAGAAATCCAATTATGGATTCAGTATAAGTCCAAATACAGAATTATAATCCATGAATGGGTTATATGTGTGCTACTTCTTATAATCCTGAGCAACAGAGCTTTTTATTTCTGTCAAGCTTTGTGCTTAAATCCCATAAGTACAATGGAGCAGACCAATTGTATAAGTACCCTTCTCATGCTAATTTCAATTAAAGTTACACGACAAAAAAAAACAGTTTCTTTTATACTAATGAAACCAGCATCTGAATGATAATCTCTGTGATAGAGTGGTTGGAATAAAATTAAGATGACCAGAGTTCAAATTCCTAGATAGCCGCTGAGGGCCAAGTAGACTTATCACATAGTACTGCTTGAGGATAAGAAGGAAAATACTCATGGATGTCTGCTAAACTATTCAAAGAAAGTAAGGACTAAAAAAGGAGTGCTTTACTGATGAAAAAATAAAAATATCTGTGGATCCGCTTTCGGTCCCTCATATTATATCCCCGTCATCTATTTTGTTTAATTATATTAAACATATTAAACATGCTCAGGCTACCATGTATCTCACTAATCTATTTATTTTCTTCCTTCCACCTTTGTAGGAATATATGATCCCCATATGTCCAGGGATGGGATTCAATTTTTTAACAACCGGTTCTGTGGGCATGGCTAGGTGGGCGTGGCCATGTGACTGGGTGGGTGTGGCTTTTTTTGCAGCAAACACCCGCCCCCCCCCATTTTTGGGTCTTCTAGGCCTCAGGGAAGCCCTGGGGCTCAGGAAGAAAAAAAACGGAGCCTAGAGGGAGCGTTTTTGCTCCCAGAAGGCTTCCCTGGAGTTCAGGGGGAAAAAAACGGAGCCTGGAACACCCTCACACCCTCCATTTTGGGGCCTTCTGGGCAGTGGTGGAATTCAAAAACTTTTACTACCAGTTCTCTGGGAGCGGCTTATTTGGTGAGTGTGGCTTGGTGGTCATGTGACTGGGTGGGCATGGCCAACTCAATGTCACTCACGTCGAGGGGTGCCTCACCTGGCCCCTCCCCTCCTAGCCATTCTTTATCACACCCAGCCTCAACATATCTGTAGTTCTGTAAAAATGTTATTCACCTTTTTTGACTTTATTATCTACATACTATAGAAGTATTTTCATGGACCTCTGAAAGGAGGAAATGGCTCACATGCTTTGCCCAAGAGTGTGATAGAAAACAGGCTTTTAAGGGGCTGCCAGAAAGAGGGCGGGGCAATGTATTTTCCAAAGAAGTAGAATGCAAACAAGAAGCAATGGGTGGAAACTGAACAGAGAGAAGCAACCTAAAACTATGGAGAAACTTCCTGACAGTGGGAACAATTAACCAGTGGAACTGCCTGTCTCCAGAAGTTCTGGGTGCTCAATCACTGGAAGTTTTTTAGAAAGGCTGGACAGCCATTTCTCTGAAATGATATAGGGTTCCCCCAAGGTCCCTTCTCAGTGTTATTCTGTTATTCTGACACTTTCCCAGGATCTCTACTCAAATTTATTTTATAATTTCACATATGAAATAGCCATTCATGTAATACAACCTGTATATTGTTCAAAACAGTAATTATTATGGCTGATGTTTGACAGCAAGCCTAAGTCAAAGATCGTAAGAGTGCTTCTTTCTCCGTATGTATACAAAATATCACAGACGAGGAATAGCATATTAAGCTGGACTTATGCTTACAAAATAAACACACATATTTATGCTCTGGACTAGACACTGATGTAAATACCTGAAAAATATGTGGTAGCCCTGGGCAAAAGAAAAGCAGTAAAATCACTCTAGATTTAGTGTAGGGACAGTGTATCATATTAACACGTGATAAATAATGAAACTGTCGGGCTCCGTGGAATCCTTGCCCGACAGCAGTGATTGCGGACAGGAGAAAAGATAGCCTCGTCAAAAGAAAAATGTCATCAATGTCAGCCAAGTAGTTTAGAGGCTGAATAGTTTAGAAGAGAGTTTAGTCTGAAGAGAGGGGGAGGGAACACTCTAACCAGCCAGCTTGTTTATCTGGGATGGACTGAGGCAACGAAAGGAGCTGTGGAAAGGAGTTGCAACAGAATGCAAGGGGGAATCCCTGCTGTAAGGGATAATCGGCAAGCAGTTAAACTGCTTAAGGGAGGGGATAGAACAGGAGGTTATGGTTGTGGGGAAACTAAGGATATAGCTGGGAATCATGGACAGTGAGCATGCGATGTAGGACTATGGGGTTTGGGAAATTAGGGGTAATAGGATAATTGGGACACAAGTGTAGGGCGGAGGTAGAAGTGTTTAGGTGGGTGGAGTAAGGGGATAAATTGCGCTGGAAGGCGGTTGCTTCCAGCACTAATCTTGTTTGGGTCTACTGTGCTGGCTGATTTACTGTACGTAGAAAATAAACTACTATAAACCATTCCGTTTATTGCTTCATATCTACGGATTCCAGGAAAACAGCTAAGAGAAACAATTAAAAATAATAGCACAGAGTTTTCTCTCTTTCTCTCCCTTCCAATTTCTTTTTCTTTCTTTTTCTTTCACATGCGTACAAATCCAGAAATACAAAAACACTCACAAAGATACAGCTATTATCCGGTTTTTTGTTTTTGTTTTTACCATCCAATTTCTATAGTTTGTAGGGAAAGGAACCGTATTATTTTTTCCCCAAAGGAAGAAAAGAAGTATCTACCAGCAGAGGGAAGAACAACTAGGGGGAAACATGATAGCATTGTTACACATACACGGCTGATCTGGGATGATCTCCAGTCAACAGCAGGCTGGGGGGAAAGGAAGAAATGGGTAGCGCCCCCCCCACTCCAGCCCGCTCTCTCACATGCGCGCGTGCACACACACACACACACACACCTGGCTGGTCTGGGGCGATCTCCAGTCAGCAGCGGGCGGGGGAAAAGGAAGAAACAGGTAGTGCCCCCCCCCTCCACCCTCTCTCTCACACACACACAGATACACACACGCGTGCACACACACACACATGCTAGCTAGGCCGTGCCAGCAACGAAGCGAGCCAAGCGAGCCCAGGAACGGTGGGGGGGCCTTGGCAAGCTCAGGGGATGGTAGGGAAGGGGAAGGCAAGCTCTGGGGACTCTGGGGGGGACTAGCACGACTCGTAAGCTTACCTTTCAGCAGGAAGATCAGAGCTACTCAGTTGGGACATAGGGCCAGGCACCATGTGGGAAAGCAGGTTAAGCCACGAGGACCCAGTGTGGAGTGAGGAGTGACTGGGCGGGGCAAGTGAGCAAGCTGCAATGGGAAACCCGTTCGGGGGTGTGGCCAGCCAGAAGTCGCTACCTGTTCAGCGACCCACGCCAAATTATCGCTACCAGTTCTCCCGAGTAGGTGCGAACCGGCTGAATACCACCTCTGCCTCTGGGCCTTAGGGAAGCCTCCTGGGGGGAGGGCATTTTTGCTCCCAGAAGGCTCCCCTGGGCTCAGGAAGAAAAAAACGGAGCCTGGAGGGGGCATGCAACACCCCTTCACCCTCCATTTTGGGGCCTTCTAGGCCTAAGGGAAGCCTCCTGGACAAAGCAGTAAGACAGGAGGGGAATTCCAACACAATTGATGATAGTAAGAGCTGATGGTTGGTACAGGAAAAAAAAAACCTTAAGGAGTGACTGGGCAAGGAAGAACCCAGTCAGTGATGTCGGGCATGTGCACGATATTGCACATACGTGATAAGGACTGACTGGGTGGAGAGGGGAGAGGAGGGGGGGAGGGCCGGGGCCAGCCAGGGGCATGATTTGCCAGTTTTCCGAACTGCACAGAATCATAACCACCCCTGCATATGTCTGATATCTAACACTAAAAGAACAAATACTTTCCTCTTAATTGATAAGTGAAAGAGAGCCTATTCTTTTTACCTCATTACTCTAGTATCTGAAAAAAACTATTTTGGGGCAACTAATTAATTAGTGAACCTATCTATACATACAAAACATTATATCTAGGAGGAACAGCTTGTTGCTTCCAAAAAAACCATTAATAAACATTTCTGGATAGGTGTATACTGCTGCACAATTCTAAATCGGGTTACTTACCATGAGGAAAAACAAGAAAAGGTAATCACTGAAAATCCAATTCCCTCTCCATTATGCTGCCTAGTTAAGTAGAAACAGTAAAAAATATGAAAATTGTAAAAAAGACAATTAAGTCGAATTTTACCTGTGGGAACTGTGCTAGAATCTTGTACTGCTGGTTGCGATAAGATCTGCCTTAATTTATCCTGGTAAGAAAGCAGAGCTCGGCCTGCTTTTAATATGTATAGCTTTAATTGCTGGCATCTCAAGAGATCCAAGTCTATTTGTCCTGTTCAAAATATATTAGAGGCATTTGTTAGCACAACTGATAGGAAACATTAGAAATGAAAGAGAAAACATATTTTATTTCAGGCCTGGAACTAAGCAACTCCATTTAAAACCTTCTATCTGAGTTTCTGAGCTGGCTGTGTTACAACAGAGAAATAGGAACTTGAGTAATTTATATTCTAATGGAATAATACTGAAATATGTTTACTATTCAGGTTCTCTGATTTTTACCCAAAAGCTGCAAAAATTAATAGGAAAAATGTTCATGCTGAAAGTACAAAAATTTATTAAAGGCAATGATTTTTAAAATTATTAAAATAAATATCCTTAAAACAGTAAGAATACAATTCTAATCTCATCCATTGAAAATCTGTTCAGATTACAAAGGTGTTGTGGGAAATTACTACTTTAAATTACCTTTTCCTTTCCACCTTCATACACATTACAGATCTGGACATGGGACTGAAATAACATTGGTAACTGGCTGATGACCTCAATGGGGGTAGTTCATCCTTCTGGTCCTATGAGGCCCTTTGTCTGATGTTTAGTACAATTCTCTGTGATATTTGTATAATCCAACTGTAATGACTAGATATTGGAAAGACTGTTCTACAGTAGTTCCAGTCCTTTCCTTGGTGAACAGTTTTAACCAAAGAGGGAAGAGAAGTCTGCTTGATGGATACTTTTGTGACTCTATAAATAAACACTCCTTTTTAACATTATGTGAGCTGCAGGGAAAGGTCACTTGTCAGCTTGGGGTAAGATGTTATCACTGTACTGTTGATACTCAGTTATACAACATCACCCTGGGCTGATCTGGATATGAAATTTAATTCCTGACCCAGTATCTGGAAGCTGCTTAAGGACAAGATGGAATGAACCAGGCTGAAACTAAAACCACACAAGATACAAAATTTGACATAAAAATATCAAATCTGTAAGTTCTGGAGATTGCTTTATGAAAGAGATGCACTACTCCTGAAGGAGCAAGTCCATGACTTGGTGGGTCTTGGATTCAGAGCTACTGTTGGATGAGCAAAGCCTCTGCCCAAATTTGGCTTAAAATAATCCTTGAATAATTCTGTTTAATGCTGATAAAAGCATTAATCCCCTTTAGATCAAATTACATTTCTTATTTCCAGTTTAACAGTCTTGTTATCTTAAACAGAAGAATACTTTCAAGTGGAGAAATATATACCAGAAAGGCCCTGGTTGGGAGTCTTCATTCTTTGTTTTTCTACTTTACTTCCAGCCAGATTTACCAACTGAGCCCAGACAGAAAGCATGGGTTCAGTGAAAGGTAAGTTATTCACATTAAACGGAATCACAGGAACCTAAGAGGAAACACAAATGTTATCAATGTAATTTCATTACAGTTTAGACAGCAGGATTTATTTATTTTCATCAGAAATCACTAGGTCCTGTTTCTAGAAAGAAGAAACCCAAGATTTATCCAGCAAAGTCATATTCTTGTTCTCAAAAAGAAACCTATACCTTGAGACTTTGGAAATTGCAGTTCTCTGGTCTTAAAAGATATTTTGCTACAAATCTGAGTACGTAACATAAAAACGAAACAAAATGGGAAGGTGGACTAAAGATTTTCACAATAGATTTAAAGCTGTCAGTGAAATTACAAATATCACATCAGTACCACTATCATCTCAGAGAAGCAAGGTCATTTCAAGAGGTTCAGGATTTAAAGGAAAGTCATATCCTGTGTTTCAGGATACATACACTTCTACTTCTTATCCACAACATTTCCCAAGTACTGTGTTAACTATCAGTTTGCTTGTTTTCAATATCCTAACATCGCTTAAGGCACTCACTGGTTTTAGTTGGCTGAAAGGACAAACTCTGCAGGTTCTCATGTCATAAAATTGCACTGTGATTTTCCCTTTTGGAGTAATCCTTGTCACCGTGCCTTCTCCAAATTCGTCATGAACTACTTGGCCACCTAACCGCAACCGACTGTCTATTCCACCAATAACTGCCAAAACAGCCATCAGGCCTCCCACTTCTGGAGTCTCAGAATCAGGAAAACAGTCTTCCAAAGCAGCCTAGTAAAAAAATAATTACAATCTAGTTAAACTACAAGGAGCAGTTCCCTTAGTAGAATATATACATATGTATATAATAATACATTTAAATCTTTTTGCACATAAAATCAATGCACATATGGGATATTAAGGCAAATTTAATGTTTAAGAATTTTAAAACTTCATTACAGTGCTAATTGAAAAAAGTATAATTGACTGAATTAATTGCTATCTTTTAAAAAACAACAACAAATGAGTTGATTGTAAAGATGTGGGAACTACCCCTTCTGACTCTTTTCCTGCAAAGATGTGGGTGATGGAGGTTAGCTGAGAGTTGATATACTTGTTTATGAGTCCATTCCACTGGCTCAATGAATGCAAAGTCCTCAATAGAGCAACAATCTCTTCAGCTAAAGTACTGCTGTGAGTTGCAGTCAGGGAGGCCTGAGGCCTAGCTTTCCTTCTTCTCAGAGTAGATTCTGCAAACAAACAAACACAGTGTAGAAGAAATGAAAGAAAGCTAAGATAAAGTTACACCCATGAAGGATGAATGGACCAAACACTATATCAATGAAGACAAAATATTTTCTTACCTCTGAGCAGTGGGATATCTGAAGAACATGTAGTCAGCAAGCTACCCAAAAACCCAAATAATTTTTCCACAAGAAATTTCATATCGCATGACCTTTCCATTTTGTCCCAGGAAGGTAGCACTGCTTGTAATAAGTGTACCGCAAGGATCTAAAACGATGAAATGGGGGGAGTGCACTACTGATTAAAAACAATTGCTTTAAAACAAAACAGTCCATTTGTAAAATTAATTAAATTTCCAATGCATCTATACATTCTAACTTGTTAATAGATACACTTTCCTAAAAGAGATACTGGTTGCATACATCTGGAATCAGGACACAAATGTTTACATCTTTAAATTAATGCAGGACACCCCACTGATCTCAATAGTTTTTATCCTCAGATGAGTTTATTTAGGTTATTGCTAGGTTAGAGCTGGGTTTATTTAACCCAACATGCCATATGTGCTGGAACAGGAATTTTAGAAGAGATACTTGCAAAATTAAACTGTTTTTCTTCATTCTTCAGAAAGAAAATGGATATATCATAAACCCTATGTCAACCCCGAAATTGACATATGTGTAAATGCTGATAGATTGGTGGGGAAATTCCATGAAAAATATCCACACAAGCCAAAACCAAATTCTGTGAGTGGCAGAGGAGGTTAAAATGCACACTGTATGTTTGTGTTTAACCTAATTTCAAACTTTGTGTATTTTATGTCATTGCAGGGGTTTCTTTTCAAATGAGGGAGGGCAGCCTGTCAAGCCTAAAATTGACATATGTGTAGCCATTTTAGTTAGGCTTATTTTTTCTTACTTTCTCTGTGGCAGTCATGGGGGAAGGGTTTGGGGCTTGCCACATTCCTAAGGGGTAAGGAGTGGAGATAAAGAGAGTTGTTTTGGCTAGGTGATCTTTCTTCCCATGGGAAACGAGCTGTCCGTGCCCCTTCAGGTGGAGATTTATGGCATCAAGCAACGTTGAATTACTTCTACTGGAGAATGTGACTTTTGGGGGTTGTTTCTAATATTATGGGGTAATTCCGGGTTGTGTCAGATCTGGAATTACCATGGACTTTGCCGATTTAATGCTTTCCTAAATAAGAGAAATTGTATTGAAAGATGGACTTTGTTCTTTTCTTTTTAAATGGATTTCATCACTTGGAAACCTGACACTCTACTGAGTTCAGTGACTCTAGGAATAGACTTTATATTTCAATCAATGCTGGCCACATTCTTATCTTGTTCCCCCGTACACATAAAGGATGATAATTTGCAATTAAAACCTCTATTGCCATAGAAGCTTTCCATCAGTTGTGGTTCAAATTTCCCCAAATCCCTATTTCCATAAATACAAATAAACTAGCTCGATACCCGTACTTCGCTACGAAACTATGTGGTCTGGCTTAGTTTTGGGGGAAGAAAATAGGGGGGGGGGGGATTCTGCCTCTGCCTACCAGCATCCATCGGTATTCATCTGGCTAGCGTTCAGTCAGTGTGTGAGAGAGTTGAGGGCTGTTTGGAAACTGAAACAGTATTTGCTGTATGAGTAAGAAGGAAACAGCAAGGAGCCTGGGCATGGCTTAGCTCAACTGTTCTATATTAAAGCTGGTTGCTGCTGTGAAACTGAAACTCCTCCCTCTGCTTATGTTTTACATTTGGAACAGATTTCTTTTCAGGTGGGGAGGGGGAGTAGAACTCCTTAGCATCAGAGCATGTTAATAATATACGAAACACTAATGCTCTGATGGTCATTTTGAAAAATCCTTTCTTAGTGAACACCTAGAAGCCAAGAGGAAAATAGGTGCCAAATTTCAAGTTTGTAGGCTTTACGGTTCTGGAGATTTTATGATGATGCATGAGTGGTATTTCGCTTTTATATATATAGATAAAGTAGAGAAGGCTTTCCAGTAGAGATATGTGTCCTCCCCACATGGAGTGTGAAGGGAGATAGATAGATCTAACATGTTTATCCACGTCCAACTGGAAGGAATGACAGCAGTTTCACCACTTCCTCTAGCCTCCATTTCCACATTTTCATCATTTCCAGCTTTGAACAATTCGTTTGGTTTGACAGTATCTCCATATTCTCATCAAGATGACCCACCCTCCAGCACAGGAGAGAGAAAAAAAATCTAAGTTTCCTTTTGGTAAATACAATATTAAGTCATGGGCGGTTTTCAAAATGTGAACATGCTATGAGTATTCCCTCCCCTTATTCTTTGAAAAGAAGATCTGGCATGGCACATGCTTATAATTCTCCCATGTTTTCCAAAAAGTTTGCAAGACAAAATATCTGTTCCTAAACAGAGAGAGGGATCTAGTGTCTGCTGCCCATATATATTCTTCACGTCTTGAGCATCTTAACCAATACTTTTAGGCCAACCTGCCCCAGTTCTCACGACTCTCTCATATTTAAGGTAGATGCAGGGACAAAGCCACACTACATATTTAAGCTGATCTTCTAAGACATCTGCTTCTAAATTATAACAAAGCTATCAAAGACAGCTTCAAAACTATACCATGAATCAACCACTGATTAAAACATTATATGTTGTTACCTGTCGTTGGAGAGATGCAGCAGTGAATGAATCATGTCCCTCTACAATTTTCATTAGCAGCGTTATCCACTGTGATGTACTTAGAGTGCTGCACATTTGAGGCATCAGTGCTATACTTCGGATGAATCCCAGGGTACACCAGCTCCGATGTTGCTCTTTGTTAACTAATGTATTTGGCAAGGAAGCTGCAAATAATTAACAATAACCGAGTACTAATCAACATTGATGTAATCGTATTTCTGATCACACAGTAGAAATTTCTATTGCTCCCACTCTCTGCTCCTCTAAAAGATGGAGAATATGAGCCTTAAAAGGGGGGAGACTTTTTCCCTTTTTCTTCAGGCTAACTGGAGAGGGAAACAAATTAGACTTTCAAAACCACCTTGTCCTCTATTTCATTTTACTTTACTGTAATGTATCTAAACAAAAAAAAACCCCTCAAACAATTATAAAAGAGAAACATTAAAAACGGAAGTTACACCAAAGATTTTTCATTTTATAAAGGATGAACTTTTAAGGCACAGTAACTTATGAACTGACTAAACTTCTGAAATGTTCTCTTGCCTTTAAAGGTTACTTAGAAACTATAGTGATCCAAAATTGTGGCAGCCCACATAGTAATTGGCAGCTGCTGGTGGAGGCACATTACTCTTATGCTTTGAGTTCTGCACTGGCTTTTAGTAGGCTTTCAGGCACAAGTTTAGACATACAAAGTCCCTTATGACTTGTCATTTAGTAACCTACAGTACAGTGTGTTTGGTCATGTCACGAAAAATAACCAGTAGCTCTCCTCTTCTGGGAAGTAAAGGGAAAAAGCTAAAATGCACTGCTTTTCAGAGGTGTTTATTCTCCTTTGAAATCAGCCTGGTCCCCTCTCTGGTTTCATTCAGAAAAAAAAAAACATTCAAAATGGTGCTCGTCTCGAGAGAATGTGCAGCTTGTGCAGTTAATATGACTGAATATAATTGACATTATTATTATTTCTGGGGTGGGAGATTATAATTCCATGACATACAATTATAAATTTGTATATGTGGATTATTTAGTCATGTCTAGATCATGCCAAAGATTATCAGATTGTGCTAGGATGAATGAATAAATCAAATAAACACATAACATTCTTGTTTTACTGATATGGGTGGTGAAAACAGCAGAATATAATGCACTGGATTTACATGATTTTTCTGTCGTGCCACTTTCTACCAGCATGCGGAGCAATCCACACAAAGTTCTCGTTGCTTCATTCTGCATTACTTCAGCATGAAGGCCAGCAGAAAGGCAGAGTGTTTGCAGAAGATTCACTGTGCTGGTCAGCATCATGGAAGTAGGATGGAGATTTTTTTCAGCATGTTCTCCTTCTAAAACAAGAGTCATAGTAAATTACTGAAAGCAAGGTTAATATATTTCAGCTCCCTCGTTTTCTTAGTTACTCTACATAAAGTCCAGTAATATAAGCTTAGTCTTTTAGTTATGACCAGTATAAAAATCACAATATTTCCTAGAGAATAGATGTGTTAATCACAAAAGAAGATAGATTTATTTTATCATGCATGTCAAAAAAACACACAATTCAGAAAGAATAGCTAACATTGCTAGTGCAAATAACAAAGAAAAGCAAGAACTCTCATGTCTTTGAAACATTATAGGGGAGCAGAAAGATAAATGATAAAAGCTTTTGATTCACATTACAATATACTAATATAGTACCCCTTTGTTTGATATACTAATAACATGAAAGAGGATAATAATGGACTACTAGACAACCTATGACTTCTCAAATTATTCTTTTAAATATATTTTTCTTACCTAAACAGAGAAATAAAATGACCACAGAAGGACAAAATGTCAGTGAGAGCAACTTCCACTTACTGGTCAGCTTCCCCACTGAGTTTGTGGAAACCGGCCATGAGCGACAGAAATCCTTCCTTCCTTCCTTCCTCCCTCCCTCCCTCCCTCTTCTGTCTCTCCTCCCTCCCTCCTTCCCTCTTCCTTCCTTCCCTTCCCATATTATCAAGCATTTTCTTTTAATACTTTGAATCTTTTGAAAAAAGAGAGAAGACAGAAGAAAATCTGATGAGATTTAAATCCACTTCCACCATAGAACATATAGATACCAAAATGCCAGCGACTCCAAATTTTCTTACCAGAATCATCCTCGGTGTCAGAGTCTTCAGTTGCAGGTTGTAAAGGAGGAGGAGGTTCGGCTAGCTTCAGATCATACTTCCCTTCTTTTCCCATCCGGTAAGAATTAGTACTGCCAGTGTCCCACTGCACTCGAATCCAGCCATCTTCACCCAGTTCTCCAATTACCCGTCCCAAACCTGGAGGAGGCCCATCCTTAGGAAAGCAGAAATGTTTAAAATATGTAACAACTATATTGATATTCAAATTCAATCGATATGTTATGTTTGTTTATTATACTTTTATGCCACCCATCTTCCCCACAAGGTGACTCTGGGCAGAGATATAAGGCAAAAACAAGTGCAACACTGACAAAGGTAATACCTGATCACCCCACTTCCAATCTACTCCTCTCATCACTCTAGTACCAATCTTCATCATGGCTGCCAATTCTGGTCCTAAAACAGGAAGCTGAACTGGAGTGCTCTCCTTCCTGGACTCTTCTAGGACGGTAGCAGAAACAACCCGGGATGCAGCAATCATATCTTCTTCCACATTATCGGAGCTAGGTCCTAATTCAACAATAGATTTACTGAGATATACACACCTTCTACTTGGCCATTAATAGATACATTCTAAAACCGTTAAAGTATTTCCACAAAATAAAGTGTCAGGAAACAATGAAAAAGACATTTTAATTTTTTCTAAGTTTTGATCAGGGGAGGAAAAAGCCAGAGGAAGACAGATCTGCAAATACCTATTAGCCTCAGTGTGGTTTGCATTAATGCCAACATGCCAGAATTGAGAAGAAGATTCAAGGTATTTGCACCATGTTGTAAAGTTAACATGTTAAGCATGACCAATAAAAAACGTGCTTGTGGGACAGTTCCAAGACTTGGTCCTGCAGGATTCTCATTGGTTATAGTCTGCAGAGGAACAGGCTGGATCCCTAGGTGAAAAGTGGGGAAAAAACCAAGATATTTATTAGTTTAAATAAATGACCTAAAGAACACTTCTGTCAAAAGTTTTTTACTGTTATTTTGCCTGAATTTGCTTTTCTGGTTGTAGACAATACACTAGAAACTACAAACACACACACATACAGATATAAGATTCCTCTAATAACTTCTATCTCAATAGACAATGCAGACATAAATAATATTACAGCCCATGAGTCCACAGTACTCAAACATACCAAGCAAATTCTCAAGCAAGGAATCAGATAATTAAGACTTCAGGATATATCGGTTTAGACCTTCTATTTCTGTTTATTTAATGAAATGGTCTAGATAACTCAAAAGCATCTGGGAAAGGCAACATAGATACAAATCTATATGACTCCCTCCCTCTCCATGTCTGTTATATTATTGCATGAGAAGGAAGCTATCAGATATCCTACAAGACATAACTAGCAACTATACTTCAAAATGTAAATTACACTTTACACTATCATACAAATTCCTGCAAGTAACACCAATGAGTGTTAATAAATAAAAACACAGAGTAAATACCTGGAAGGACTCACCTAGTTCTTTAAATCTGCTATTAGCATCAAGCAAAATGTTTCTAACATTTTGAACAGCCCACGAATACAACTTTCCAAAGGTAACTTCTAGAAGTGTGCGGTTAAAGGGTGGAATCAGATCAACGTCCCTTAAGCAGTCTGTTAAAGGCTCTCTTTGTGGATTAAAAAAAAAAAAATTCAGGATTTTGAAAATATAAAGTATTGCAAACGGAGCATATGCTGCACTAGCAAACCTAACGTAGCTATACTGTTTTGTTTTGTTTTCAAAAGGCTTCACATTACTGACGCACTTTATATTAGATCTAGGAAAGGTAGGTACTCCATGATACTTCAGTGCTGCTCTAGGATTATGAATTATGTTTTCTTCATTTAGCACAAGTCTGTTATACTGTACAGGTACTCCTCAACTTACAACAGTTTGTTTAGTGACTGCTTGAAGTTACAACGGCACTGAAAGTGACTTGAGGGTCATGTGACCATCTTCTGCTCCCTTCTGATGAACAAAGTCAATGGGGAAGCCAGATTCATTTAACAACCATGTTACTAATTTAACAAATGACAATTGCAGTTATTCATTCAACATACGTGGGCTCAATTGTGGTCATAAGTGGAGGACTACCTGTATTACCCAAGTCCCTAGCCCACTTCTGACTCAGTTCTAAAATCTTTAGTCTTGATTTTATGTTTCACATGGACAACACTACAAAATGCTCAATGGAACTGAAAGAAAAGAGCTAAGGGGAAGATTACCCTATATTAATTCCTTCTGGAATAAGTCTTTGCCATCCACAGAACATAGCATATTGCACAGAAGGCAGCAAGAAACTCTTGGTGGCCAATTTTAGAATTGTATCAATCCCATCTAATCGAACTTCAGCTCGCTCTAGCTGCAAAACAGAGATAAAGCATCACCGCTTTGTAAGTTTCTTACGCAATAAATTCTCAGCCACAATAAAGAAAATAGAGTTTACCTGCTTTAATAAGCACTTCCTCATTTTTTCTACATCAACAGGTTCCTCTTTCAGAGCAAATTCAACTATGGTGTTGAGTAAAGCAGACTGGGGATATAACCCTTGGACGTTTTGCTTCAGCCACTTGTATTTGTGAACACCTGTGACTGTATTTATCAGCGGCTGCCATTTATCCTAAGAAGTTAAATGTGCATTAATATGAATCAATAACTGAGGTCTCAGGCTGAAAACAATGTTAATAACCCAACTAACACATTGAGATATTGAATCTTACAACTTTATGCTCCAAGGGCAAAGAAAAACGTTACAGATACATTTGATGATGAACACAGTAATACACAAAAACACCACAGTGTTGCATCTAAAAATAACCCCCCAAAAGGGAATTGAATATAAAAATTCTATAGTTATCAAAAGGAAGGCTATTAAAGACAACAAATATTTTACGTTGTCAGCTAGGCAAGGACTTTTTTTTGATTACTATAATCAACTATAGGGCTATATAACTCATGCAAAGTAGGTGGGGGCTATAGGTGAGTGGAAGTTGGGCTTCCTTTTGGAATGAATGGGGTTTTTCTTTTTCATCATTTTTTAAACTGCAAAATTTATTTGAGGGCCTACGCTAGATTTCCCATCTCATAATAGAAATTAGTTTTTGACAACAGCAGTGAGAGAGAGATCTGAAATACACACATTTAGAGTTGTGGATACCCATCCTGATGTAAGTTATGGAAAGTAATATTTGATAAGGATATTCTGTGTATAGTTTAAATGCATAACTTCCATTTCCTCTCAGAGTGCCTTCCACAGCTTGTGCACGTAAACATACATAAAAATATGCCAATTAATCAGGTTCTTTAAGAGAGACTATAAAAATCTCCCCACAATCTATACTTACTTACTTACTTGTTTATTGAATTTACTTGCCATCTTACTGCATGCATCCTTTTTTATATCTACCTTAGGTGATTTGATGGACAAAGGCCTTTTATCAGTTGTCACTGGACTATGAGATATTACACATGACCCTCCCAAATCACTTTCTTCATTTCCAATTTTGGATTCTTCCACATCAGAAGTTTCAGATTTTTTAGGAGCTAACAGAAAAAAAGATGCTTTAAGAAAAACCCAGAAATGTAAAACATAACAATTGAAATAATCTGTATTTCCCAAGAAGCAAAAGTTAAAAGTTTTGTCTAGAAAAAAAAAATCACTGCTGAAGTGAATAACAGTTGTATGTGGCAGAGGATCATATTCCTCAACCTGTTCTTGCTAATTGCATTATCTTTTGAATTTACAACATGGAACACATTAGGAACTGGACATACAAGCAATGATGTGTCATGCCGTTTTTTTCCCATTTAAGTAGGTATAAAAGACTTACTTAGGAAAAACCCAACATTCGTTGTATTCTACTACATATCAACAAATAAGAATCACATCTTCTCCAGTACACCCTCTGTAAATCATATTTAAGCCATTGTTTTACCTTTCTTTTTTCTCTTTTCTCTAATTATCTTCTGGACTACCCTTCTCCATTGGGGCAAAGAACTAAGACTTTTAAGTTTGGACATGATGGAGAGATCATTGCACACTGCTGGGCGCAATTCATTGAAGAGAAATCTCAAGCGTTCAATAACAGGAGCACAGACTTCTTTGTAAGATCTTCCTTGTTCTTGATGGGTCTTAAAATAATAATGCACGTGAATCAGTCCATAACTTAATCAGCAACAGCAGTTATTAGTATTAAGGAAGGATGCTGCCGACTCCATACTTACTTTGATCAATGAACATTTTGCTTGATAGACAACACGACAAACATCTGCTACAGATTTTGGAAGTATTCGGTGTTTCACTTGATCAACTCCAAGCATAACAGGATGAACAAGAGAAAGTGCTACATGGCCTTTAGAAAAGCATAAGCAAAAAAATATAATAGGAAATGAAATTCTACAATAAAATAATAAGACAATGAGTTCTTTCTTCCTGATACTCTGATCTGAAATGGCCGGGAATTTTCTTTTTGAACTGTTCTGGTAGAACATAAAAGACAACTATTTCCCCTACTCCACAGCCACAGTCTCCTGCCCCACTTGCCCAACCAAAAATTTATTATTTTCCCAGTGCAGAAAAAAAGTTAAGAGCGTTAACAATTTAGTTAAGGAAGTTTAATAGGATTAGGTAGAAAAGTTATCCAACTTTTAAGAAGAAAAGTTATCCAAGTTATGTGCTAGATCAGGGGTCCCCAGACCCTGGGCTACAGCCTGTTTGGAACTGGACGATGGAAGTGGTGAGCAAGCGCGCATGTGCGAAGCTGCATTTGTGAAAACGGTGCCTGCATGCAAGGAAAACCATCCCTTCTCCCACTCCTCCAATGCCCTTACCAGTCTGCCAATCTGCAAGGCTGGAGACCACCGTACTAAACTAAACACCTGTCAATTTTGGTTTCCCCATAGCAAACTATGTGATCAGATAAGCATCTCCATCCTTCTTAGTACCTTTCTGCAAGAAAGGTAAGCATTTTTTCTCTGGAATTCTAAGTCCGCCCAACCCAAACAATACAACTCAACAATTTGGAAGCATGTTGACTAAATCTATACTGGGAAGAAACAAAGATTGTTGCATTCTGCTCCCCAAGACAGAGGATCTGAAACATTTAAGAATCTGTCTATTCTGTCTCAGTTTATTTTGAAGGCCGGAATGCCAAAAGGCTGTATTATCATAGTAACCCCAATTTTCCTATACAATCTTATATTCCAAATGGCACCTAGAATAATAAGCAGCATTTTAACTGCTATATGATAACATACAGCACTATGCCCATGCCATGCTATAGTAATGTAACTCTAATAAGTTTTTAACACCTTACAACTGATTGCATTTCATTATTGTCTCCTTTCTCTCAGTGCCCTATAATTTTTATAGTGCTACTCTGAGATAACTGTATACCAAATATAGATACCTAAATCCTCATGCTTGAGAAGGCAACATAACAACAGACGTCCTACTTCTTCTACTGGGTGCTCAGGAGGGAATGTAATTGGTGTTGTCAAATGACACTGTTTGCAGTATCTCTCGACTTGACATAAGAAATCCTAGATAAAAAAAAATACACTTAGTAGGGTTTATGACATTGTAGCAATCAAACAAATGCAATTCAATGAAATCAAACAACTGAAAAAAGCATATGAGAATATCACATACTGGCACATTATATATTGGAATCTCAAGATTCTCCTACAGTCTCTTTTCTTACATATAGACGGAACCATATTCTCCTAAGTTAGAATAATAACTATAACAATAAATTATTATTTTAAGTAAAGTTTGTTCTCCTGCACAAGTTGAGGTAGAGTATTTGTATTAATTATTTGGCTGATTGGCCAGTTGCTTTAATGTGGTACTGGGATTTTCACTGGTGGAAAATTTAGCCTGATTTAGAACATAACATTTGATATTTGGTGTTTATTTTCAAAATCTGATTTGTATTTAATTTTTTTTCACTATGCTATTTGTTTTTGAGTTTCTTCTGAAATTTGCATTGTAGTTCTGAATTTCTGCTGATATTTGTGCAGGCTCAAACATGTGATGTTATAAAGCTCAAAAGCCTTGTACAAAAGTTTTTTTTAAGTTATTTTTCTTTTAGCAGCATCGGGTTGTCTTTAAAAATTTTTAAAAAATGTTTTTTTGTGATGGACCACACTTGTGACACCCACAAGCAAAATCCATTCATTAGAGCAATTATGGCCTTGAGAGGAAAAAGTCACCACCTCCCATGTTATAAGAACCCATTTATTTTCACTAATAGGTGTTTGGACCAGTAAGCTCTTACTTGCAACCCTAAATAATATACAGTAATTCCAAAACACTGTTTAAAACCTGGGATATCAAACACTTTGTTATAACAATGGAACAGTCCATCGATTTATAAACATCAACATTTAAATTAGCAATTTCAGTGCCTGGAGTAGCCCATCTTTATTCTTAAGACAAAGTATTCTTACCTTCACAGTGTGATCCTGAATATTGTTGTCTGCGATGGCTTGCAGGAAAGGCTGTGAGTGGTCAGTCAAAGTGAGTCGATGGGAATACATCTTTGACTTGTTTGGTGTGGTGTTGCCAGGAGAGCTACAGTGGTCTTCATCCTTTTCTTCATTGTAACTATAATGTATCTGACTAGTTTGCAAGCCTCCAGAAAAAATAGAGGACTTCAACCACTCTATAAGAAAATACATTTAAACATTCTATTTTATCATACTATTTCTTTAGCTTTGTTAAGTAATTATTTAAAAATAAATTTAAAAGAAAATTATTTCTAAGTTTCTTTGATGGTTGCGCACTATCCAGGGTTGTTGGAAATCAGGAGGCATACAAGTTTAATAAATTGTTCTTGTTTTTGTTATTGCCGAATTTTAAGGAATAGGTTTTTTGGACAGTTTCTTGAGAAATGCAGGGACTTTATGTCATCCATTTTTTGCCTATATAATTCTAGTATTAACATAAACTTTCTAATACCAAAGCAACACTATTGGTCTGCCTAGTTCCATAAAATTTATTGAACAGGAGATATTTCCCATAATCTGAGACACTTCATTTGTTAATTTTAAACAATTTCGTTTATTTAAATTAGAAATGCCAAGGAGTAAAACTGGCTTTTAAAAAACAAAAACAAATAATGCAGCATATCATAAGAGAGCTATGTATTTCTTGAATCTAAAATTAGCTCTTACTTTTAACAAGTTCACTGTATTATAGAACATGGACTAACCCTTACATACATTTACATTTAAAATAAAACTGTAAAAATTCTTACTGGCACATTCAATCTCCACTGGAGAAAGTGGTGTACTCATTGCTAGATAGGAAGCATGTAGACCAAGAAGGAGGCCTAAATTTCTTTCCGTGTCTATGAGAGGAGATGAGAGGCTGCCAGTATCTGGTGTTGTGATCACTTCCTGATCAGGCTACAGAAAGAGAAAATAAAAAAAACCAGAAGCCAATCCATGATGAATAAACTGTGATTAAACAGTGATGATCACACTTTGTCAATGACTTTAATTTAGCATTCAGTTATAAACCTATAGCAATATAGAGCTATAGCATATTGGAGACACAGGGAAAAATTATCAGAGGAAGAACTATATAGAAAGAGCAAGAACAACAATAAATTCAGAAAACCACTATTTCTGTTTCTTTACTCATTTTTGTTTTGTCAACTGCACTGAAAGAACAACAGGTCAAAAAGTTTACATATATATTGCATATGTAATCTGTGTAATTGGATTTTTCAGTGTGAAGTTATTATTTAAATTTGCACAGAAATCAAACTTAATTTGTAATGGAAAGCTGATTTTAAATCTACATTGTAGAAATGTTAAGAATACAACAAAGTTTAGCTTTTAAAACATTAAGTAATTCAAAAAGGGTAACAATTGTTCCAGGATTTGAGTTTATTTAAATTCAGTTTGAGTTTATTTAAATTCAATGCATCTGAATCATATTTGGTATGAAAGCCATTCCATATATGGCTTTCATAATCCAAGCAGTTATTTTTGCTCTGAAACTATAATAATGATAAATTATAATTCAAACATAGATAATCTTCTATGTACGATTGATCACTTAGTGATATTTAAAATTACAACAGACTGCCTCCCCGCTTCTCAAAAGCTCCATTTAACAATCCACATGTCCATATAATCATGAGTCCTGGTAGTGGTTAAAGTTTAGTATTGCAATATGGAAATAATGCTGATACTATAAACTATCCAAATAGCGTAGTGAAGCACTATCTGGCAGTACATAAGCCTAAGTACTGTTGCTATAATGGTGCTGTCAGGTTTCCAAGTGATGAAATCCATTTAAAAAGGAAAGAGCAAAGTCCAGCTTCCAAAACAATTTCTTTTATTTAGGAAAGCATCAAATTGACAAAGTCTGTTGTAATTCTGGATCTGACACAATCCGGAATTTCCCCACAATATTAGAAGTTAGAACCAACCCCCCAAAGTCACATTCTCCAATATAAGTAATTCAACATTGCCTCATGCCATAAATCTCTATACCTCATGGGCCTCAGCATGGTCAGCTCATGTTCCCATGGGAAGAAGAATCACATAGCCTAAACAAGTCTCTCTCTCTCCACTCCTCCCTCCTTAGGAATGTGGCAAGCCCAAAACCCCTCCCCCATAACGACCAAAGAGAGAGTAAGAAAAAGAATATATACTAAGCCTAACTAAAATGGCTACACATATGTCAATTTCGGGCTTGACAGCTGCAACATGAAGAGCAGGGATGGGTGTCATTAAGTGAGGCCGTCTCCTTTAATAGTCATTGCCACTTGCAGCTATAATGAGCAGGCTCCATTATGGTCGTAACTCAAGGATATTTTGTACCAATACAAGGCATTTTTAGAGGAAAATAGAAAGATGAGCTGTCAAAGAAGTCATTGTCCTTATGAACCTAAGAGGAAATTAGATTAATTCATGAGTCGTAATTCTTCAGTGTGATGTGAAAATGCAGATACGTGCCATACTTGTTATGGCATAGGATTCACTAAAACAATTTTTTATCTTACTTGGCTCAACTTTGAGATAATTTAAGGGTGTTACCTCCATATATTGGCCAACACAGAAAGCATGCATTGACTCTTTTGTATCCTCAAACTGCAAAGCTGCCTCCAAAGCAACAACTGGATCTTCGCCTGAAAACTGGGCTAAAGAAAACAGAAAGCAATCGGTTTAGAAAGCACAGCAATTGAACTTGATATTGAGTTTGATATTTGCTTTGATAAAGTAGTCGAATCTCACCAAGTATACCACTCCCTGTTAATGACTGGGTTTGGAAATCTTTTATGTCATACACTTTGCCATCAATCACTGTCCAAAAGCCACCATCTTTATTGTGGTTTTCCAAGTCAGCTTTTCGTATAAGTGTTACTTCCTCATTATTTCTGCAATTCTGCCCTGTGAAGAATGTACCTAAGAAATGAGGAAAATTTTAAAATGTTTTTAAAATGTTAACTGTGGTTTGTAACTAACTCTCCAACTTAAAAGAGTAAAACCAAAGAAGTAGGAAAGCATAACTTCATCATGTATTCCCCTATAAATATATTTTGTGGCATACTTTTTCTAAAATAGTAGATTTGAAAGAGCCATTTAGGCCAACTTCCTGTTTAATTCAGGAATCCAAATTGTAAAAGCATCCAAAGTCTCTGCTTAATGACAGAAGACGAACGAGAGCTAGCTTTCTCATTAGGAAGTAGAGTGTTTAATAATTCAATCTGAATTGGACTTGAGACTATTATACCATGCTCTGCATTCTGAGATAAAAATTAATAGATACAGCATTCCTGCAGGAAGCTATCACATCTCCCACTCATCTTTTTCCTTAGCTAAACATACCCTACATTCTTTATCTTTTTACAAGATCTAATTAACAATCCGCAGAACCAACGATAGTGCTCATAAAGCGGATTGCTAACTCGAAATGGAGAAGAAACATCTAAACCTATGCGAAGAATATGTTAAAAACATTTTAAATATTTTAAAAGAGCATACCCATTATTCCAGGCCAAGCTAAGTCTTCATTGTCATCTCTCTCTTTGCCAGGAGCTAAGTGGCTAAATCTGTCCAGATGTTCTAATAAGCCAGCTAATAAAGGAATTGCTCCAGCTTCCTGAATAAGTCCAGGATTTTTACTGAGAAGGAGTACTACAGATACCACTAACTCTGGAAGGAGTACACCTAAGGAGAACAAAGTTTGTAGTAAAAAGCTAGAATAATATATTTTGTGCATCCTCCCAACACATTTCAAATGGACTCGAATCCAGGCTTGCAAATCAGCAAAATGATGAATTAGGCCGTTTTTGCCCACTCCCATTACACAGATGATTTTCAATAATAGCTCTTCAATTTTTTTTTAAAAAAAGGCACTCCCCCTTTCTTGGCACAATCCACATTTATGGATCTAAATGTATGCAACTAGACCTATGTCCATTAGGTTTCTATGTTTTACTTATCGTTACAAGTGAAAAAATAGAATTAAAACAATGCATCAGTACCTGTTAAATCCCCATCTACAATACGAGATACTTCTGCAAAATGTCTATGGCTAATAGAAGCAATGCTAGTTGCTACAGGCAAAATATCTCCAATGTGTGTACACAAAAGGGCTGTGTATTTCTTTAGCAGAGAACCAACTCCTAGAAGCTCAGGACCTGTTAAGAAATGGAAGTATCACATTCTGTTCATCATCATAGTATTTAATCTTAGCAAAATTTAGAGGAAGCTCATGTGAAATGGCTGTCTAATTCAATAGCAAGCGTTTCAACTTCTTCCCTCAAGATGCTAGGGCATTGCATGCCAAAACAAATAGATACAAGGACAGGTTCCCCTCCCCCGTGCCATCTTTCTGCTAAACAACTAATTCCTACAACACTGTCAAACTACTTAGTAGGGCTGTATTACTATTATTATTCTCATCATTCCTATTACCTATTTCTTTATCTTATGACTATATCTTTGTTGCTTGTATCTTACAATTTATATTGTTTTATTTACTATCCTAGTATTATTTATGTTGATTATTTAGTATCCTATGATCTTATGATTTCTGATAAATGTATCTTATGAGAGCTTATGCACTGGAGACAAATTCCTTGTTTGTCCAATAAAGAACACTTGGCCAATAAAAAAAAATTATTTTATAAAATTTCAACACTATATTTTTTTTGTCATACTTACTGTATGTATTAGAGATCTGTCCAAAATGATCTCCTGGGTATAACTTACTAACAAGCAAGCGCTGAAAACGCAGCAGTAAGTCCAAAGAAGCAGACCTTTCTTTATTATGTTCATGGTCTAAACAAGAAGAAATGGGACGAGCCACATCTTTCAATTTAGCAATAGTTTGTGAAGCAATGTTCCTGATGGGAATAATATTTTTAAAAAGGCTTTTAAAAAATGAGCAAAAAAGATCACTAGCCAATCATACATTAATATTTTGCTGATTTTTCTTAAGACTATATTTGTCATCATAGTCCCAAATCTGTAATTACATCTTTCTCATCCTTCCACCCAGTGTTTTGTTTTTATGAAACATAAGTGTCAACATAATAAACCACTGATAAACAAGTATTGTTTTCAAACATTGTGCAATATACCTCTTACTTTTGATCATTATTGTAATCTATAAATCAAATAAATAAAAACTTGAAATTTTATAAAATACCACCTTAAGAATATTACATATGAAGAATATTTTTCGTATTAAACTTCAGTATATTAACCTAGTCTGCAGTGTCAAACATTGCTTAAATAATCAATGGGGAAAATCTACTTAACAGATATAAATGTTTCACTAACTGCATAAGCAACAGAAAACAATTTAACAAACACACAATCACAAAGATCCTTCTTTGGACAACAGCAAATCATCCATCCTGGAGAACAACAACAAGCATCTGCATGGTTGATGGATGCTGTGGCCCAGCACCAGAAATCATAAAGTAGAGAAAAGCCTGCTAAAGGGTAACTTTTAAAACATTTTTAACACAAAGAATTGAAAAGGCATTGTGTTTCTTATTTCAAGGCCCTGAAATTTACTTGTAAGCCTAGGGGTAGGGGTAATATGTAGTTTAAGAACCTCTGACCTAAGGGCTTGGCTGTGACCTATATCTTTAAAACAAAACAAAAAGAAAGAAAGAAAGTTAAAACCCCTGATCATACCACAATCTGATATCAAAAATCCTGTTTTAAAAGCGTAAGAAGATTGTCCAGATTTGCACAAGTTTACAGCTCAAAATGGCAAGCTTACCAGAAGTACCCTTAATCAGGACACTCATAAAATGATTTTAGCGTCGTCTTTATTCTCAACACAGTATGCTTCTTAGACAGTAGATAAAAATGAGAAGAAATCAAAAATTAAAAAATGAAGAGGAGCAATAATTCTAAGACAACTCTGTTATCAAACCAGAATACCTCAATAGTTGCTGGATTAACTGAACCAAGGGCAAGCTTTGTTTTCCTGCAGATTCATAAATCCCAGTATTAATGAGGTCTTTATCTAGTGGTGTTTTGTTCCTGTGAAGTGTTGATGCATTTGCTTCCTGCTCATCAATTTCTTTTTCTTTCTGGGCTTCTTTTTTTGCCTCAATATCCTACAAAGCAAAAGATTTAAGTGAAAGCACTGAACATTTTCATTCTTATGTCCATTAAATAAGAGATGGAGTGCCACAACACTTAATGATTTATTGACTTTCCAGCTTCCTGTCTCTTAGATGAATCTGCCACTTTACCACTCCTTAAAGCCCATATGGCTGTGAGAGATAAAGCATAACAAAAGGGAATCTATACAAAGTTTAGAAAAAAAACCAAACTTTCCAATTACATCTAACTTCTTACAACTGCACAGACCCATCAGTGTAATTTAATTAATAATAAATAAAAAATCTGCCATTGCCTTTATTCAGGATTATGTTTTGCTTCGTCTACACTATAATCCTAATATTTCCTGATGGCATCCCTGTTACACCCAAACAGGCTTGATCTTGCTTAGCTTTCCAAAATTAATCATGTTGACTACATGCAACCATCAAGATATCAAATAAGCCGCTATGTTCCTAGAAAAATTCTTATTCAAGTTAGAGAAATGTAGTTATTGAGTCACGTGTCACAGAGTTAGTTAAAATTACTAGTACACTCTAAAATAAAATGGCTCTCTTGTGTAGGCAGAAACTTATTTTTACTGCACATCCTAAACTCCGCCTACTCCCCTACAAACACTGTTACCACATTAGATTAATGGATTTTGCTGGTGAACCAGAAACTAAAACCTCCAACAAGAATGTGAGTATAATCAGTCTTTAGAAGAAAAATAAGCACCTTGAACTGAAGTTAGAAATGAATAATTAACATATGTAAATCATGTAAAATTAATACAATATTAATATCTACTGCACAAACATTTCTATATTCCACATTAGTTGTAGTTTGTAGTTGTAGTTTGTTGTGAAATCAGCATAAATGGGTTAAAATGGGTTAAAATACAGTACTGCCTCAGGAACATATCTGGCCCTCTAAATTGAATTTAATCATAATCCTTTTTTATAGATTACAGGATTTCCCATTCTAGTTAATGGGACAGACTATGCAATAATCTATGTATACCATTTATTGATTGATAAATAACAATCCTTTCCCCCCATAAGCATTGCTAGCCTAAACATTGATAATTTATATCAACAAAAATGATAAAACACAGCGAAGTTACTTTGTAAGCAAATGGGTTTTCCAATCTTTCATGAACATAAAGCCAACCTACCTGGATTTCTGCAGTAATAGCAGCATTCAGTGCAGATTCCAGACCCCCATCAGCCATCAGACTTCCAACCAGTAGATCAATCATAAATCTACGACCTGGACTCACATTTGTTTCATTCCCTGAAACTAAAAGTTAACAACACTTTTGTAATGTATGATGTATTAACAATGTCTTTCTCTGCCTTATCTTTGCATTATCTGTGAATGAAGCATACCTGCACTGGGTAAAAGTGCCGAAAGAGCTCTTGCTCGTTCCTCTGCAGTTGGCAGCAACACAGACCATCCACTTTGCAACACTGCTTGGGCAGCTGACTGCACAGTATTAAGCACACCAGCGTTACTGGCTAAAGTCACTACTGTCTGCTTCAGACTGTTGAGCAAGACACTGCCTAACCCCAAGCCAAGGCATTCGGGATCAACTTGGTGACTAATTGCAGCATGCAGCTGAAAGACAAGCATAGACAACTTATAAACAATGACGCAAATTCAAGAAAGAATTCGAATGCTGCAAATTAAACATACATAGTTGTGAATTTTAAACATTTGTGAAGGAATCTACTTCCAACATAAGTGAAATTTGATTACCATATGTTATAAACACATCCCAAATTATATGGAAAAGGAGTGTTGGCCTTGAATTATGGTGAACTAGGATCAAACAGAATAATAAAGTTATAACAAAGGGACTTTGGAGGATTAATTGACACAGTAATTACTTGACCACAGGCATGCTACACCTTTAGGTGCAACCTACAGATATTGTGATAACAGCTGTCACTCCTTTAGGCCTATGCAAGGACAGTAACAACATAAAAAATTAAGGATTTGGAAAATAGAAAGTCAATGCTAATTCCAGCTAATTCAATAGTTAATTACCACAATTGAGATTCTGAGATTCCATTCTGAATGCTACTGCCATGCTATTTAAAATACCTGCAGCCTTAGAAGATTCAAAGTAGCCACAGCCATACATTCTTTCTCCTGTGGAGGTGGCCAGTCAGAACTGCCATCCATTCCTTCTGTAACTTGTCTCAATAGGAGATCCAGCTGTTCAAATGTCATTGAGCAAACATCTACCACAAAGGGGACACGTAAACCAATTGACCATTCTGAACAAGATGACCAGGCAAAGCTCTGCAAGGAAAAGAAAAGAAAAATCAAAACATATTAGGATTAAATATTATTATCTCTGGGATGTAGAACTGCTGGAAGATGCTCCCTTAGTCATCCCGCTCTAAAAGCCTTCAATTTTTAAATAAATTATAGAGGAAAGTAAATGGGTACTGAGTAACAATGGTTTAGGACAAAGTACACAATCTAAAAAGTAGGGGCCTTACAATCAGCTCCCCAAAACTAATTAATTAATTAAGTTTATTTCTGCCTGTCACAATTGAAAAATTATTTGGCTTAAAATATCATCAAATATACTAAGACATCCATGGAAGAAAATAATAAAATTTGAAGACAAAAATAGAAAAGTGTAACAAATACATAGACACAGCTGCTGTGTCCAACCAAGAGATGCAATCAATAAATGAATAGCAGTATTTCATAATTTAACCCTCTCTCTTCAACAATTCAGTTTATATGTTCTCATAAAACATTAGCAAGTAATAATTTTAATGTTATTAAAGTGGGAAATTGTCTGCTGAAGAATCATCATATTAAGTAGTTCTGATTTTAACTGCAATAAAATATAAATGAGATGAAATCAAATGTAATGTTTGCCTAAACTGGAAATCAACTTTAGTTTTTGCCTAACGCAGTCACCTCCTACTTTGAGTAATATAATTTCCAGCAGCCCCTGGTCCATCTTAAAGTAACTGAGTCCACTGAGGATAGCTGATCCAATTTTACTTTGAGTTAGGTGAGAAGAACGTAATCCTCTTTCAAATCACAATTAATTTTTCACCCTGCAAGTTGCCCTAGGAATGAATCTATTTTCAGGTCCCACAAGTGTAACAGAAGACACATAAGCCCTACTTTTTAAGCCATATGCAGAGCTTGGGAAACAGAAGTGAAAGTGTTATGCATAGGAATGAAATTGTATTACATTCTATTCCTGAAATTTCATCCACCACTTTTTTTTTAAAGTAAGAAATTACATTTTAAAACAAGCTTTTGTACCAGAGGAAATCCTGTCTCTGTATTCCTAAATGTAATTCTGCTTCTGTTTTGTTAATCATCTCCACCAAGAAAAGTGGAGGGGGAGGGGAAGTTATTTGAAGAATAGATTTCTTCATGGAATCATCATGCAGACAGATAACTAATCCTAAATGACAGTTCAAATTACTCTATACTCACACACATGCAAACTCAGAAATAGTAGTACAGCTATGATCAAAATGTAAATTTGAGATGTAATGGAAGTTAAAAGTAGTCTGAATAGGCATATTAGAAAAACAAGAGGTACATGTGAAACATAAAATACATAAATCTTAAATTTGCAAAGAAATCATTGTCAAAAAGGATGAGTTAAATATGAAGCATAAAAAAGAAACATGCTCTTAAATCAATTCCTCAACCCCGTTTGTAACCTTATGAGAACTGTAAAGCAGGGGTCCCCAACCCCCAGGCCAGCACTGAGCTGTGGCCTATTCTGAATTGGGCCACACGACTGGTGGGCTGGAACACATGTATGGTCCACTGTTCACACAAGTTGAAACTGCACACATCACACCAGCCCGCCACTCACATAGGGGCTGTGTGAGTGCTGGCCTGCAGCTCACATGGGCTAGTTCTCCTCTCTCCCCCTTCTAGGCTGTGCTGCCAATCACAAAGGTTGGAGACTGCTGCTTGTAAAGGGAAAACTTACCTGGGCTGGCCCGCAGGCAATACCAACAATGTGCTTTGAGTCCAATCCTGGAAGAGCAGTTGGCTCTGGTTTAGTAATCCTCAAAGTGTCAAAATGCTGGCACTGATCATTGCTTCCCCAGCTATAGACTTCACTATCTTCCGTGAGTGCTAAACAGTGAGTAGAGCCAACTACTATATCTATAACTTTTTTCCCTGAAGGCAAAATGATAAAACAAAAATTTTGACAATAATTACACTCATTATAACCTGAAAGAAATTAAAATACTTTAAAGCTGATCCTGAAATCATTTTAGTTATATTTCGGTATTATTCCATTAGGAAAAATGGCTAGTATGTGTCGCTTTTTTGAAGTTAATATCTATGAGGAGTCCTTGGTGCTTCCTGAGCTTGCTTGGGTTTTTTGCAAACATTTCATTACTCAAACTAGGTAACAATTCTTAAGGAGTCACAAGTTTGAGAACCCTTTTTAAGAGCTGCCATGAAATATCAACTATGTGTCCACGTATGTTCAAGAGTATTTTTGTTCTTTGGAATCAACAGGTTGCACAAGAATCCTAGCAAGTTTATTACAATATATATATTGATATATTAATAGATATATTATCAAATTAAAAAACAAAATAATCTTTATATCAGAGAAGATTTATCTTGATCATTAAGCATTTTTCCATACACTGAAAAATGTTGCTTGGATAACTGTCTCCTAGGATAGGCATTAAGTTAACAATTTCTGGGAATTATCAATTTCTAGATTAACATATCAAGCAATTTCCTCTTCACTCACCTTGTAAGCCTTCCAGCAATTTGGGATAACGAACATGTTCTTCCGTTCCATGCCCAAGTCTTTGATTGTCTCCCTTTCCCCATGAGTACACCTGTCCATCTTTTGTTAGAGCAAGTGAAAACTGACTCCCACAGTGTACTTTAACAACATCCAAGTCTTGAAGTTTTTCTATCAGTTTGGGAGTTTTGCAGCCATCACTGCCACCTCTTCCCAATTTCCCATAATCTCCATCACCCCAAGACCATACTTGACCTGGAAAAACAGATCTCAGTAAGGGTAGCATAGTAAGAGAATAAGCAATATTTGCATTTTCAGGCAATGGAACATTGCAAATAAAGCAACATGGAAGTAGATGTAAATAACTATGAAATGTTAATATTCACAACTGTTTCTGTAAAAAAAGAGAAATTTTCAAGCAACATTTCTACTTTTTTTTTTTTTTACTAGCTGAAAAAATAGTACTTCACCTAGAAGTAGTCTAAGGAACTGAAAAATCAATAAATAATCAATATTCTGGTTTTTTAAAGTACAAATTGAATATGCCTCTACAATGCTTCCTGATGTTACTTTATATCATTTTATGTCCCGCTACCAAAAACCTTCAGCTTGGTAGAAATGAGAGAAACACTCTTTTCCATGCAGCATTCAAATATTTACGTAATTTCCCCCTTCCATTTTTGAAAGCTACATCAATCAATTGCTATACTTCTAAGAAAAGAAAATACATTTCTATTGAAATAATCTTTTGCTAATTTTTAATACTGTAGCTAAATCAAGGTTTTATTCTTAGGGAGTTGCTATTATATTAATACTTGTTATTCTTTGAACATTTTTTTACTATTTAAGTTCTTACAATACGCAAAGCATCCTGACCAAAAGAAATCTATAAGTATTTTAATAAGAATTTAATCCAACACATAAAACCAGTCAAAAGTATAAAAGACAAAAAAATTGTTTCCCAGTCTCACGATGTCAATAATGTTTCAGATTGTGCTACTCACCATTTTCTGTTACAGCAAGAGTCTGGGCATCACTACTCCCACAGGATACATCAATCACTTTCAATCCTTTCAGGCCAGTAACCAAAACTGGAATTGTTTGGTCTTCACTGGAGCCTTCCAAATAAAAAAAACGTGAGAAACTTAACTCTTGTAACCTCAAGATTCATAGTAGGAGTAAAAAATTGGGCTCACCAGGCCATCTCTAATTATAATGACTTGAATCAGTGGAGGGATTTCCCTTTTCAGCAATGAAACACAGAAGACAATGGTGAGAGCTCTAAAATACTTCTAATCCATTAAAAAAACCCACTTCACGATAAACAGATTTGTTTTGCTTTATGGGGACAGTTACAGCTATCCTTGTTCCCAAACACATTAAGTGCAGCCTCCAGCATCAACTGTCTTGCGTGCTCTTGTTGAAGACGCTCTAGAGATTCCAGAGGCCATTTTAATAGCCCCATACAACCAAACTTGTATTTGACAGAAAAACTATTTACTTTTAGTGATGTTAAGGGGGAAGGGGTAGGAATAAATTGCTATTGTCTAAGCATGTATCTATTCCACTTGTTAAATCCACCCATCTAAAAAATGGGGGGGGGGGGTGAGATTCATTCACCTGTTACAGTGCTATTGGCCACACTATCTGTAGCTCCACCAGACAGAAGGTCAGAAGAAGCAAAAAAGGAGGGAATTTTTTGGCCTTTTGAGATAATCCAGACAAGAAGAACAAATCATGGTACTAACACAACCTTTATTGTGAAGTTACCTCAAGTTTGAAAGTGTTTCTCCCCTCCTTTACTTTTACTTTCCAGAAAATCTATTGAGAATCCATAGCCAGTTGAAGCTCTTATCATGTCCTTTCAGTTTCTGAGATACCTTCTGAATTCTCAGTCTGTGGCTTTTCCTCTTGTCATCTAAGGTCATTCCCACATACCATTATGGAAACCGAATGAAACCCAAAAGGCTACCACCTCCTACTTTAAAGAAAATATCAGAAACATACCATGACCTAGTCTACCATAGTTTCCTCGGCCCCATGTGTACAATTCTCCATCAGCTGTTATTGCAGCACTGTAGGTGCCTCCACATGCAATATGTACAACATGTTTTCCAGCCTGCTTCCCAGAGAGAGCAGAAATCATTTTTGGTTC
This sequence comes from Pseudonaja textilis, assembly GCF_049901715.1. Lineage (NCBI taxonomy): Eukaryota > Metazoa > Chordata > Lepidosauria > Squamata > Elapidae > Pseudonaja > Pseudonaja textilis. The sequence goes on along the minus strand of NC_141997.1, from coordinate 17,613,507 downwards.
TTCTAAAGGCCTAGAAGAAGGGAGTAGAACAGGAAAGCACAAATACGAGAATTAAAAGAACACATATTATAAAATGGCAACAGATTCCATGCATACAGCAATTACTATAAACAAATCAAAATAGACATCATATACTAATGCAGTCTATTCTTAGAAAAACAAGCTATTCAAAGAAAATATTGGCTTCCTAGCATTGGACAATAGCCACACAGACACTTGTAAAATACATGCTGGTTTGCATTCTTGCATTGAGCAAGGAGTTGCCCGATTGTCTAAATGGGCCCTTCCAAAACTATGGTGCTATATTTATCAAACAAAGTTTTCACTGCTACGTAAGACAGATTTGCCATAGTATTCAACTGACTGGTTGCAGAAATTTATAGCAAGATGGGTAGATGCAAATGTTGTTGTCTTAGTTATAATCAGAATGATTGCAGTTGAGTACCCTAAAATATGTTAATGTTCTGCATAAATCAATATTTTTAATGTTAGGAATATTTCTAACACATGCTCTAATATTTTATTTTTTATGCTGGAAACTTTGAAGAATCATCTGTTCTTACACTCACATATATAACCACACAGTTTGAATTACTGCTTTCTAAGCTTTTGCCTCATCTGACCCTAATACAGATCAATGTCCATCAGAATTACAAAGCAGAAATGCAGCTGCTAATTTAGTATGCTAAAAATAAAAATAAAAACAGAAGCAGAAAGCTTCCTATCAATCATTGCTAACATTGTATACACTATTGAAATCGGAACAAATTATATTAACCTGGAGAAGGCAACCCTGAATCCCTTTAAAAAGAAAGATTGGCCTCAAATAGATCCAGATCCAGACAAAAATCATGGATTCTGCTAGCTTCTCACATGCCAGGTTTATCAATTCCAACTGAAACCAATGAAAACAATGTGGAAATTTAATTTCCGCCATAAATAATTTCCTTCATTCCTTTCTTCCCGGCCCCCTTCCCTCCCTCCTTCTTTCCTTCCTTCCTTTATCAAGAATGTATGTTTATGTGTGTATGTTTATCTATCAAAAGCCACACTCTAAAAAGCAAGTGCAGCAAGCTTTGCCAGGTTTCTATTAAAAGCACCCACAATTATGTCTAATATCATCTATACATCATGTCAGTTTGTAACAGATAATTTCAGTTTATTTCTTAAACTGATAATCCTTGTTTCCAGTATTTTTTTACTGCTTCCAGTCTCAATAAATGCAAGTGGGAAGAAAGCATTTTACATTCAAGCCTCTTACACACAAGCTATCTAAAATACATACACAGTATCTCCATGGCCCAGTCGTCCACCGTCTCCACAACCCCAAGAGAAAACTTCTCCAGTTGCAGCTAAAGCCAGATAGTGATGTCCATCTGAGTGTGCTGCAATTTTAACAATATTTCTAGAAGCAAGACTCTGTACAAGTTGTGGTGCCTAGAAATAAACACACACAAATGAAACTCTGCATTGCAGAACAGCAGAAAAAGTAAGAACCCTTACAGAAAGAAATTATAGAATATTCTCAAAACTTTTCAATAACTAATTGAATAACAATGCTTTTCACTCAAACTAAGTATATTTAAGTAATTATATTCAACATGGAAAAGTAATCACATGTTACAAAGGCATTAAAACAAGGACTTTTTTCTATTTCCATTTTCTTTTTAACAAAACCACTGGGTGAGATCATCCCCCATTTCAGGGTCTAATCTTTTCAATATTCTAAAGCAGAACTGAAACATCATGGAAGCTTTTTTTTTTAAAGGATTGCTTTAAATTCACTTGAGTTTGCTTGAACTATTGTAGAAGACATAGTCCATTAACACATGAACTGAAACACTGAAAAGATCCCAGTACAGCTATTTATGTAATGGACTACTAAAACTCTCATGTATGTTTGTTTCTAATCTTCAAGGGGGTGAAATTAAAGCCAGCCAATTGGGTGCAGAGGCCAGAGGGAAGTGGAAACAGTTACTGAACTCAAACTTACAAAATGGCTATCTTACAAAATGCCAGGACCCATCTCACACATGAGAACAAAATTTAGGAAGTGGTGGCTGCTTCAGCATCACTGTGCCTTCCGACGATACTTCCCAGAAACCACAGGTTGCATTGTGCAAGGGAAGGTGGGAGGGTTTTATTCACACCTTCTTTCTGCCTCCCACTGCACCCAACTGGCTGGGGGCAAGTTCTGACAGATAAACGGTGATTGGCCAAATTGAAATTGAAGCCGAAATTTGAAATCTCTTAACCACTGTAGGCAGTGAGGAAAGGACAAGGAAGCAATATATAGACGCTTGCTGGCAAGGTTAAGGCTGGCTGGGGAGCACCGGAAATCAACACATGAGTTCTCTTCCTCCCTGAAGGGAGAGGGCCCTTGAGGACATGACAGGACGGGGAGGGAAAGTTCTGTTTTCCTCATACTCCACAATTGCCTTTGTTTCCCCAACCCCCCAGCAAAGTGACAGGCAGTTCCATGGGTCATACATGGAGAAGAGGAGAAGAGAGTGATTTCCAACACCCCCTACCAGCATTCCATAAGCAAAATCAATGGAAAAGGCAGTCGGAAGTTGGAAGTTCTACCCACTTCCACATTTTTTTTATGTGCCCTCCCCCCAGTGATCATTCTGTTTCTCCCTTTAGAAAAGAAATCTCTCTAAAAGTATGGTCCAATGGGTTACAGCAGGGGTATCAAACTCACATTGTCATGGTGGCGTCACATGATGTATGAGGAGTTTTTTTTTTCCCCCTCGTTAAAATGGGGGTGGGCGTGGCCAATGTGTGACGCCTCCAGCCCACAGGCTGGGAGAGTTTGACAGCCCTGGGTTACAGGATGTCTAGTATATTTTAAAGCTGAGAAAAATGAGCAGTTTCTCAAGGGCAAGCTCCAAATTTGTACAGTAAGAATGTTATCTTTTGTTGTAAAAGGAAGCTAGAAAGTGAATAAAAACCACCTACCAATGTGTCGTTATTGTAGGCTTGTGTATAAACACGGCCATTTTTGGACAAGATCAGAAAACGCTTCTCTGCACAAGCAATCTGTATAACTCCAAGACTAGCAAGTCCTTCACACTGAATTGGACCACTGACATTAGAGTAGTATTTCCATCCTATTAATCCCCATGCTATAAACTCCTGCAAAGAAGCCTAGAAGGAAATTCATCATTTGAGAAAATATCAACAATGATTCTTAAATTAGAATAATTAATATCTTGCATAAATGATCCGAATCTCAATCATGTTACTACTTCAGTTGAGACTTGCAACTAAACAGACTTCAAAAAAAAAAAAAAATATTAGTGACAATATCTGGAGTTCGTTAATTTGATTTAATCTTTATGAGAAGGATCTAAAAGATCAGACAGTTCTTCTATAATCTAGCAAATTACAAAATCTACGAAAAGTCAAAGCATCCTAACCCACATCAAACAAGGAATTCAGAATCCACAAGACTGCATGATTAACTGCTCTTGAAACTGAGATGTACATAAAAGGCAAATTATGGGCATGGCACAGAGGCAGCAGGGCAAAGTTTAAAAATCCATTACAGATAACGTCTCTTACATAAGCTTTAGCATATCCCCAGTTTAAATTATCCAATCTGCTGTACATTACCTTATGAGATGTCGGAGAGCTACACTGTGGGGGCATGCAGGGAGTGGCTAGGCGATCCAGGTGAGCCATAACTACAACTGCTGTTTGCCTTAAATCAATTGCTAGCTCATTGTCCTGTGGCAGTATTAGGTATCTTAGGAAGTTTTCATTTGGACTTAGTGGATAAGCCAACATCTAAAATAAACACCACAACATTTAAATCCATTATCTTAGGCAATACCTGTTTAAAGCCGCATATTAAAGAGCTAAACATTTTTATCATTTTTTATGACAGATCTACACATAATTAACAAGATTTATACAACACTTTACTCAAAAATATCCAATTGACAGCTTATTTATAGGTCAGATCATGAATTTAGTACACAAAACTAATAATCAGAACAGTGATGTACACAATAATAGCAGGTTTCATATTACAACTACAGAATTATTTCAACTTTCATCTCCCTGCATTTCATTGCTACTGCATTCACTAATTAAAAATAATTCAGGGAATTTACAGATATACATAAAATGCAATTTAAAAAAGGTCCCACAACTATCAATTTGAAGTATGATTATTATCAGCAAAATAACTCCATTGTACTTCTCAGTCATGGTATGTGCCCATGGAACAGATCCCCGTTATGATCCAGATGTTAGTCATCCAGAAAACTTGACTTTCCCCATAGAACTAGGTTGTTAATTGAATCTGGTATGTATGGGATTTTGACTATGTGGTAGTTTTTGGGGGGACCTTGGTTACAGTATATATATTTTTCAAAATGTATTATTGTATTTTTATATTTATGAGGTCACTAGCAAGAAGCTGGTTCTATACTTTTTATAAATAAATAAATACTGTTCCACAAATGTAGAAAAGCATGCTTATAGTCTAAATAGAAACACTGAAGTACAAACCTGAATTTCTTCTTCTGTATTGTTAATCTCTTTGTTACAAATTATATTCTGAAATCTCTGCAACAAAGGAAGGAGTGGGGCACTGGTTCCCTGTGCTGAACGTTCATTATCTGTTTCTCTTGTTCCACTATCCCAGAGTTGAAGCAATAGTATCACCGCAGACAACATTTGGCTGAAAAAAGAACTGAGACTAAATTGAAGGCATGGAGTGAATAAATCTTGTCACTTCTATTTCTCTTGCTTTTTTTCAAGGACTTCCCTCCTCTCCCCCCTAAAAATGTTCCCAGAAACTAGTATGTTCAAATGATGCTGGATTCTGCAATGAAAGATCTCTTAAAGGGTTTACCTCAGTGTGCCTCTCTGAACAGCCAACTCCAGTAATATAGCAAGTGCTAAGTGCTGGTCTTGCAGTGGAATGCTTCCTGAGCCTTTTAAACCTGGAGCTCCATGGATGTCACTAATTTAAAAGCACAGATATTCTTACTTACAAACACACCCACATATACACAGTACAGAATTGAATACCCTACTATGCTATTATCCAATATTTTCCCTAAAGTATCTAAATACCATTTCGTCATACTATTAGATCTACTGTTCCAATTCCTTTATAAACAACCATACAATACTGCTATTATGCTGACCCTCATTTAATGTGAATTTACAAAAAAAAATGTATAGATATGTTAATGACATATCAAAACAAAAAGAATCAAAACAAAAAGAAATGTAAGACAGAGTTCACATTCCTTATGTTGCTATTTTTAAAGCAGTAAAATGATATCCAAGTATTTAATTACAGGTTGTTTAGAGTAGGAAGTTAAATAAGGGATGCACAACAGCCTTTAAAAAGTGAACAAATTCACCAGTCTGAAAAATACATTGCCAAGCATCTCCAATGCCTCACAGCCAGCTCTAGGCACTGCCACAATTTCATTAACCATCACACAGCTGCTTGAGGAACATGTTCCTTTGCAGCCCATATTTATTTTTAATTTATCAATATGACTCTTTCCCCTCTACAAATGGTGAGGCTGCTTTAAATGTTCTAGATTAATATTCCAATATTTATCAAACGCCACACTAGCTAGGAATATGATTTTATTAGATTCTTCAACCCTTATGAAAAAACAGTAAGTTGCCTTTTTCAACTTATTCCAACAAAAAGAAAGGAAGACGGAAGAAAAACAATGGTCCTGCTCAAAATCATGTTTCGGGAACACGATTTGTATTAAAACATGGACCGAGCTCAAAACAGTATTTTGAAAACTTACCCAGTTACAACAGACCTTAGAAATTTAGTTGCTCTCTCCACAACTTCCAACCATACAGAGGATACTGTTCCTTCGTCAAATAGGGATGCTTCTGATAGAGCTCGCAGCGCATCTAGAGATTCTTGTAATAATTCACTGCAAAGATCTGCATCCTCACCTACGAATGCAATGTGTTTTAGCTGTGGTAGATATTTTCACATCATGTGAAAACAGGGGGCAACTGAAGAGTTTGGGTTTTTTTTCACCAAAACTATCTGCAAATTTAGGGCAGTTATGTAGTACTCAACCTGTAACTTATACCTGATCTCCAAGCTCGCCGTAGGAATGCAAAGGCAAATGAAAGAGCTGCTCTGGATCCTACTCGGGCAAGACCTTCAACACCTTTGCTTACAGATCTCGGACTACAAGAGAGAAATGGAGGAATGATCTCTTGCTTAAATCCTATGCAAACTTCCCCTCCCCCATCCCCCCAAAAATCTTAAAACCAGGAATCAAACCCCAACCTTCTCAAAGGGTATAAATAATAAATAGGTGGTTCTGGGACACCGTCAGGAAACAACATTCTGACCTAAGCTTTGTAAGAATTCATCTTCCATGCAAAACAAAAATGTTACGGGTAGTCCTCAATTTACAACAGTTCGTTTAGTGACCATTCGAAGTTACAACAGTACTGAAAAAAGTGACTTATGACCATTTTTCAGACTTATGACCATGGCAGCATCCCCTTGGTCACATCATCAATATTCAGACATTTGGCAACTGACTCATATTTATGATGGTTGCAGTATCCTAAGGTCATGTGATCACATTTAATCACTTTCTGAGAAGAAAAATCAATGGGGAAGCCAGATTCACTTAACAACCATGTTACTAACATAACAACTGCAGTGATTCACTTAACAACTGTGGCAAAAAAGGTCATAAAATGAGGCAAAACTCACTTCACAAATGTTTCGCTTAACAATAGAAATTTTGGGTTCCATTGTGGTCATAAGTCGAGGACTACCTGTAACCCCTTATGTACAGAAACAAAATCCTAATGATATTATTTTAGGATAGAACTGGGGTATGTGGAGGGGAACAGACTGGATTTCTTTCATCGAGGTTTTACCTTTTCTTATCCACCATGAGCAATGGGATATTGCTGCTTTTCCACTTCACCTTGACATTCTCAAGAAGAATGCTCCTGTTTAACGCGATAAAGTAGCGTTCCAATATAGCAAGCCTCTGCTTCAGCCTGAGAGCAGAGAGGGTGGTGGTAGCGGTCTTCTTGGCTAGAACCTGCTGCTCTTTTACTAATACATAAAGGCAGTCTTTCAGTTCGTTGACATCTATAACAAACATAACAGCAATGCACTTAGCAAAATGTATAAAACTATTCAGAATTGAATATGCAGTAGTTTTGAATTACTGAACTACGTTCATAGTTAAGATATAACAAAAATGTAATGGGGATGAGTGTTAAATGAGTTTTTTGGGAAGGGTTTCTTGTTAAGAGTTATTATTGAATTTATTTAATTTCTATTTCAGAAAGAAGACATTCTCCTATTTTGGTATTAATTATTGGTTCATTTCAGATCCTGAAAATTACTATGTAATCTTAGTAGTCAACTATAAAAAAATCCTCAGTTAGCTTAGATTTATTTTCAAAATCCAACAATGAACCAAATTTTCTTTTTTTAAAAAACAAATTTTATTAATTTTTTAAAGACAAACAAAACATAAGACATAGGAACATAAAACCTCCTTTCTAAAAGCTACTTATAGGTTTTAACAAAGCAAATGAAACATTATTTTGTACAGCATAGTTCCAAATTATCACATTTCCATTTAAGCACATATATATCTTTTCCAAATTTCTCGTTATTTCTCCCTTTACTTTTATTCAATTATATTTCTTTCTATCAAGGTTTTCTTAATTCTCAATCAAACATAAACACACAAAATACAAAACATAAAACTTCTTTTTGGAAAGTGGTTTAGCCCTGGGTTACATCTTTTTTACAGACCTAAATCAAATGAACCAAATTTTTCTAAACCTTTTGCAGATCAAATCACAATTGCTCAAGATTTTTAAAGGTCCTTACCTACCTCACCCCAGTTTAAATGTGAGCTATAACTCATGAAAGCTTATGCTTGTTTAATAACATTTGTCAACCTGAAAGGATACAAACTCCCTCAGTTTTTTGGACAACCACAAACTAGCACATCTCTCCTCCTACAAAGAGAAGCTTCAGATTCACTAGGATTCCATTCCACTGCATTTGTTGCAATCCAATTACACTTGATACAGGACACCTATTAGCAACTTAACTTAATGAAGAGACAAGGTATATAAATATATAAATATATAAATAGCAACAAGTAATCTTCAAATTACAACAGTAATTGGACTTTAATTTCTATCAATAAGTAATGCTATCAGAAAGTACATGATTAAGCTAGTGCTGCAGTCCGAGTTGCCATCGTTAATTGAATCATAATCATTAGATGAAATAACTTCTTGTCAGCTTTCCATAACCAAATAAAATGGGGAGGTTGGCAGGAAGTTGCAAGTTGTAGGCAACTTGCAAGCAGACTGGCAGGCAGGTAAATGACTGCTATCGGATGGGAGAGTGCGCAAAAGAAGTGCACAGATGCTTAGGGAGGATGAGGGTGTGTAAGATTCAGAAAGAGTGAGCAAGGGTGCATAAAACTACGAGGGAGAGGAAGGCTGAAAAAGTGTGCAAATGACTGACATAATGCAAGCACAGGGAGGCTGGAGGAGTATGCATGAGTAGGGGAGACTTACGCCAGCAACTTGTAACTGTTCCTGCTAGCTTCCCCACTGACTTTCTGGGAAAGCTGGCAGGGAAAAATCACAAATCATAATTATATCATTATGGAGTGCTACAATCAATTATAACTGCAAAATGGTTGCCAAGCAGATGACCACAGGAGCGTGGACAGATTTCTGAGGACTGGTCCTAACCACCATTCATTCAGCCCCTTCATAATTTTAAACAATTACTAAACAAATGATTTTAAGTTGAGGTCTACATATACTAAAGTGGAAGTATATAAGCTTTTTGTTGAATTTGATTTAGTGAACATAAACACTGATGTAACGCTATTAAAGGGAATGTTTCAAAACAGCCAGCAAAATTTAACCACATAACAGAATCTAGAAAGCTGGATTATGGCAATAACCATGGCAGGCTTTTGAGTAGTAAATAAACGTATTATAGTGCATGCAGCATGTAGCCATTTGCAAGTTTTCTGTAATAGTATTGTCCCTCAGGCATGTGCAGGAAGACCTATGTTGCTTAAACTTACTAAGAACAGACTATTTTTTATTTGTATTGATTCTCCACTGTGTAGGTAATATTTTATAAATTTACAGAGGTCACTATGAAGAGAAAATGTTGCAAAATACTATATTCAGACTAGCAGCAGTTAGTTCTTTTCAACAACTCCAGGGATACACATATGCATGTTTATGCACATATATCACACCTTCCCTTCCTGAACTCTCTTCTACTAAACACATCTTCAATCCAAGTCCATTTTTACATGACAATCCTGTGAGGTGACCTGGGCCAAAAGACACATAGCCAACTTTTATATTGTTTTAACCAAGAGTAATATCAGAATACAAATAGGTAAAGATATGGGACTACCCTAATTTTCATTTCATTTAATTAATCTATTCCAGGGCTGATTAATTTAGATCCACAGAATAAGCTATCATTTAAAAAAAGCTTAACTATCTTGTTAAGCTATAATAAATATAGGTATTTCTTGAATTATGACCACCTATAAATTATGACCACCTATATTCACCACCTATTCCAAGTTATGATTGTGATGAACAAGCGGGACTTACGACAGTCAGTAAAATTATATCTTTCACAATCATGTGTTTGCAAACCAGACACCTACTTGTGATTATGATGTCATAGCAAGATGCAATCATGCAACTGTGATTTCTGATATTCCCTTTTGGTTTTCCACAAGTAATGTCAATGGGAAAGCTAGCAGGAACTTGGAAGTCATTCCTGTCACTTTTTCACTGGCCTCCATTTTAGAGTGCCTACCCACAGCACCCCAATTACCCAGTTTGGTGGCTTCCACATACCCATCTGCATTTTTAAGCGTCTGTCTTCAGCAACACCCCACAGCAGCCATGCATTTACTGGCCAGCTCACCTGGGACTCCCACCTTTTCCCACTTAATAATCTGCATGGTCTGGGTGTTAGGATAGGACTGCTATGATTTCTGTCACTAAGCAATGCTATCACAATACATCATGCTTTATAACTGCATTGCTTAGCGGTGGAAGGTTTGTCTGAATTGCCATTATAATCTGAAGACTACCTGTATTAACACATTTCTTAAACAAGTGGCTATCAAGCTATTATTTTAGCATTTGATACTTTCATGGCTACAAGGTTATAGTTCACAATGTTTTTGTGAACTAGTTTGGTCATTTGAGTGAATTCCTAGTTTAGTATGTAACAATAGCAGAAACAAAAGAAACAAGAGAAACTTTTCTGCATGTACAGATGTATCACGGAAATAAAATGCTCAGCTCCCAAATGAGTAACTAATTTTGTTAGTAAGGTCTTTCTACACAATGGCCACAAAAAATATTGAAAGCCAGTGGATACTACAAAATAGAGAGAGAAGAAATATTGCTTTAAAATCAGAGACCACATTTCCTATGTCAGCAAAGATTCTAGGTTCATTCTGCTAATGTGCCAAAATTCATTTCTTGGAAAGTATTTAACAATTTAAATGATTGTAGTATTTGCTGTATTATTTAAAACAAAATACATATTAAATTGACTGCTTAAATTAACAGAACATCTTCAATAAAAGGAGAGGGGAAATTGTCTTATTTAAGTTCCATTTTTTAAAGATATTACCTGGCTGTTTTCCCCAAATCCAACTTTCCACAATTGATTTAGCTTTATAGGTAGGTGGTGGTGTATCATCCTCATCTTTCCTCTCTTTGTCATTCTGATCTTCTTTCTTTGATCCAGTCTGGCCTTCAGTGCTTTCATCTATGGGGTTTTAGAAACCACAAATACAACTATAAAAAACTTTCTTTTTTTAAGCAATCACTTTTGCATCTAAGAATGTGTCAGTCAACGTATTCAAAAGCTTATTCTGTGTCCTCATATTCACTCTAATATTAGCCTTGCGTGGGGAAGTCAGGAGAGGCAGAAGAAGAAACTTAACTGCCATAGGTGCCTCATCTCCTCTTTCACTTGACAACTCCATTACTCTTCTACCTAAAAATCTGTATTGCATTGTCAACCATGTTCTGAAAATCAATGTTTACTTCACACACAAACTACCATTAAAACACTATTAAATCTAATTTCCCCCCATTTAGTTAATTTTTATATTTTACACAGTGTTTATTTCTCTTCACATTTTAGTCAATAGTTGCCTAGTGTCAATGGTTTGTTTTCTCATCTCTAAATTGAGCTACAAGAAACTACATCATAACTGAAATGGTTAACATTTTGGAGATGTATTACAACGCTAAAGTCTACATATAATTATGGAAAGCCGAATTTCTTTTAATTATTTTTGTGGCTGCCCAATCTGATATTTTAGAGAGAGAACAGTACGGAAAAACTGTGACAACTGTGTTTTGCAAAATTAGATTGTGACTATTTTTTATGTACGGTGAATAGAGAATAGTAAGGACTCTCTGATTTAAAATTGTTTAAAATAGTTTCAACATAACTCCTTTTCACCACCCTTTATTATGTGGCTGAAATGAAGAAAATTTGTCATTCAGTTATGTACAAAAAAGCTTTGTGCTCTATTCAGGTCTTGTTTTGTTCGGCACTGAATAAAAAATGTGGAATTCATAATTCATTTAGACAAACGCTGAGTCAGATTGGTTGAACCAGGGCTCTCGGTTTTTTTTTTAAAATAGTGCTTTATATTAACTACTGTCTAAACACTATTCCTTAATATTCTTTCCTATCTCATATTTTCAAGCAAGGTTCACATTATTATATTCTGATAAATCCCTTATGCTTATTTCAAAAGCAGTAATATAAACTAGGAAATAGCTTTATTAATAAACAAAAACATTATCCATATCATACACGCAGATGCATGAGCAACCTCTTGGGAATGGTGATACACCTACACTTTACATTTGGGGGGGAGCCAAGGGCCCACATGAGCAGAATCACTGTGCAAAGTAGGCAGATCTGTCACGTAAGTGCAGATTGTTGTTTTTTTTAATCCTGGCTTTGATAAGAGAAGATTTGTTACAGGACTATGTTTATTTTAGGGCTTACTTCAAAAATTGTGTATCTCTCACTTTAAAATGAAGATAAACTGATGTTTTGTTATTATTCCAATAAGAGGAACATTCCAGGGCCACAAAAAGAGATTCAAGGACCATATGTGGCCCTTAAGCTTTGACTTGCAAATGTTTAACATAAGAATATTTACCTTTTCGTGGAGATGCTTCACCACTTTGGGTAACTTCTATTCCAGTATATACAATTTCTCCATCTTTGACCATTTCATTCCACAGACCACAGAGTCCATCTCTGGTAAATGCAAGCTTTAAGAGAGAAAAAAGAATTCTGATTGTATGCTTTTTATAGTTATTACAAAAAGAACATGTTTAATATTCAATTCTTAAAATAAAACTTAAAACGTAACTATTACAAAAATAATCTCAGGCCCATACTAAATAATTAATTCGATTCAAAGTGCATACTATGTGTTTCTCAAAGTATACTCCTAAGTACAAGCTTAAAAACAGCTCATATATAAAAAAGAAACCTTCAAAAGCACTTTAATACGTTATATGCCAAAGGGGGGGGGGAATTTTGAATCTTTGGTATATTCAACATTAGAATTTTTCACTCACAGCCTTATACAACTTGAGGTCACACTAGCAATGTAATGAACAAAATCAGAAGTACCTCTATGAATTGCTTAATTTTTTAAAAAAATCTATTATAGGTAGTTTGTGATTTACAACAAGTGAGCCCAAAATTTTCCTTGCTAAGCTACACAGTTAAGTGAATTTTGCCCCATTTTACAAACTTTCTTGCCACAATTTGTTAAGTGAAATGCTGCAGTTGTTAAGTTAGTAACATGATTGTTAATTAATCTGGCCTCCCCACTTTGCTTGTCAGAAAATCACAAAAGACTATAAGGTGGTTCCATCACGTTATAATGGTGACAGTGTTTAAACCAGCTGAATACATTTTTTGGAAGATTCAAAGCATCAAATAGTACCCCTGCGATGAAAACGTGCCTCATTCTGATGAGCAAATGCTTAGTTTTGACATTACCTCTGCCTGGAGGACATTGTGGAAAGTTTCTATTTAGCAAACGGAAGGCCTGGGCAAGTTCTTAGGAAGTGCACAGATAAGTTGTCTTGTGTTCTTACATATATTTTCAATCTTTCATTCCTTCATGGTTTAAGACTGCAGTTATTTAGCCAGTGCTAAATAAATAAAGTACATTACCATCCAGTTGCACTGATGTCCATCATTATGAAATGTTTTGAAAAGCTGATAAAGGATTTTATTATATCTAGCCTCTCTCTAGCATTTGACTCACTTTAGTTTGCTTATCAAGTGAATCACTCCATATAGGATGCTATTTCTCTGTTCTGCATCTGAGCTTGATGCACTTAGAGGAAAGAACTACTCACGCACGAATGCTGGTTGTTGACTTTAGTTTGGCATGACCATTCCTTAGCATTTAGTAGATAAACTGGGCTTTTTAGGCTTTAATACTCC